>NW_011495034.1:17710024-17712546 GCF_000754665.1 Bison bison bison | reverse complement strand
CCTGTCTCTCCTTAATAGTTTCCATTGCTCTCCTGAAATTTCCTATCTGTCCTTAGGAGTATACCTTTCCACCACCTGCTTTTCCATACCCATGTATCTTTAAGTCCCTATCTGATAGTTTTAACATTTTGGTCATCTCTGGCTCTACTTCTCTTGTCTCTTTTATCTTTTGACAAAGAGTATTTTCTTTTTTCTTGATTTTATGTGTGTGTTATAAGCTTTGACTGAATACCAAGGCATTGTGTGAAAGCACAGTAGTGAGGTAAATTATAATTATGCCTATCCCAAATTATGCCTATCACCAAAAGTGGGGGTATTTCTTATGTCGTGGCTTAAGTAGAGGGCATTCACTGAGTCAGTCTAGTCTGTGGTCGATTTGGGTTACAGTCTTGCTGTTGCAGGTACCTTCTCTGCAGCATAAGCATCACATTTCTCCAGTGAGGGACGGACATTACTCTGTGTTTAGTGTGAGCCCTTGCGTCCCGCATGGATTTTCTCAGTAATCCTACTCCACTTTCATCCTTGCATGCATGCAACACAGAGGGAATCTTTCTTTGTGTTCTGGCCCCTTTGCCAGTGGTAGACAGCTGTTGCTTATTACTTGGTGCAAAATTTTTGATGGAAGCAGTAGATTTCTGGTTCTCTTGCTCTAAGTTTCGGTCTTAGGTAGCTTTGTGCCTGAGCCCCACGACCAGGGCTTTCTTAGCTTTCCCATTTCTCATTCAGTGACTGGCAACTTCTGCCTCTTCTTCAGGGCTGGCTGACTTCTCCTTTACCCTCATGGAGCCCAAACCCTGCCATGTATTGGTGGAGGCGTCTGAGGTGTGAATGAAGTTCCTGCCTTTCTCACAGCAGCAGCAGCAGCAGCAAGCAGCCCCTTGTTTTATAACAGTGCAAAATCCTGGGCACTAGTGGGTTTGGCCACTCCATGCCAGTGGCAGATAGCTTTTGCCTAATGTCCATGCAGGGTCTGGGGTAGGTGGTTTTTATTTGGCTGCACTGTGCTGCATGTGGAATCTTAGTTTCCTGACCAGGGGTCAAACTTGTGCCCCCTGCATTGAAAGTGTGGAGTCTGAACCACTGGACCACCAGAGAAGTCTCTTATTGGTTTTTTTCACTTCTCCGCCAGAGGCAGCAGACCTTTTCCTTATAACAAGTCAGGGACCTATGGATGTGGGTCTCATTATGGCAAGGCCAGGGCGCAGATGTCTGTCTCTCGCAGCAGCCAGTCACCATCACGTACTCACACATGGCCTGGGGCTCATATAGGCTTCACCCTCAAACCTCAGCATGCCCATGTCACCACAGGGGCCCTCTCAGGTCCCTGCCCCACCCCCAGTCATCCTCATGAGCACCAGCAGAGGACTGTGGGAAGAAATGGTCAAGTGGATTTAGACACCCCTTGTGTCTGGGGCTCTCAGTGGTTTTAAACTGGCATTCTCATTCATACTCAGCCTTTACGAATTCACTAATATCATATGCTATCCCTTATATTCAGAATCTAAAAATAAATTATACAAATGAACTTACTTAAAAACCAGAAACAGACTCACAGGTTAGGGAACGAACTTGTGGTTACCAGAGGGGAAGGACGGAGAGAAGGGCTAGTAGGGAGTTTGAGATGGACACGTACACATTGCTATATTTGAAATGGATAAAGTGTGTTAACTGCTCAGTCGTGTCCAACTCTTTGCGGCCCCATGGACTGTAGCCTGCCAGGCTCCTCTGTCCATGGAATTCTCTAGGCAAGAATACTGGAGTGTGTTGCCATTCCCTTTTCCAGGGGATCTTCCTGACCCAAAGATCGAGCCTAGGTTTCCTGCATTGCAGATTCTTTACTGCCTGAGCCACCAGGAAACCCAAGTGATAATTCACCAAGATACATGATTTGTGAACTTTTCTGTAAGTTTTATTTTGATAAGAATATTATTAAACAATGTTTCTGAATGATTGAAAAAATAAAATGGATAAGCAATAAGGACCTACCATATAGCACAGGGAACTCTGCTCAGTGTTATGTGGCAGCCTGGATGGGAGGGAAGTTTAGGGGAGAATGGATACATGTATATGTATAGCTGAGTCCCTTTGCTGTCCACCTGAATCTATCACAACACTGTTAATTGGCGATACTCCAATATAAAATAAAGAGTTAAAAAAAGAATCCATTATGGTATCAGTTGTTCTTATCTGCTTTTTTGGTAACCACTGAGCTGAAACACCTCATCTTCGAAGGGCTTATCAACCATTGGAAACCAGTTTATCTGATTATTTTGTGACTTCAGTTCTCTAACAGGCTCAAAAAACCAGTTTTGTACATCATTTGGCTTTTCCCATGGTCAAGATGGGAGTGATGTTCCCTTGTGGCTCTCTACATCATAAATGGAAGTCAAAATCATTTTTATATGGTTTTTATATAATTTTAAAAATATAGAGAATTCCCTGGCAGTTCAGTGGTTAAGACTTGGCACTTTCCCTGGGGTTCAATCCCTGGTCAGGGAACTAAGATGTGGCGAGAGTGACAC
>NW_011495034.1:17696143-17709924 GCF_000754665.1 Bison bison bison | reverse complement strand
TTTTATAATGCTATAAACATCTTATACTTTATGTCAGTTTGTGTAGCAAGATTACGTTTTCTTTCCTGTACAACTTGGTTTTCCTGAAGTTAATTGCTTCTTTTTTATTTTTCATTTGCAAGCTTTCTGTAAGACATTTCTCAAAATAATTTTCCTATGTATTCAGACCTGTCAGACAATCTGTATATTCGCCTCCTTCTTTTACACACTGAGACGTTCCTCCTGGAAACCTATTGTCTTCTGCTTCCTTCTGGACGGGATGTGCCCTAGGCCTGCTGCCCAGTCATCAGTCCGGGCCTTCTCTTCATGCATTTTCTGGGGAGTAGCTTCCCATCTCTTCTGGTGGGTTTTCCTGTACCCTATGTGTTCTTTCATGATTTACTCTCTCATTTTGTGGAACACATCCTCCAGCAGCTTCCTGAGAAAGGTGTACATTTAAAAAATCCAGGAGAAATATCAATAACCTCAGATATGCAGATGACACTGCCCTTATGGCAGAAAGAAGAGGAACTAAAAAGCCTCTTGTTGAAAGTGAAAGAGGAGAGTGAAAAAGTTGGCTTAAAGCTCAACATTCAGAAAACTAAGATTATGGCATCTGGTCCCATCACTTCATGGCAAATAGATGGGGAAACAGTGGAAACAGTGGCTGACTTTATTTTTGGGGCTCCAAAATCACTGCAGATGGTGATTGCAGCCATGAAATTAAAAGACGCTTACTCCTTGGAAGGAAAGTTATGACCAACCTAGAGAGCATATTCAAAAGCAGAGACATTACTTTGCCAACAAAGGTCTGTCTAGTCAAGGCTATGGTTTTTCCAATGGTCATGTATGGATGTGAGAGTTGGACTGTGAAGAAGGCTGAGCGCTGAAGAATTGATGCTTTTGAACTGTGGTGTTGGAGAAGACTCTTGAGAGTCCCTTGGACTGCAAGGAGATCTAACCAGTCCATTCTAAAGGAGATCAGTCCTGGGATTTCTTTGGAAGGAATGATGCTAAAGCTGAAACTCCAGTACTTTGGCCACCTCATGCGAAGAGTTGACTCATTGGAAAAGACTCTGATGCTGGGAGGGATTGGGGGCAGGAGGGGAAGGGGATGAGAGAGGATAAGATGGCTGGATGGTATCACTGACTCAATGGACGTGAGTCTGAGTGAACTCCAGGAGTTGGTGATGGACAGGGAGGCCTGGTGTGCTCCAGTCCATGGGGTCACAAAGAGTCCAACACGACTGAGCGACTGAACTGAACTGAACCGAGGGATCCTTGGCACTAAAAACTTAATTGCCTGGTAGGGCTTGGTAACTGGTGAAGCTTCACCGTAAGTTTGGTCTTTGCCGCTATATTAAGGAGCACCAAAATGTCAGTAACTAGAGGATAATTTTCTTGGCATGATTGGTTCTTCAGAGAAAAATTTTCTCCTGCCTTGGAGCATCATTACCTGGCTGCTGCAGTCTTCCGGAAGCTGACTGGAGGAGGCGGTGGAGAGGGGATATGGCTTCATTTTCCTGTACCAGAATGGCACCCCGCAGAATGGGACTCTTCCGAGTCTCTCTGGTGCACTGTCTCAGGGAACGTACTTTGAGCTGGGACAGGGTTGGGGAGGGGAAGGTGGTGAGGAAGGCTCCTGGATGTTCCAGGTGACAGAGGAGATATGGAGACCCAGCTGTCCTTTTAAAGATTCACAACCAACAGCCCCCACCCGCCATGTGTAGCCTCACCCTCCATCCCGCCTTCAGAGATTCCAAAGCCTCTAGTTCATAAGTTCCCCCGTGGTTGACCTCGCTGCCTTCTCCCTGTCCCTCACTGACCCCACACCCCCTGTACTCACTTCTCCCTGACACAAGCACTTGGGTTCAACATTTCATGGTCTGCTTTTATTTTTTTAAAACCAGGTAGCCACCGGCTTTGTAACCGCCAAAGTTTTACTGATATCGCTCATCTGCTGTTGTCTTCTTTCCCATTGTTCTGTCTTTCGTGGCTTTGTGTCTGTTTTATTCATTCACTCTCATGTTGTTTTTTTAGTTTTTAGAAATTTGTTTTCTTTTTTTTTTCTTAACTAAAACAAATGTTTGGCCTCACTATACATGTGGGACCTTAGTTCCCAACCAGGGATGGAACTCCTGTCCCCTGCATTGGAAGCACAGAGTCTCAACCACTGGACAACCAGGGATGTCCCATTCAGTCTCATTTTAGTGGAGTTTCAGGGGCAGACATAAATTTGCTATGTTTAAGCAGAAATTGGTCCATTCATTTTAAACCTGAGGGAAATTATGGCAGAAAGGGACAGGATCCTTTTCTTAAAAAAACCAAATCATTGGATTTAGTTTCACAAATTTGAGCCTGATATCTTAATTCATAACTAGCAGCTGCTGTGGTTTCTGGCAGTCACAAAAATAGGTGAAAAGGAAGATGAGGTTTCAAAGCAAATGTTGAATACAGTACTGAAGAATATGTTCGAATCACGTTCTACTTTAAAATGGGCATTGGGGGAATTCTTTGTGGACAAAGGCAGTGGTTCTCCTGTTGTCCTCCAGCTGTCGTGATTCTTGGTGGCCCCTGACCATCCATGATTGTCATCAAAACTATCCTTCTCCCAAAACTCTTTGTTCTTGCTTTTTCCCTTCTAATTTTCCAATTCCCCACAGCGGCTGCTGCTGGCAGTTTCATCAGAGAGATTCAGATTCTTGCCCAAAGTCACATGGTGGGTGAATGACAGGACTGGACAGGGTTAATGACAAGCAACTCCCAACTTTCCCATGGGTGAGGTCAGAGTCCTGGGGAGGTCCCCAGAGAGACCATTTTTTGGGAGGAGGGAGTGACTCAGACAGAGCTGCGAATGGCAGGGTTTGGTAAAAATGGTCCAGGATTTGGGTTTCAAGGAGATCTGGCTTCAGGCAGCCTCACTTGA
Organism: Bison bison bison; assembly: GCF_000754665.1. NCBI lineage: Eukaryota > Metazoa > Chordata > Mammalia > Artiodactyla > Bovidae > Bison > Bison bison. The sequence continues at coordinate 17,707,019 of NW_011495034.1, read as the reverse complement.
AGCAAGCCCCTTGCTCTGTGAGCCGTGGTTTCCACATCTGTGGAATGCAGGAGTGTGAGGATCAGGTAAGATGCTGCCCGCTAATCTAGGGACAGGCCAGATGCCTAGGGTGAGAGGAGGCTCATTTACTGTGGTCACGAGACATGCACGTTTTCCAGGGTGGGAGCCAGTTCCTGGAGGAAATTTGATACACGACATGAATTGCTGCTGGGCCCCTTTCCTCTACCTGTGCCTCTTGGTGTCTCAGAGCAGGACGGCAGGTAAGAGGGCTTCCCTGAGCTGCAAGAGCCATCCTAGCCCGGACCCCTGACTTTGATGTGAAGTGGGGGTGGCCTCAAACCAAGGGAGACTGAAAAGAGGGCACTTCTGCCCTGGGGCAGCAGCCTGGGGCAGAAGAGCCAGAGGCCAAGGGATGGCCAGGGGTGGGGGATGCTGGGGGGGACAGCTGTGGACAGAGGCTGAGGTGGTTGTTGGACTCGCTCCTCGCAGAGGCGTCCCAGGAGACCCTGCACTGGATGGAGAAAATGGAGGTGGCAGCCAGGAGCAGGATCAGCACATCTTCTCCTGAGTGAGTCGGGCATCCCTCCTGGCCTGCCCAGAGTCCGCTCTGCCTCCACCCGCAGCCTGTATCTTGACTCAGTGGCCCAGGGTCACTCCAGTGTAGACTGCTCATTCATTTATTCAACACTCATTTACTGAGTACCTACCATGTGCCAGGCACCAAGCTCTGGAGCTGTGGGATGGACGCACCCCTGTTCTCATTGAGTTTACTGTCTGGTTGAGGGTCCTCAGCCGTGGGTGCCATGAAACCAGTGCAGAATCGTGGGTCTCTGTGCATTTTTCTGGAAAGGGGCTCCAAGAATGGACTGGGCTCTCCAAGGTCTCTGACTCAAAACCCTAGGTGCTCAGGGTGACAGACTAATGCTGATGACTTAACAGGGAAGTGTAGGGACTGTGGGGCATTTCAGCCAGTAGGGAGCAGCCAGGGAAGGCTTCTTGGAGGAGGTGGCAATAAAATGGGACCCAGGCAAGAGTTAATGGGAGAAGGAGATGGGGGAGCTGGTGAAGAGGTAAGGGTGTGCCAGGAACACTGTGTGTGCAGATGTTTGGAGTTGGGAGTGACAGGGGTGTGGGATGGGGGAGGCTGTGGAGGGTCCCTCTTGCTTCCATCCTTACTCCAGGGCTCTGGCTGTCTCTCTAACCCTCAGGCTCATTCATGGCCTAGAGTTGAGGCTGCTCAATGCCAGCTTCGGGGGCCACAACCTCACCTTGCAGACGCACATCATCCAGGCACTGGCCTTCAAGCTGAACTGCAACTTCTCTGGCCTCTCTCTGAGCAGTGCCGCTCTGGAGAAGGTCCCCCAGGTCAGAGATGCCCAGGGATTGAGGGTACCCAGAGCCTCAACCCCACAAATGCTCCAGGGGTTGAAGGTCTGGACTTTCCCCAGGGTCTATCACCTGCCTTCCCACCAGTCCGGGCTTTGGACTCTGCCTTAATAGCTGTGAGTTGTTGTTCAGTCGCCCATTCGTGTCCAACTCTTTGTGACCCCATGGGCTGCAGCACACCAGGCTTCCCTGTCCTTCACTGTCTCCCCGAGTTTGCTCAAACTCATGTCCCTTGAGTCAGTGATGCCATCCAACCATCTTGTCTTCTCGTCCCCTTCTCCTCCTGCCTTCAATCTTTCCCAGCATCAGGGTCTTTTCCAATGAATCAGTTCTTCACACCAAGTGCCCAAAGTACTGGAGCTTCAGCTTCAGCATCAGTCCTTCCAATGAATATTCAGGGTTGATTTCCTGCTTTTGCAGGTTCCTGGGGTGAGGTAGCCCCCTTTGAGGGCCCTGGTGTGATTCCTGCAGAATGCCTGGGTGTTGGGTGCTGATGTTCCATCCTCAGGGCCCCACTTGAGTGGGAGAAAAGACCCCAGCTCAAGACCAGAACAGCCTGAAGGGAAGGCCTAGGATCTCGCAAGTTTGGGTGGAGGTGCAGCCTGGCAGGACAGGGTTCTGTGGGTGGAGGCTCCAAGATAGGAAGTGCCTGAGGGCAAGGCCGGGAGGGCTCCCTGGTGAGTGGGGAACAGTGAAGGTGCTGTGGGTCCGGAGGACTGTGGACATGGGGCCCAGCCTGTCTCTGGCCCTCTGCAGGCCCGGCCCCAGCACGCCATGCAGTTCCCGGCCGAGCTGACCCGGAATGCCTGCAGGACCCGCTCTAGGGATCTTCGTCTCATCTGTATCTACTTCTCCAGCACCCGCTTTTTCCAGGTCAGCCCCTGCTGGTGGGCCATGAAGGGTGGGTGCTGGCCCCTTCCTGGGGGCTTTGCAGGCATCCATGTCTCCTCCTGGCCTTCTGCAACCTCAGCCAGTTAGCGCCCCTCTCTGGGCCTCCGTTTGAGCAGAATAGTAGGAAGGCACCATTATAATGTGCAAATGAGACTTAAGAAATCTTCTGTGTGTGTGCCTGTCCCTAAACAAGAGGCAGACAAGTAGGTCACAAGATCTTTGTCCTCAGAGAACTCTCTATCTCAACAATTAGACCAGGACCTTAGAGACTTAATTTTAGCTCAAGGTTAAGTATAATCATAGAGATTCAAAGGGATGAATGAGTCAGGGTAGGGTCAGGATGGTTCCCAAGGAGCAATCCAGGAGGGCTTCCAGAGGAGGTGCCTTTTAAGCTTGGCTTTGAAAGTGAGTTGGGGTAGGGTGAGGTGGAGGGTACAAGGCTGGAATCCATTTAACAAATGGGAAGTGAGGGTGGAGTTTGTGAGGAGGTGAAAGGGGCAGAATGTGCAAAGCCTGGGAGGTTGGCACAGCTGAGCACATGAAAGCCATGCTGCTCGTTCTCATCCAGGGAGGAGGCTCTTGGACTTCATCCAGGGTCTCCTTGTGTTCCCTCCAGTCAGCCCTTCTTCTCTTGCCCTTCCAGAAAGACATCAACTCATCTCTGCTCAATAACTATGTTCTGGGGGCCCAGCTGAGCCATGGATACGTGAGCAACCTCAGTGAACCAGTGAACATCAGCTTCTGGCACAACCAAAGCCTGGTATTATTGGGGGACACCCCCATTTCCAGCCCATCCCTACCCTCTTGTAGCTATCCTGTTGAATATTGGTTTGAGCAAACCCAGCCCTGTGGATGGAGAAGGAAATGGCAACCCACTCCAGTGTTCTTGCCTTGAGAATCCCAGGGACAGGGGAGCCTGGTGGGCTGCCGTCTATGGGGTCGCACAGAGTTGGACACGACTGAGGCAACTTAGCAGCAGCAGCAGCAGCCCTGTGGAACTATCTTAGAAACAAACTGCTTTAAATTTTGAAGTGTTTTGAAAATTCCTGCCAAAGAAATGAGAGAGAAGCTTTTAGTCACTGTATTGGTCAGGATTCTTTGAATCACAAATGATAGAAAAGCAGCTCAAGCCAGCTTGAACACAAAAGGGAATTTATTGCCTCCTGTACCTGAAATGTCCAAGACAGCTTCAGGTACAGCTGGATCCAGGAGCTGATACGCTGCCATAATGGCTCAGTTTCCATTTCTCAGCAGTGGTTTCCTGCCTTGGCTTTCCATTCTGTGGCAAGATGGCAGCTGAAGTGCTGGACCTCCTTCCCCTCTTCTCAGGGGGCTCTTTCTTGCCAGTGCAAATCAGGATCCCATAACAGATCCTAAAGGTCCAGTTGGATCATGTGTCCATCCCTGAACCATCACTGTTCCCAGGAGGATGGAACATGTGGACTGGCCAGGCTGCGGTCACATGGCCCAGGGACTGGGCTGGACTCATATGACCTGTCATTGGGAGAGGGGTGGGTCCTCAAGGAAAGTACAGATGTTGATGCCAAAAGAAGGAAGAAGGGCTGCTGGGTGGACACAAGCCCTGATGGCATTCCTGCAAAGCCCAGAGCTTCTACACTCTGGCCCTATCTTCACTCAATCTCATCAGAACTGCTCTGCACTCCCAATTTCTCCATCATCATTTCATTTCATTCTTCTGAGCTTTTGCCCCTGCAGTTCCCACCACCTGGTATGTCCTTGCTCCACTTAGAGAAAATCTGATGTGTCCTTAAGGCCTCAGTCCCCTAGTTGTCCCTTCCTTTCTCAGGACTCCTCCACCCCTCCCTCTGTGGCTTTCCATGGCGTGCCTGTTTCATTTCCCTTACCTCTCCAACCACACGGCTTGGCATCAGGGTTGTCTGTAAATGACTCTCTCCCTCACTGGGACGGGTCTGGATCATCATTGTTCCCCATGGGTAGGAGGGGAAGTGGGAGAGTTGATCATAGAGCACCTGCTGTATTGGCCAGAGCTGGGTACTCAAGATCCTCATTGTCTTTGATGACTCCACCTTCCGTGTGACTTGAGCATGCGTGCTAAGTTGCTTCAGTCATGTCCGACTCTTTGCAACTCTATGGACTGTAGCCTGCCAGGTTCCTCTGTCCATGGGATTTTCCAGGCAAGAATACTGGAGTGGGTTGCCATGCCCACCTCTAGGGGATCTTCCTGACCCAGGGATTGAACCTGCATCTTTTATGTCTCCTGCATTAGCCACTAACACCACCCGGGAAGCCCATATCTTGAGTATAAATGATCCCATTTTGCAGATGAATAAACTGAGGCTCAGAGAACCTCTGTGACTTTCCCAGGTCTCTCTCAGAGTCCAGGATGGAGGTGGGGCTGGAATCTGGGTCTGTCTGATGCCAAAGCACAGCTGGTGCCTGGTAAAATGTTGACAAGGGTGCAGCTGAGTCACGTTTGGCTCCCACAATTTCCAGACCCTGATCCACGGCCTTCCCCTCCACCCCTTGGATGCACCCAACTCCAGCATTTCCCCTTAGGAAGGCTACACAGTGACCTGTGTCTTCTGGAAGGAGAGAGCCAGCAAGCACCACTGGGGGGCCTGGAGCCCTGAGGGCTGTCACACAGAGCAGCCCACACCTTCCCAGGTGCTCTGCCGCTGCAACCACCTCACCTACTTTGCTGTTCTTATGGTATGTGTGCATCCAGTCTGGATGAGGGTGGTCAGAGCTGCAGAGGGCCCCACATCTAGGACAGAGCAGAAAGGTAAAAGTTGGTGCAAGGGACAGAAATCCAACTCAAAGGGATTTAAAGGGGGGTAAAAAAAAAAAAAAAGAAACTTATGAGTTAATGTTCCCTAAAAGGTTGGGTTAGGCTTCAGGCATGGCTTGATCCAGGGACTCAATATTACCAAGACAGGACTCTATCTCAGTCTCTCCAATGTGCTTGCTTTGTGCTAGCTTAGTTCTCAGATAGGCTCTCCCCACGGAATAATAATATGGCTGCTAGTGTTTCCTGTTGTAGATCCTACTAGGGTTCAGGTTTCTTACCAATTCTGCCAGCCAAAATCTTGGGACTGAGTCCCATAGCCCCAGAGTGTGTCACATGTCCATCCCTTAACCAATCACTGTGGGAAGAAGGAGGGAGGGCTCTGATAGGCCAGGCCTGGTGTGCCTGACTGCACATAGCAGGAGCAGGGCAGGGTCTACCCCAGTGCCTAAGAGAGTGAAGGTGGGGAAGAAGGAGAGATGGGAGTTGAGAGACAGAAAAGCCACTGTGTCTGCCACGGCTGTTTTCAAGTCAGGATCGCGGATGGGATTGTAGGGGACGGGGGCTTGGAGCTGAAATCTTGGCAGGTCTTTGATTCAGGCAGGGGAGGGCATTTCCATGCTTCCGCCCCTGCCTTTTCTCCCACAGCAACTCTCCCAGGCCCCTGTCCCTGCAGAATTGCTGGCGCCTCTCACCTACATCTCCCTGGTGGGTTGCAGCATCTCCATCGTGGCCTCGCTGCTCACTGTCTTGCTGCACCTCCAGGCCAGGTATTCCCCTGCCCTCATGCAGGGCCTCCTGCCCTCTGCTGCCCAGAATGCCTCCTTCTTTTCTACTTGGCCCCGCGAGAATCAGGTGGGCTTTCCCGGAAGGCAGAAGGCGCGTGGGGCTGGAGTGGAGGCAGACCAGCCTCATTGTGTGTGGCTGCTGTTGGGTCCCTGCCCGAGGCTCTTGACCCGTGTCCCGGTCATTATGTGTCTACGAGCCCAGGGGGCGGCGCTGCCTGGTGACATCCAGGTCGCGGAAGGCCATGCTCCCACCCGCAGGAAGCAGAGTGACTCCGTAACCCGCATCCACATGAACCTGCATGCCTCCGTGCTGCTCCTCAACATCACCTTCCTGCTGAGCCCTGTGCTGGCCACGCCCCCAGTGCCCGGGGCAGCATGCGTGGTGCTGGCCGCCACCCTGCACTTCGCGCTGCTCAGCTGCCTCACCTGGATGGCCATTGAAGGCTTCAACCTCTACCTCCTACTCGGGCGCGTCTACAACGTCTACATCCGCCGATACGTGCTCAAGCTCTGTGCCGTGGGCTGGGGTAAGCACGGTCTCCCTGCCCTCTTGCTTCCTGAGGCTTCCCGCAGGTCTTGGGTGTCTGTCCCCTCTGTCCTTTTCTTTCTCTTCCCTTGCCATGACCATGGTCACCATCCCTGCCAACACCCACCACCACTTCCTACATGACTATTCTTATCACCACTTCCACCTCCAGAACGACTCTCATTACCATCTCCAGTACCATCATCAATCACCTCCAGGGTCGCCTCCATCACCACCACCGTCCTCATCCTCGTGTTCACCACCACCTCTGGTACCACCGTCATCAGCATCCCTAGCCTCTCTATTGTTTCCTCTGCTGCTGCTGCTGCTGCTAAGTCGCTTCAGTCGTGTCCGACTCTGTGCAACCCCATAGATGGCAGCCTACCAGGCTCCCCCGTCCCTGGGATTCTCCAGGCAAGAATACTGGAGTGGGTTGCCATTTCCTTCTCCAATGCATGAAAGTGAAAAGTGAAAGTGAAGTCGCTCAGTCATGTCCGACACTTCGTGACCCCATGAACTGCAGCCTACCAGGCTCCTCCGTCCATGGGATTTGCCAGGCAGGAGTACTGGAGTGGGTTGCCATTGCCTTCTCCACCAGTTCCCAAATCCTCTCTCCAATTACCTCCCAGCCACACCCTCCCAGCAGGACCACTACTGCTACGGCTATAATCCCACCGGAGAGCCCTCACTCATATCAGCCTTCTCTAAGCGTGTATGTGAGCATGGGAGCTCAGTTGTGTCCGACTCTTTTGCGACTCCATATACTATAGCCCACCAGACTTCTCTGTCCATGGGATTTCCCAGGCAAGGGTACTAGAGTGGGTTGCCATTTCCTTATCCAGGGGATCTTCCCGACCCGGGGATCGAACCCACGTCACCTGCATTGGCAGACAGATTCTTTACCACTGCACTACCTGGGAAGATCACCTTCTCTAAGACCACTAGGCGGGCTAATTCCTCTGAGTCTGGACCACACTGACAGTGGCTGGGGGCTCAGAGTAGTCTCTTTCCTTCCCCACTACTTGCCAAGTAGAACTGTTATAGCAGCTCATTTCTGGGATCTCCTGACAAGACACTAAGCCTCTGTTCCACTCCTCAGGGGTCCCGGCCTTCCTAGTGCTGTTCCTTCTTGCCGTCAAGAGCTCAGTTTACGGACCCTACAAGATCCAACTCTCCGATAGCCACGGAAACAGCACGGGCTTCAAGATCACGTCCATGTGAGTTTGCTCAAGGCTGCGGCAGACTCCCTGGCTCTGGCAGCAGGGTCACTAGGTCCTGGGGCTCTAGATGGGGCGTCCTATGGGCGGGGCGCTGGCTGCGGGGCCGGACGGGGCTGCGGCTTCCAGAGGGCATGGTTTCCAGGGGGCTTTGCCTCGCCCCTTCGGCTGGTTCCTCAAGGTCTCCAGCTGGATGAGTTATTACACCGCCGCCAGCTAACTTTAGGAAGCACCTGCCTCCTGGCAGCTGTCGGCCAGACCGGCTCCGGTTCTCAGGCTCTGTGGTGGAGCTCAGCTTGTACCCGATTCTCCTTTCTCCTCATCACCTTGCTTCGCTCACTCTCTTGGCTCCTCCCCACCCCCGACCCGTGCGTAGGATGGCACCGCCAGCCCTCAAACCCTCCTGGTTGGAGAAGAGAATGTTGTGGGGGCCGGGAACAACCCAGGGACCGGGCACCGCGTATGTGTGTGGGGGAGAGGGGGGTCTTTTGGGGGCTCTGAAGGACAGACTCTGCCCCTCCTTCCAGTGCCCTAGGACATTAATCTTTTCCTTGTGATGAAATGTTTCTAACAGGCGACATAGAAGGAACAGCTTAATAACCCCCTGTAGAGCCATCACCAGCAGATGGCCATGTGGCCTTTTCCCCTCCTGACTGAGATCAGCTCAGGCCTGCTCAGGGCTGACTGATCCTCACAGCGGGAGCAGGTGCTGTTGTCAGCCCTTGTTTACTGTCGGGGAAACTGAGGCACAGGCAGCTGAGGAGCCCTGCCCAGGGAGACCCAGTGGGGGCAGGCAGAGGTGGGACTTGGTCACAGGCAGGCTGACTCCCCAACCTCTGCCCACCCCAGCCTCCGGGAAGTGAGGGTTCTGGGCACAGTGTGGGGCTTTTCAATTCAGTTCAGTCACTCAATCGTGCCCAACTCTTTGCAGCCCCAGGGACTGCAGCACGCCAGGCCTCCCTGTCCATCACCAATTCCCGGAGTTTACTCAAACTCATGTCCATCGTGTCGATGAAGCCATCCAGCCATCTCATCCTCTATCGTCCCTTCTCCTGCCTTCATTTTTTCCCAGCATCGGGGTGTTTTCCAATGAGTCAGTTCTTCATATCAGGTGGCCAAAGTATTGGAGCTTCAGCATCAGTCCTTTCAATGAATATTCAGGACTGATTTCCTTTAGGATGGGCTGTTTGGATCTCCTTGCAGTCCAAGGGACTCTCAAGAGTCTTCTCTAACACCACAGTTCAAAAAAAAGAAGGCTGAGTGCCAAAGAATTGATGCTTTTGAACTGTGGTGTTGGAGAGGACTTTTGAGAGTGAGGCTGAGGTGAAGTTAATTCCTCTCACTGTGAGGGTCGGGTGGTTTTTCTGAGGAACTGTGACTTAGGACTCTGAATCTGTGTTTTATTATATAATTTGCTGACATGGGCAAAATAACTGAAGGGACGCTTCCATAGGACAGGAAGTGGGTCAGTGCAGAGGTGTTAGTGAGCCCCCCAACTAAGAACTGGCTTCTCCTGAGTCTTCCTCACCTCTCCCCCTCTCCTCTCACCCTGGATTTTGCAACTTTCATTCACTTGCATTTAAAAAACCCTTACTACATATGTATGTATTCTTTACAATTTTTTTACATGTTTTATTTTTTAAGTTGAAGTATGATTGACATATAGTGAAAGTGAAAGTCACTCAGTAGTGTCCGACTCTGCTACAACCATGGACTATAAAGTCCATGGAATTCTCCAGGCCAGAATACTGGAGTGGGTAGTCTTTCCCTTCTCCAGGGGATCTTCCCAACCCAGGGACCAAACCCAGGTCTCCCGCATTGCAGGTGGATTCCTTACGAGCTGAACCACAAGGGAAGCCCAAGAATACTGGAGTGGGTAGCCTATCCCTTCTCCACTGGATCTTCCTAACCCAGGAATTAAATAGGGGTCTCCTGCATTGCAGGCAGATTCTTTACCAACTGAGCTATCAGGGAAGCCCATGTAACACTTGACATATAACACTATATTAATTACAGGTACACAGCATAATGATTTGATATTTATATATATATTGCAAAATGACCATTGCAATATGTGTAGTTAACATCCATCACCATATGTAGTTATAGAATTTATTTTTCTGCGGTAAGAACTCTACTCTTAGCAACTTTCAAATATGCAATGCAGTATTATTATTTATTTTTATTTTATTTTGAACTTTTTGGCCACACTTCACAGCATGTGGGATCTTAGTTCACGGACCAGGGATTGAACCTGTGCCCCCTGAAGTGGAGGCGTGGAGTCTTAACCGCTGGTGGTGGTTGTTGTCCAGTTGCCCAGTCGTGTCCAGCTCTTTGCAACCCCATGGACTGTGGCACACCAGGCTTCCGTGTCCTTCACTATCTCTGGGAGTTTGCTCAGACTCATGTCCATTGAGTCAGTGATGCCATCCAACCATCTCATCCTCTGTCATCCCCTTCTCCTTCTGCCCTCAATCTTTCCCAGTATCAGGGTCTTTTCCAAGAAAGACCCTTAATGGCTGGACTGCCAGGGAATTCCCTTGCAATGCAGTAGTATTAACGATAGTCATCATACTGTACTTAGATCCCCAAGACTTACTTATTTTATAACTGGAAGTTTGTACCTTTGACCCAGTTCACCCATTTTTTACCCACCCCCACGCCCTGTGGCCTGGCTGGAAAGCCAGGTTCTGGATTTTTCCATGTGTGCGGTCAGGCAAGAAATGATGGGGACAGGATTCAGGAGACAGTCCAGAGGCCTAGGAGACGGTGGCTTCCCCGCCTCGGGCCTTAGGAGCCATACCCACCCCGGCACTTACCCATCCCCTGCAGATGCTGGGTGCAGAGCTCCTGGGTGCACAGTGTCCTGGTCATGGGCTATGGTGGCCTCACGTCCCTTTTCAACCTGGTGGTGCTGGCCTGGGCGCTGAGGGTCCTGAACAAACTGCGGGCACAGGAGAAGGCGCCGGGCACCCGGGCCTGCCGGGACACCGTCACCGTGCTGGGCCTCACCGTGCTGCTGGGCACCACCTGGGCCTTGGCCTTCTTCTCCTTCAGTGTCTTCCTGCTGCCCCAGCTCTTCCTCTTCACCATCTTCAACTCGCTCTACGGTAGGGCCTGTGGACAGCGTGGAGGAAACCCCTGGGGGCTGGGTGGTGGACAGCAGGTACTGGTCTACTGCTGAAGGGCTCCAGGTCAGGGGCTGAAATCTGGCCCCAAACAGGCTGGTTTGGGGCTACACCAGCCCACAGGAAGGGGGCACCACCTTGTAGTTTGCACAAAGGCAACCTATAGGCTTGCA
>NW_011495034.1:17678425-17696043 GCF_000754665.1 Bison bison bison | reverse complement strand
AGGCTGGTCCTCCAGCTCCTACGCTCCATCCCTTTTGACTTCCTACAGTGAGGGCTTCTGAGAATTACTCCTGGGCCTCAGGGAGGCCCGGCTCGCCCCGAGCAAGAATGTGCCTGGATTTGGAGGGAGGCCCCAGGTGCTCCGTGGTGCTCCCACTGACCAGTCTTTTGCTTGCAGGTTTCTTCCTCTTCCTGTGGTTCTGCTCTCAGAGGTGCCGCTCAGAGGCAGAGGCCGAGGCGGAGATGGAGGTGTTCACCTCCCAGATGGTGCAGTAGGCTGGACTACCTGGACTTTCTGGCCCGGAGCTCCCAGCCTCTCTGGCTGCCTGCAGAAGAGAAGATGGCAGCCCAGCTGCTGGAGGACAGAGGCCACTGTTGCCTCTTGGGGGCCTTTTCTACCTCCATGGCTTCCCCAGGCCCAGGGGGCAGGATGTTGCTTTACCTCCTCTGGCATTCTGCTCCGAGGCAAGTCAACCCCACCTGGGGGCAGCCAACTCGCCCCTGGTGCCTCAGCCCAGCTGGCCAGGCCTGTGACCAGAGCACTGGTTGCGGAGTCAAAAGGTCATGTTTCAGCGCCTGGCTCTGAGTCTCACTGTCTGACCTTGGACCTGTCATTTCTCACTGACCCTCAGTTTCCACATCTGTGACCTGGGGACAGATGGCTCTGGTCTTGCCCTGTCCCAGAGTTCTATGAAGATTAAATGAGACCAGGGAGGAAGAGGTCATAGTGGGGTGGGGCAGCTGGCCTAGGGCAGCTGGGGGCAGGGTCTTGACCAGCCTGTCCTGGACAGGCCTGCTGGGCCCTGCTTCCTTCCTTGAGGAGAGGTCACCCCAGGCCGGGAGTCCCACGTCCAGTGCTCAGAGACCCACCTCGTGTTTGAGACCTCATCAGCCTGTGTCCGAAGTTTCTTTTCCTTTTGCTCCCAGATTATGTGGACTAACTCCAAGCCCACCTTTCCTGAAGATCAGAAAATCCTGTCCTTCCCAGAGGCTCCTCCTCCAGTGCTCCCCAGGCCCCTATAGGCCATTTAGACTAGTGACTGGGGCCATAGGACTTCCTGGAGGTGGGAGGGGAGTGCCTCGTTGCCCTCCATCTGAGCTCCAGTGGCCAGGCATTTTGATGACTGGGCAGGTTTGAATTCCCCCTGGTAGGTGTGAGGATGTGTGTTCTAAATCTCACATTTGTTGGTATATACTCTTGGAGCTGGGAGGCGCCTACAGTGTTATAAATTGGTATAAATTATGCAAGTCTTTTGTCATGCTGCACATTCTTGTTTTCTTCTTACTTGCTATGTTAGCTGTCACTGTTGTAGAGAATCACCATTGCCCTTGACCTGTCCTGATAGACGGAGTAGGAGACCACTCGGGAAGCCAGCGCATTTCCCAGACTTTCCACCAGGGGGCGATGTTGGTCCACATCAGAAATCGTGGGGTAGATGCTGTGGTCACCTGTCTGTGGAGATGACACACCAGATGGAGAGGCCCTGCCTCCAGGACTGTGCGTGCTGAGTGACCAGCAGGAGGAATGCCAGTCCTGCTTACATAGCCATTTCTCTTTCCCAACACAGCTGCCCACTCTGGCTCTTGGTGTCTTGTTCTCTGGGCATATCTGGCACTGGAGCAGTGGGCTGGGACAGGTTCTCAGCGACTGGCTCCGGGCCATCAGACAGATTTTGGTGACTTTGAACATCACAGGGCGGGAACTGGAGCCAGATCCCTTTTCTCCCAGGGGGACCCTCTGCCCTCTGTTCATTTCTTACACGAATAGCCTTTCATTCGGTGGTGAATGGTTCAATTCCGGAGCTAGATGGCCTGGGATCAAATGCCAGCCCTGCCACTTGTCAGCTGTGTGACCATGGACAAACCATTCCACCTGTCTGTGCCTGAGTTTTCCCATCTATAAGACAAGGGTAATAGTAATACCCTTGGGGCTGTTTCCTAGAATTACTAGCCCCATTCCGTGTCACTGTGGCCACATCTTCCATTGGCAGCCCAGGCTTGGTAGGATCTAACAGGCCAGGTCCGGGCTGGGGTGGGGAGGAGGGAGGGAGCTCCCAGGCAAGGCCCTGCTTTTAACCTTATTTAGAAGGTTAAATAAAATAACCCATATAAAGAGGCTTCAGTTCAGTTCAGTCGCTCAGTCCTGTCCGACTCTTTGTGACCCCATGAATCGCAGCACACCAGGCCTCCCTGTCCATCACCAACTCCTGGAGTTCACTCAAACTCATGTCCATCGAGTCAGTGATGCCATCCAGCCATCTCATCCTCTGTCGTCCCCTTCTCCTCCTGCCCCCAATCCCTCCCAGCATCAGAGTCTCTTCCAATGAGTCAACTCTTCGCATGAGGTGGCCAAAGTACTGGAGTTTCAGCTTTAGCATCAGTCCTTCCAGTGAACACCCGGGACTGATCTCCTTTAGAAGGACTGGTTATAAAGACTTAGCAGAGGGTAAGTAAGTGCTCAGTGAATGAATGGTCACCGCTGTCATTCATATGCTGTTATTATTGTTAGCAGCGCCACCTGAATTTCAGAGGCTGATCCATCTAAGGTCCAGGTCTGCTCGTCCTCACAGGTCCAGCTCCTCTCTGGGCACATCTTGTGTCCCTTGGCTTTGCCACTTTCCCCAGAGCTGCCTCTACCCAGCCTTGCTGGCCTTTGGTCATTTTAGGAAGCTTCTCCACGTGGCACAGCCTCCAGGCATTGCCACCGATCACCCTACCCCTCCGTTCCCCAATTCTCTGATCTAGTGAAATTCTCAGGGGCTCAGTTATTGTGTCTCCCATGAAATCGCTCCAATTTTCCCACAGAGAAGGTCTCTCTCCCACTTTGACTCCAGGCAGAGTGTCCCCCTGCCTCTATCAGGGTGATGTGAGCCCCTATCCAAGCTCCTCTGGTTTGGCCAGCTCTGGCTTGTACCAGGCTCCCCAGGCCTTGGGATGGGTCCCCATTCCAATGAGGATCCTGAGGATCATGGGAATCTTCATCTCCTCTCTTCAGCAGCTCCAGGGAGCGGTGTCCCAGGCTGACTCTGCAGCCCAGTAAAGCAGGGCCTTGCCTGGGAGCTCCCTCCCTCCTCCCCACCCCAGCCCGGACCTGGCCTGTTAGATCCTACCAAGCCTGGGCTGCCAATGGAAGATGTGGCCACAGTGACACGGAATGGGGCTAGTAATTCTAGGAAACAGCCCCAGACATGTGGCCCTGAGCCCAGTTGGGGTTCATGCTCTGGGCAGGGACCACTTTCTGGAAATGCCCCAGCTGGGTGTGGGGGCAGGGATGAGGGAGCCCTTGCGGGGCCTCTATGTCCTCCTCTCACTCCCAGCAGGGTCCTGGCCTTGCCCGGACTCCACATCGGGTGCAGCTTTCAGGGGCTTCCAGACTTAGCAGGAAGATGGTGTGGGTTGTGTCTGGGCAGGGCCGCTGCTCAGGGCCAGAGACTCCGAGGAGGCACCTGGTGAGGGATGACAAGTCGATGCCAGAAAGGCCACAGACTAGCAGTTTCTGTGTTGCTTTGCTGCTTTTTTTTCAGAAAGGCATAGTGTGTGTACGGGGGGAGGAGTATTGAATGAGGGTTGTCCAATAAAGCACAAGATGCTCGATCTGGGGGACAGATACAAAAAAAGTTCACTGTTTATCTGAAATTCAAATTTCACCCTGTAGATCTCCATCTACTTATTTTTTCTTTACTTCTTTTGCTAAGCCTGGCAACATGCTTTTTTTTTTAAATATAATTTTTGGCTGTTCTGGGTCTCCGCTACTGTGCACACTAGTTGTGGAGCACTAGTACTAGTTGTGCACGCGCTTCTCGCTGTGGTGACTTGCTGCGGAGCACAGACTCTAGAGCTCTTGGGCTTCAGTAGTTGTAGCACGGGGGCTCAGCAGTGGTGGCGCACAGGCTTAGTTTATGTTGCTTAGGAAGGAGCACTGGCTCGGGGGTCTGGGGTGTGCAGTCTTTACCCTTCACATCTATCCACCGTGTGCCAACTGGGGAACCCTCTGCCCCCTGGGTGAGTCCTGAGCTCCACTCAGGGCTTCTCTTCCCGGGCTCCACTTGCCAGTCTAGGCTGCCACCAGGATGCTCAAGGGCTCTGCCTTCTGGCACCCCTCCCATCAACCGTGGTCCAGACCCGGCCTCCATCCTCCTCTCCACAGCCCTCCCTGGCTTCCCACTCCCAGTCTGAGCTTTATTCAGAAGCCAGAGGGAATTTTTTCATCTTGCAAGCTGACATGTTTTTCTCTGCTGACACCCTTCCATACTCTCCCCCTTCCTCACAGTCAAACTTCCCATTGGGGTTCGAAAGGCCCTGGGGCTCCTACCTGTCATTCCTTCCTTGTCCTCCTTGTTCCTGCCATACTCAACTACTTCACGTTCTCTGAGCAGGTCCTTCCTCACCTCCAGGCCTTGTACAAGCTCCTAGAACACTGTCCCTCAGGTCTTTCGTTTGCAGGAGGATGACAACACACCCTAATGATCTCAGTCTGGCTGCCTCTCCTGATTTCTCTGTCTGGACCAGGAAGCTGCCCTTGACCGGTAAGGCTGATTTTGGAGAGATAGCAGTGAGCGGTCCTGAAGAGAGATCTTAGTTCCCTGCCCAGGAATCGAACCTGGGTAACCCTGGATGAAAACCAGGAATCCTAGTCCCCAGGGGTGGAGGTGAGATGCAAAGTGACCCTGGCTCTTTCCTCCCATTTGAAAGCAAGAATGTTTCAAGAAGACAAAAACTGTAAAAACAGGTACAAAGGTTATTAATAGAGACACAGCATAAGGTGTGGGAGTGCACACAGAAGCAGTTTGTTTGTTTAAGACGGAAGCAAGGCAGAGACACACACCTGGAGAGGAGTGCTTGTGTCCTGAATGAGGGGCGTGGTAAAGAGGCGATTCAGATCACTCCTATAGGACAGTCCTTCCGGGTCTTTGTTTACATTAGGCCCGCTCTTTCATTTTTTTCTTTATACCTGACTGGTCCTAGCACCCTCCCCAAGATGCGTGTGCAACTGCTTGCTAAGCTGGACCCTACAGCAGAGGCCTGTGGGTGCATTCCATGCTTATTATGGAGGGTGCCCCTCCCTTTTTGACCCCCAGGGAGTCTTCCTGCTCCTTCCTGCTCCCCAGTGTCCTTCCTGGACATTACACACACGCACGTGTGCAGACAGGAAAAGTTTTTCTGACCTCAGGAGCAGGCACCTTATCTCTTTACTTTAGCAGAGCTCAGCTTTCGCAACTAGTTTTGTCCTTGGAGTGTCTGGGTGAGAACAAAGCTTCAGTTTTACTCCACTTGACAAACACCAGCTGTCCAGCCCAGGGGCCCCATCTATCTCCTACCTCAAAAGCTAGGATGGGGCCTTCTCTTGGCTCCGCAGCCTTTGCCCTTCCCTCGCGACAGTAGTTGTGGATATCCATATCATTTAAAAAGTGAATTTTATCATCTGCAAGTTTACTTCGACCAATCTGATTTTTAAAAATTGATAGACTAGGGAGAAGCTGACAAATCCTCTAGCAACATGGGATGTTTCAAATGCTTCTCTCTCTCTTTTATTAAAAAAATATATATATATTATTTTATTTGGCTTTGCTGGGTCTTAGTTGGAGCACATGGGATCTAATTACCTAACCAGGGATTGAACTGGGATCCCCGGCATTGGGAACACGGAGTCGTAGCCACTGGACCATCAGGGAAGTCCCTCAGATGCTTCTCTTAATTAAGGATGGCAAAGCTGAATAAGCTAGCCAAGATACAGAAGATCTAAACGACATAAGAGACAGATTTGATGTAATGGATATTAATTGAATTTTGTCTCCCATAATCAGATTCTCCTTAAGCACTTAAGGGCTATTTTTTAAAACTGACAGTAGACTAGATTAGAAAGCAAGCTTCAAAAAAAAAAAAAATTGCAAAGAATTGCTATTAGACCACATTCTTTGAACTCGATGAAGTGGAGCTAGTAATACCAAAAATATAATTTAAAAATCCCCACATGTTTGGAAATTTGTCACTGGGATAAACAAATTGACCAAAGGAATGGAAAGGAGAGCCTGGAAGCAGGAGAAGATATATGTGGGACTCTGGTATATGACGGTGGAAGCTGGCAGACCAGGGAAGGGGGCAGCATGTGGAGCGGGTGACACGTGTGGGAAAAAAGGCCACTCGAATCTCTGCCTTACAGTGGACTCAAGAATCAGCTCTAGGGACTTCCCTGGTGGCCCAGTGGTTAAAACTCGGGGTTCCACTGCAGGGGGTGCAGGTTCAATCTCTGGTTGGGGAACTAAGATCCCACATGCCTTGTGGAGTGGCCAAAAATCTGAAAAAAAACAAAACAAAACCAAAACCAAAACCAAAAATAAAAACAAAACCCCAAAAAACAAGAATCAGCTCTAGATGAATTAAGGGTTTACATGTCAAAAGCACACCTTTAGTACTGTTTGAAGAAAATATAGATTAACATCTTTCTGACTTCAAAGTGGGGAAAGAACCCTTAAAGAAAACATCAAAAAAGTGTTAACCATGATGAAAAGATGGATACAATTGACCACATGCTAATTTGGGTTTGAGAGGGAGTCACAGATGCAGAAAACAAGCATGGTTACCAGGGGGAAAGGGAGGGGAGGGATAAATGGGAGACTGGATTGACATACACACACCACTATATAGATTCAGTTTAACTAATAAGGATCTACTGTAAAGCACAGATGTTGGGGGCCAGAGTGAGGTACTCCGCCCATGGCAAAGGTCATGAGGAAGGAGGCTCAACATACGCAAAGGTGGGATCGAGCCTCAGGAGTCCCCCTGGAAATCCTCGAGCGTCTACCCCCATAACCAGAGCCTGCCTACTTTACTACTTTGTGCTCTTTCCTACATCTCTGACTTTACAGGGGGCTGTCCCCCACCACCTCTTTCGGAGAAGGAGTTAACCTAGAGCTCCAGTCAATAAAAACTCTTGGGTGTGACAAGAGTGTTTTAACCTACAAACTCCTCTGAAGGTTCTCTAGCCTGCCTGACAGGCTCGTCCGGCCACATGTGATTGCTCACAGCCTCCCAACCGTGAGAGGCACGAGATGCTTTAAACCTTCTAAAAACAGGTTCCTTAGAAAAGTTGGAAAACTATTAGTATAAGTATAATGGGCTAATTAGAAATTGTGTTGGTGAAGGGTTTTTCATTTGTTGAGCCAATGTTTGTTGCTAAGTCTCCATATCCCCTGCCCTTACACACATTAATGAATATATAGAATTAACCTTTGATATTAATCACGTTAGACCTTAGGCTAAGTAAATTCTTTCCTTAACTAAAACCCACTACACCCTCACCCTGTAGGAATGTAACTTTATTTGGGTGGCATCTGTTTTGAGAATAATCAGCCCTGGAGAAATAAGTGTCCTGATTGACTGACCACTGTCACAAGGAGAGGGTCGTAAATTGTCAGCAGGCCCCCCTGGCCAGAAGATGATATAACACCCCTAAGACCTCTGTATACATTTGTATGAAGCACCTGACTTTGATAAAAGTCAGGACTGCTGACCCCGCGTGACTTTTGCATAACATCTCAGTGTATAAAAGTAGACCATGGAAAATAAAGAATTGGGATCAGTTTCTCGAAATACTGGTCTCTCCATGTCGCTCTCTCTCTCACTCTGGTTGAGTCTCCATCTGGAGCGCGGAACCCACCATGCTTACTAATTATGCCTGGGCTTCTAAGATCCGACCGGGGAGGCCTCAGTGTCTCCTCTCCTTCGGGAGAACGGAAGGACGCCTGCGGCCTACGTAAGTGGTGCAAACTTCTTGTCTTGAAGTTTTATTGGTCTCCCGCGTAAACCAAGCTACTCAGCCTCTTTTCTCCACTGAATTTTCCTACTGAGCTATCCTCATCCTATTACTCTTTATATCTTTGATAAAATATTTAAATAAATAGGTCGCCGACGCCTTCCCCGCTTCGAATACCCTGGATCAGCCGGGGCAGGACCCCGGCAGGTGGCGCCCGAACCCAGCCCCGGCACACAGGGAACTCTCCTCAATACTCTGTAATGACCTATATGGGGAAAGAATCTGAAAAAAGAGTGGCTATATGTACATGTGGGCTTTTCAGGCAGTGGTAGTGATAAAGAATCCACCTGCCAATGCAGGAGCCACAAGAAACTTGGGTTCGATCCCTGGGTGGGGAAGATTCCCTGGAGGAGGGTATGGCAGCATTCTTGCCTGGAGAATCCCTATGGACAGAGGAGCCTGGCGGGCTACAGTCCATGGGGTCTCAAAGAGTCGGGCACGACTGAAGTGGCTGAGCACACACACGTATATATATGCACAATTAACTGATCACTTTGCTGTACAGCAGAAATTAGCACAACATTTTAAATCAACTACACTTCAATAAAAAAATTCTATTTCCCAAAATACACCTTAAAGGAAGTGAAAAGACAAGCCATATTTGGGAAAAGATGTAAGCACAGAGTTGGTATCAAGATCCCCTATGGATCAATAAGAAAAGATAAACAACTTAGGAGAAAAATGAGCAAAACCCATGAACTGGCATTTCCAAAAAATTGAAAAAGCCCTGGCCAGATAACATGTCATGGCTTCAGCTCAAAAACCCTGAAATACATAATCAGCAGCCACTTACTCTGAAAGGAAAGTCAAGTCGAAGTCAGGTCATTAAAGTAATGGTAGCCTAGGGTCACTTAAACTTTGAGATTTCCATTTACTCACTTCTTTATACCTTTGAAACTCTTTGCTATGTTCCCACAAATCTTGGGTCTCTTCCTTAGTCATATGAATATAACTTAGGCAGGGGTCCCCAACCTCTGGGATCTAACATCTGATGATCTCGGGCGCGGGGGGGGGGCTGCTGATGTAATAATAATTGAATAATGTGCACAATAAATGTGATGTACCCTGGTGGCTCAGTGGTAAAGAATCCGCCTGCAGTGCAGGAGACCTGGGTTCGATCCCTGGGTTGGGATGATACCCCGGAGAAGGGAATACTCCAGTATTCTGGCTTGGAGAAATCCATGGATCGAGGAGCCTGGTGGGCTATAGCCCATGGGGTCGCAAAGAGTTGGACATGACTGAGTGACTAACATTTTCACTTTTTCACTGCTTGAATCATCTCCAAACCATACCTCCCCACCTTGGTCTGTGGAAAATTTTTCCTCCATGAAACCAGTCCCTGGTGCCAAATAGGCTGGAGACCGCTGACTTAGAGGCAGTGCTTTATGCAGTGCCACTGGTAACTTGGGAAGGAGTGTGGGATAAAAAGAGATCCAAGATAGCCTTGCAGCCCAAAGGCTCGCCGCTTGCTGACTGGCTGAAGTCTTGCTCCGTCACTGAGGTCACTGACTAGGGACACATTTAGCTGAGACTTGACCACCTTGTGGGCACCAGGCCCTGTGCCGTGGGTGTGAGCTGGTGGGAAGTTGGTGTCCCCTCCCAGGCCTGTGGTCCCTGGGGCGGCTCTGTAGGTAGAAGCCGAAAAGCTTCTGGAAGGCGTCCTCCACTGCCACCATCGCCGTAGAGCCCACAGCCGCCATCCTCCCCATTTTGCTGCGCAGCCTCGTCTCCATCTCGCTTCTGAAAAACAATGAAAGTAAGCGTGGCATTGCTACACTTGTGAGTTTTCAGGCTTTTCTTCCTCTGAGCCCCATTCCGCTCACTGGAATACCGGTGAGAGGGAGCCCTTGCTATGTACCCGATACTTCCTACATATATTAGCTCACTTAATTTTCACAGCAATCCTGTGACAGAAGTTTGATTATTATCAGACTCATTCCACCCATGAGGAAACTGAAGCACAGAAAGGTTAAGTGACTTGCCCAAGGTCGCACAGCTACTCAGTGCCGGAGCTGAGATTCAAATCAGCCTCTGGTTCCTTATCAGAACCGTGAAGGGGTGGGAACAAGCCCACCAGACGGTGAGTTCTGTGGAGCCAGGGGCTGGGTGTATTTGCGCTGTGGGCCCACCGGGGATGCTCAGATAGTCAGCCACAATTGTCCCAGCAGGATCTGTCAGGGAGGCAGCAAGCTAGCCTAGGAGGGAATCTGAGACAGTCTGAGTTCAAATCCTGGCTCTGCAACTCACTCACTGTAGACCCTGGCAAGCCTCTCGAGGCCCCTCTGAGACTTAGGTTTCTCGCCTGTAAAATGGGGGTCTTGTAGCTATTTCCAAGGCTGCTCTGAGGGGTCAGGGAGAGGTGAGTGTGACTTGGTCAGGTGTAGGCCCTTCGGTGTGAGTGAACGCCTGGCCTGCTGCCTCGCACACCATCGGTGCTGTGAGCTGTCCGAGAATATTTAGATGGGAACCTCAGCCTATGGGCCAGAAGGTCAGCGCCTGGAATTAGGGTGAAGGTAGGCTCCTTAAGCGGGGCCAGGATGGCCAGAGCTAGGCCCGGGGGCGGTCATTCCTATCCTGACCACCAGGGGTCGCGGTTGACCACTCCTGCCTTCCTCCCTGGTCCCAGAGCCCAGAGGCAGCCTGCAGAGGACCTGGGGGACCCCGACATTCCTGCCAACTGCAAGATGGGAACATTTCCAGCAAGAGTGCATCTGAACTCTGACCTGGCTTTCCCAGCTCTGTTAAAGAAGGAAACTGGTAGATTTCCCCATCCTTCTGTGGGAATGTCTGCTGTTCTTTTATCCACCCATCTGTCTCTGTTCATTCACGTGTCTGTCCATCCATTCATCGTTCTGTCTGTCCATCTGTTCATTATTCCTTTATTTTCCATTTCATTTGTTCATCAATACACTTATCTGTCCTTTTATCCAGCCACCACCTGGCCACCATCCATCAATTTATCCTCCCATCCCCCCAATACCCAACCTCTGTCTACCTGCCCTCTATCTGTCTCACATGCGCAGAGACTGCGTTGGGGCAGGTTTGCTCAGCCTGGGGTTCCCCATGCAGGGAGGAGGCCAGCTGCTGCTCGCACCACCCCTCTCCCCCAGGCTCACCATCTGGTGGGACCAGGGATATACCAGGCAATGGTAACATAAGATGATGTGTGTGGACAAAATTGGGGTAGCAAAAATGTCACATTTCATTATTAATTTTTATATCACATTAGGGTTTTCCCACCTTCTGCATGGGGATTGACATTGGTGGAGAAGGCCTATGAATTAAACAAAAATGAGAGGCTTCTAGCTGAATAGAGTAGGACAGGGGAAGGGGGGAGGGGGAGGTTTGGGGGTTAAAGGAAGAGAGAGAGAGAGAGAGTGCAGACACATGGGCTTAGGGGTGAAGATAGGAGAGGCAAGAGAGAAACCAGAGGGATAAGAGCCCCAGCATGGAGCTTGGGCAGTAGGGAGGCACTGAAGCTCTTTGACCAGGTGAGTCCCCCATCTGAGTGGTGTTTCCAAAGGGCCACTGGCAGTGGATGGAGACAGGTTGGAGGGACATCCAGGGAGGCGTAGCCGTCTCTGGTTGTCCTTGGGTGGACCTGAAATGCATCCAGAGTTGTGCTGACAGCAGGAATGGAGGGAGGGGCGAGGCTCAGAGGGGTGTCGGGAGGGGGAGCCCATAGGATGGAAAGCTTGCCTGGCCACCAGGTGGCCGGGAGCCATCAAGTCTGATGGTGGGTCCTGAACGGTGGGGTGGCCTGTCTGTAACTGCAGTGGGGAACTCACAAAGGGAGAGCAGGTGGTGTGCGTGCATCAGTTTTGTTGATGTAATCCTTTATTGGTGAACATTAATAAATTGTGAACTATAGAGAGTTCACAGGATATACACACGATTTAGCCAAAATTATAGAGCAAATTGCCACGTAACTCCCCCCCTCCACCCCTGAAACCTCCATCCTCCTTTCTCCACCCCACACCTTCCTGCACAGGGCAGGAAAACATCCTGATGTCTAGAGGCATCACTTCCTTACTAGCACTGACAGTTTTACCACCTGTATCTGCATCTCTGAACAACATAGTTTTGGTTTTTCTTATTTTGGAAGTTTATATAAACAAAATCCACGTTTCTTCACCTTTCCATTAAATTTGTGGGATTCATCTGTATTGTTGGATGTAAATACGTTTTATTCAAGTTCATTGCTGTATGCTATTCCAGCACGGGACCACACTACAGCTCTGAACCCTTTCTCCTGTGGACGGATGTTTGGGATGCTTGCAGGCTGAGGTACTATAAGCAATGAGTGTTCTTGTATGTACATAGAGGTGCGTATTTGTGTCGCTCCAAGCTATGTATCTAGGAGTGGAATTTCTGGGCTACAGGTCATCTGCGTCTTCAACTTTACTAGACTATGCCATTTTTCTGAAGTGGTTGAACAAATTTTCAGTTCCTCTCTGCTCGGATGAGTATCCCCGTGGGTCTCTGGTGCCACACGTGCGTGCATGTTAAGTCGCTTCAGTTGTGTCCGACTCTTTCTGATCCTATCTATGGATTCTAGCCCACCAGGCTCCTCTGTCCATGGGATTCTCTAGGCATGAAACCTGGAGTGGGTTGCCATGCCCTCTTCCAGGGGATCTTCCTGATCCAGAGACTGAACCTGCGTCTCTTAAGTCTCTTGCATTGGCAGGTGGTTTCTTTACCACTGGCACCACCTGGGAAGCCCTTGCTTAATCTGCTGGGTGTGTAGTGGTGTCTCATTGTTACCGTAAGTTGCATTTCCAAGGCAATTTAATGAGGCAGAGCATCTCTTCATGTATTTATTGGCTGGTTGGTTTCGTCCCTCCCCTTTTAAAAGCATCTGTTTAAATCTTTTGCCTAGTTTCTATTGGGTTGTTTGTAACATACGCCCCGGCGTGAGCATCACTCTAATTTTGGCCATTGTGCAGGGTACAAAGCTCCCACTGCTAGAGAGCCAGTCTGTCAACGTTCTACCCAGGGTCTTTTCCAACACTATGGAAAAGACTGGAATGGGGGCATGATAGTTGATGGGCGGGTGCCCCAGCTCCTGACCTTCACGGAGACAGCTCTGACTCTCTCAGGAGTCCTGGAGGTCCCACCGCCTACAGCAGTGACCTTGACAACGTCCTGGTATTGGGATGTCTACCTGCCCTGTCTCACTCTCTCTACCCCTCACTCCTGCCTTGAGCATCATCTTCTAGACACCCAAGCCCTTGTCTCAGTCTCCCTTCTCCTCTTGTTCTTATTGATTTTTAGGGGATATTTATGTATTCTAGATATGACTTCTTTGTCGCTTATATTATTGCAATTATATTCTCCCACTCGGTGATCTTATTCACTTTTTCCCCTACAGTCTTTTTTTAAAAAATAATTAGTTTTGGCTGTGCTGGTCTTCACTGCTGCGTGGGCTTTTCTCTGGCTGCAGAGAGTGGGGGCGCTCTCTCGTTGTGGTGCTCAGGGCTCTCACTGTGGGGACTTCTCTTGCGATGGTTCCTGGGCTCTAGAGCTCGGACTCCGTAGTTGTGGCACGTGGGCTTAGCTGCCCCGTGGCATACGGGATCAGGGATCAAACCTGTGTCTCCTGCATTGGCAGGTGGATCCCTTATCACTAAGCCACCAGGGAAGCCCCCCCAACCCCACTCATAGTCTTTTGATGAACAGAAATTCTTCAGTTTATTACGTTCTAGTTGATTAAATATTTATCTGATGGCCCGTGTTTTTGTGTTAAATTCTTCCCTGACTCAAAGTCAGGAAGACATCTTTCTATATCATTGCCAAGAAGTTTTGTAGCTTTTCACCATCAGGTCTTTAAATTTACCTGCAATTGATTTTCGTGGCTTGTATGTGTTAGGGTTGAATTTTGTTTTTGTTTTTCCCTCCTGTGGAAACCCAGCTGTCTGAACACCATTCATATAAACGCCAGACTCTCCTTGATGCTCAGAAACACCAGCTCTGTTGTAAATCAGGCAGCCACATATGTGTGAAACTGTTGGTGAGTGCTCTGGCCTATTTCTGCATGTCCCAATTAAATTTTAGAACTGTATCTGAATTGTATGCCTTTCTGGTTAGATTTATTTCTAGCCACTTGATCTATTTTTGAAGTGTTGTAAATGGTGGTGGTTATATTAGTTATCAGAAACTTATGACCAACCTAGATAGCATATTCAAAAGCAGAGACATTACTTTGCCAACAAAGGTTCGTCTAGTCAAGGCTATGGTTTTTCCTGTGGTCATGTATGGATGTGAGAGTTGGACTGTGAAGAAGGCTGAGCGCCGAAGAATTGATGCTTTTGAACTGTGGTGTTGGAGAAGACTCTTGAGAGTCCCTTGGACTGCAGGAGATCCAACCAGTCCATTCTGAAGGAGATCAGCCCTGGGATTTCTTTGGTAGGAATGATGCTGAAGCTGAAACTCCAGTACTTTGGCCATCTCATGCAAAGAGTTGACTCATTGGAAAAGACTCTGATGCTGGGAGGGATTGGGGGCAGGAGGAGAAGGGGAAGACAGAGGATGAGATGGCTGGATGGCACCACTGACTCGATGGACGTGAGTCTGAGTGAACTCTGGGAGTTGGTGATGGACAGGGAGGCCTGGCGTGCTGCGATTCATGGGGTTGCAAAGAGTCTGACATGACTGAGCGACTGATCTGATCTGATCTGATTAACATGTAACAAATTATCCCCAAACTCGGTGGCAAAACCTCCAACATTTATCATCTCAATCTTTTGTGGGTTATTCACCTAGCTAGAGGCTCTGCCTTCGGTCTTTTATGAGGTTGCAGTCAAGTTGATGGCTAGGGCTGCGGTCTTACTTTTTTAAGTGTACAGTTTCAATAGTTTCTAGTATTGGGTGGGCCCAAAAGTTCATTTGGATTGTTCCCACAAGATCTGGTTGTGCAGAATTGTGCAGCCATCACCACAGTCAATTTTAGAATATGTTCATTACCCCAAAAAGAAACCTCATACCCATTACCTCATTTCCGTTTCACCCAAGCTCCCAGCATCAAGCAACCATTAATCTACTTTCTGTCTGTATAAATTTGCCTATTCAGTACATTTCATAGAAATGGACTTATGCAATATGTGGCCTTTATAACTGGTTTCTTTCACCTAGAACATTTTCAAGGTTTTTCCATGTTGTAGCATGTATTCCTTTTTATTGATGAACAATATATCATTTGGTCACACCACACTTGTATTTATTCTTTAATCTGTTGGTAAATATTTTGCTTTCTTCCACATTTTTAATAATACTGCTATGGGTACTCATGTACAAGTTTTTGTGTGAATATACATTTTCAGTTCTTTTGAGTATATACCTAGGACTGAAATTGCGAAGTCATATTATAAGTCCATGTACTAGGGCTGTGGTCTTATCTAAAGGCTTTGATTCCCATGATGAAAAGCTGGTGGAAGAGGCTTGGTTCTTGTCTTCTTTGAAGAAAGAATTCAGCAAAGAGACCAATACTGTGAAAAAGTTAAAAGCATTGTTTGTGTGGAAGAAGTAAAGTATGTGTGGAAAAAACAATACACGTGTGCAAAGGCACAGAGGCAAGCTCGAGGTGAGTAACCCAATAGAGGCAGCTTAGGTGGCTTATATAGAGGCAGTTTTCATTTGTTTTGTTTTCCTAGTCAATCGTCTCCATATTCGGTCCTGGTGTGGCCATGCATCTCTCGGCCAGATGGATTCCAGCAGGTGTCTTCTTCATCCTTTCCCTAGACTGAAGGCCTTCTCTGTGCATGCGTCAGGCCGGGAAATCCACAAGAATGCATCCCATTCAAGACCCAGTCCTCCCACTGGTGTCCCATTTTGAAATGTCAGCAGGAGGCCAGCTGCAGCTGCCCAGCCTGGGGCCAATCCACCTCCTACCTTGGCTTGACTTGTGAAGGGGACCTGTAGGGCTGCCTCAGGACCTGACAGCTGGCTCCCCCAGGAGGCAAGTGATTTGAGAGGGAGAGAGAGCACCCAAGATGGGAGCCGCAGCCTTTTAATAACCTAATGTCAGAAATGACATGTCATGATTTCTGCTATGTTCTATTCATTAGAATATATATCATTAAGCAAGATGAGCCTGAAGAGTTGATGCTTTTGAACTGTGATGTTGGAGGAAACTCTTGAGAGTCCCTTGGACAGCAAGGAGATCAAACCAGTCAATCTAAAAAAAAAAAAAATCAACCCTGAATACTCATCGCAACGACTGATGCTGAAGCTGAAGCTCAAGCTCCAATACTTTGGCCACCTGATGCAAAGAGCTGACTCATTGGAAAAGACCCTGATGTTGGGAAAAATTGAAGGCAGGAGGAGAAGGGGATGACAGAGGATGAGATGGTTGGACGGCATCACTGACTCAATGGACATAATTCTGAGCAAATTCCAGGAGATGGTGAAGGACAGAGAAGCCTGGCATGCTGTAGTCCATGGGGTCACCAAGAGTCGGACACGACTGAGCAACTGAACTGAAGTTACTAATTGCAGGCCACACAAGAGGAGGGGATTACATAAAGGCACGATAGCAGGAAGCCAGAATCATTTTGGACCATCGTATAATGAATAGAACCTGTTACTGTGACTTTTAAAAAATTTTACTTTCTAATTGTGGCTACTATATAGTATTACATAATGATGTTTTAACATTGTTTTTTGTATCCTGCAAACTTACTGAACTCTCTTGTTATTTCTAATAGATTGTCAATTTTTTAAAATAGTTTTTCAATTTTTTAAAATATACTCATCATCACATCTATGAATGGTGAGTTTTGTTTTTGTTTTTTTTTTTGATGCTTGTCTGTCTTATCTCACTTCTTTTCTTATTGCACAGGCTAGGTCTTGACAGAACAATACAGAGCTGGCATAGTAATAGCAAGCTTCCTCATCTTGCTACCAGACTCAAAGGGAAAGTTTTTGACATTTTCACCCTGAAGTATAATATTTGCTGTAAGTTTTTTCTTCAGTATGTACCCTTTATCAGATTTAGGAAGTCCCTTATATTTCTAGTTTCCTAAGACTTTTTTTAAAACCATGAATGGATATTGAATTTTGTCAAACATCTCTTTTTCATACTTTGCAGTGATCATTAGAACTTTTGTTGCTATTCAGTTACCAAGTCATGTCCTGCAGCTGCCGAGCTTCCCTGTCCTTCACTAGTCAAAGCTATGGTTTTTCCTGTGGTCATGTATGGATGTGAGAGTTGGAGTTTGCTCAAACTCATGTTCATTGGGTCAGTGAAATTGTTTTGTTATTATCTTTACCTCTAGTAATGCATTTTTGCCTTAAAGTCTACTTTGTCTTTTACAAATAAAGTTATATTAGCTTTTTGAAAACTAGTATTTTTATTTTATTACCTTAAAATGTTCTCTATTCTTATGTTTTAGATGTGTTCGTTCATTTTTAAACAACATAAATTTCTCCCCATCCAGTCTGAAATTTTTGCCTTTTAACTGGAGCATTTCAGTTCAGTTCAGTCGCTCAGTCGTGTCCGACTCTTTGCGACCCTATGAATCGCAGCACACCAGGCCTCCCTGTCCATTACCAACTCCTGGAGTTCACTCAGACTCATGTCCATTGAGTCAGTGATGCCATCCAGCCATCTCATCCTCTGTCGTCCCCTTCTCCCTCCTCGCCCCCAATCCCTCCCAGCATCAGAGTCTTTTCCAATGAGTCAACTCTTTGCATGAGGTGGCCAAAGTACTGGAGTTTCAGCTTCAGCATCATTCCTTCCAAAGAAATCCCAGGGCTGATCTCCTTCAGAATGGACTGGTTGGATCTCCTTGCAGTCCAAGGGACTCTCA
>NW_011495034.1:17677109-17678325 GCF_000754665.1 Bison bison bison | reverse complement strand
GAGCATTTCAGTTCAGTTCAGTCGCTCAGTCGTGTCCGACTCTTTGCGACCCTATGAATCGCAGCACACCAGGCCTCCCTGTCCATTACCAACTCCTGGAGTTCACTCAGACTCATGTCCATTGAGTCAGTGATGCCATCCAGCCATCTCATCCTCTGTCGTCCCCTTCTCCTCCTGCCCCCAATCCCTCCCAGCGTCAGTCTTTTCCAATGAGTCAACTCTTTGCATGAGGGGCCAAAGTACTGGAGTTTCAGCTTCAGCATCATTCCTTCCAAAGAAATCCCAGGGCTGATCTCCTTCAGAATGGACTGGTTGGATCTCCTTGCAGTCCAAGGGACTCTCAAGAGTCTTCTCCAACACCACAGTTCAAAAGCATCAATTCTTCGGCGCTCAGCCTTCTTCACAGTCCAACTCTCACATCCATACATGACCACAGGAAAAACCATAGCTTTGACTAGACGAACCTTTGTTGGCAAAGTAATGTCTCTGCTTTTGAATATGCTGTCTAGGTTGGCCATAACTTTCCTTCCAAGGAGTAAGCGTCTTTTAATTTCATGGCTGCAGTCACCACCTGCAGTGATTTTGGAGCCCAGAAAAATAAAGTCTGACACTGTTTCCACTGTTTCCCCATCTATTTCCCATGAAGTGATGGGACCAGATGCCATGATCTTCGTTTTCTGAATGTTGAGCTTTCAGCCAACTTTTTCACTCTCCACTTTCACTTTCATCAAGAGGCTTTTTAGTTCCTCTTCACTTTCTGCCATAAGGGTGGTGTCATCTGCATATTTGAGGTTATTGATATTTCTCCCGGCAATCTTGATTCCAGCTTGTGTTTCTTCCAGTCCAGCGTTTCTCATGATGTACTCTTCATATAAGTTAAATAAACAGGGTGACAATATACAGCCTTGATGTACTCCTTTTCCTATTTGGAACCAGTCTGTTGTTCCATGTCCAGTTCTAACTGTTGCTTCCTGACCTGCATACAGATTTGTCAAGCGGCAGATCAGGTGGTCTGGTATTCCCATCTCTTTCAGAATTTTCCACAGTTTATTGTGATCCACACAGTCAAAGGCTTTGGCATAGTCAATAAAGGAGAAATAGATGTTTTTATGGAACTCTCTTGCTTTTTCTATGATCCAGTGGATGTTAGCAATTTGATCTCTGGTTCCTCTGCCTTTTCTAAAACCAGCTTGAACATCAGGAAGTTCACGGTTCA
>NW_011495034.1:17651167-17677009 GCF_000754665.1 Bison bison bison | reverse complement strand
GCATTACTTTACTAGCATGTGAGATGAGTGCAATTGTGCGGTAGTTTGAGCATTCTTTGGCATTGCCTTTCTTAGGGATTGGAATGAAAACTGGCCTTTTCCAGTCCTGTGGCCACTGCTGAGTTTTCCAAATTTTTTGGCATATTGAGTGAAGCACTTTCACAGCCTCATCTTTCAAGATTTGAAAGAGCTCAACTGGAATTCCATCACCTCCACTAGCTTTATTCGTAGTGATGCTTTCTAAGGCCCACTGGACTTCACATTCCAGGATGTCTGGCTCTAGGTCAGTGATCACATCATCGTGATTATCTACTGGAGCATTTAGTCCATTTATAATTAATGACTGTGTATAGGTAAATGTAATGTACATCTACTGTAAACATTTAGAATTAAATCTACTATCTTATTTTGTGTTTCTTATCTTACTCATCCTATTTTTTTCTTTTCTTTCTGGCCTTGAAAGAATTGTCTGTATATGTTTTATCATTTAACTCATATCACTTACTCTGTTGATAAGTTTGAAATGATATACTCTTTTTCTATTCCTTTAGTGCAGGAGCTGGTAACTTTTTTCTGTAAAAAGCCTGATAGTAAATATTTTAGGCTTTTCGTGCCACTGATAGTCTGTCATAGATTCTTCTCTGATTGGATTTTTATAGCCCTTTTCATATGTGGAAACCATTCTTATCTGGCTGCTGCTGCTGCTAAGTCGCTTCAGTCGTGTCCGACTCTGTGCGACCCCATAGACGGCAGCCCACTGAGCTCCCCTGGCCCTGGGATTCTCCAGGCAAGAACACTGGAGTGGGTTGCCATTTCCTTCTCTCTTCTTATCTGGCAGGCCATACCAAAAGCAAGCTGGATCTGATCCATGGAACAGTGTCCTGATCCTTGTTTTAGTATTTACCCTAGATATTGTAACATGAACACTTAATTTATTAAAGCCTGAAATTAATCAAACCTTTATCATGCGCCTGAATACACCATTAATACTATAGCATTCTGATACTATTTGTTTCCCACTCCCAATTCATTTTAGATTGTTTGGTATTTTCATTTTAAATTCCATTACACTTTATGATTACTATTCCATACGACGTTTTATGCATTCGTCCGTATTTTATTCATTTATTTTGGCAGCGCTGGGTCTTTGTAGCTGTGTGGGCTTTCCCTGGTGAGGCGAGTCGGGGCTACTCTCCAGGCGTGGTGTGCGGGGTTCTCACTGCAGCGGCTTCTCCTGTTGCGGAGCACAGGCTCTAGGGCACATGAGTTGTGCTGCATGGGCTTAGTTGCCCTGCAGCATGTGGGATCTTCCTGGACCAGGAGTCGAACCCATGACCCTAGCATTGGCAGCCAGCCCCTCCACCAGGGGAGCTGGACCACCAGGGATGTCCTTTGTCGGTATTCTTTTAGCCACTTTCTTTAGTCCCTATTCTTTTTTTATACCCTCTACCCTCCCATCTAGATAATTTTCCTTCTGCCTCAAGTACATGTTTTAAATTTTTCTTTAGTGAGGGTTTGCTGGTGATGAACTCTCAGTTTTTGTTTGAAAGAAAATGTCTTTATTTGGCCTTCATTCTTGAAAGATATTTTAGCTGAGTATAGAGTCTAGGTTGGCACTTAATCTGCTTCATTACATTAGGGATTTCATTCATTCCACTTTTCTATGGTTTCCATCATTGCTGTTGAGAATGATTTGTAAGTCTAATCACCATTGCTTTGAAAGTAAACGGTCTTTTCTCTCTGGCTAGGTTTTAACATTTTCTCCTTACTTTTCTATTTCTATTAAATATCAATTTTTTGTATTTGTTCTGTTTGAGATTTTCTGGGCCACTTGTATCTGTGGCTGGGCCACTTGTACCTTGCATCAATTCTGAAAAGATACTCAAGATATTCAACCACCATCTCTTGAAATATTTTCTCCTCTCTCCTTGGGATTCTGATGAAATATACATTAGATTTTTCTCTCACTATATCCTCCGTGTTTCTTACCATCTTATCAGTATCCTCCATCTTTTTGTCTTTATGGAGTACATCCTCAATGATTTCTTCTGATCCATCTTCAAGTTTCTAGAAGTTTCCTTTGGCTCTTTAAAAAATGTGTTATGCCACTTTCTATAGTTTACTATTCCCTGAAGCTATTTTCAGCTTGTTGTTCATTTTTGTAGAATATAGTAAGAGTAGTTGTTTAATCCTCTTTATCTGATCATTAAAATATCTGCAGTAACCATGGATCTGTTCCTGCTGATTCTGACTTACACTCCCCCTCGTCTTTGTGTAGTTTGTCATTTTTGACCTGGTTATGCTGTTGGCTTCGAAAAATTATTGTGGGACTTCCCCCAAGGAATGGATGTGTTCCCCTCCAGCTTTGTATTTATTTCTTTTTTAAATTATTAATATTTTTAAAAAATTTAGTTTGTAAGGTGAGCTCAGAGAAAAAGACAGCGAGCTGGGCAGTCAGGCAAGAAAAGGGAAATTTATTAGAGGGAAAAGAGAGGGTGACTGGCTCTTAAGGAGACCAAGCGTCCTCCCTTTCTGATCGGGTGGGTCCTTCTTATAGCCAACAACGAAAAACTCTCTGAAGGGATGGTCACGGAGCCGGAGGTCTGGAATCTGGTGATCTCGCAGCTTTGAGAAGACAGGCACCAGCGAGAAAACAGCATGCCATTCAGGCAGTTTGGTCAGTCAAGCGGATCACTGTGATTTTATTCTTTGTTTGCGAGGTTGACATGATGAACCGTCTCATCGGTGAGGCCCCATGCGGGCCCTATCATAGTTGACTTACAGCGTTGTGTTAATTTCTGCTGCACAGCAAAGTGATCCGGTTATACATATGTATATGTCCTTTTTAAAAATCCTGCTCCATTATGGTTTATCATAGGGTCTTGAATACAGTTCTCTGCACTACACAGTAGGGCCTTGTTGTTTTTCCATTCTATATTTAATAACTTACATCTGCTAACCCAACCTCCCACTCCATCCCTTCTCAACCACCTTCCCCTTCTTGTATTTGTCTCTGATAGGCAGTTGGGACACTTACAGATGGAAAAATGTCAGATGAGTTCACAGCTTGAGGCCCCCCGGTCTGCCCCTGTCTGCTGTACCCGGGGTGATGAAGTGCATGCACACCAGTCTACAGCTCTCGTGCTCAGAGTGGGCCTCTGAGTGGGCTTCTGCTCTTCTCAATCCCAAATTGCTTTCTGGAGCCAAGCGGAGGGGCATGATTCAGTTCTGGTTTACCGTTTTCTCGAGGAGGGGGTCCCAACCTACGTGGGAAGGGCCTGCTTTACATCTCCCCTCCCTGGACTGGTCTTTGGCCTTGACTTCTGTCCTGCTCGCTCCGAAGTCCCCAGACTGAAGCCCAAGTGGGTGGCATCTGTCAATACCCTTCGTACGGAAGTGGCTTTGGTGTTTCTGTCGTGTTGTTTACCTCTCTGGGGTGATATTTTCTCCTCAGATTTAGCCTGCTGCTTCCCCACGACCTTTCTAGCGCTTCAAATAAAATTTTTTTTTTAACTCAACATTTTAAACTGTGTTCAGAGGTAAAAGGAAGTCTGTCATTGCTGAAAACAAAAATCTCAAGATCAGTTTTAGATCTACTGTGTTGGAGGGTCTGAGGGGACGTTTTGTGTTGGGTCGCATCAAAGAAAATCTGCTCTTTTTAATGATGCCAGTGTCTGCACACATCCAGCCTACCGCTTGTCTGCACTGTAGTGTACCGTTGCCAGGGTCCTGGCATCCTCTGAGACAGAGTGAGCAGAAGTGAGTCAGATACAGCCAGCAGAACTCAGCAAAAGGTCAGATGAACGGAGACAGGAAAGTGGAGCCTGACTCCTCAATTCCTGGCACATCTCTCAGTGACCTCACCTCTGTCCACTTGTCCCCAGACTGCCACTGTAAGGACCTCCTGCCGCCTCCTCGGTGGACGGTTGGTGAAATGAGCGCAGCGCTGTGCCCGATGACACTGCTGACGGGGCAGAAGTCGCAGCTCCCTCCCATATGAGTTATGCAACCCGGGAAGCTACCTAACCTCTCCTGGCCTGAGGCGACAGATCTGCAATATGGGATGGGCATAATAGTAACCAGCTTATAGAGTTGATAGGAGAATTAACTAGCCAATAATTGCAATGCCCTTGAGAGAGTGCCTGCAACGTAAGAAGGTCGATAAAATCTTTTTAAAATGGGATGAGGTCTCACGCACCTCTCCAGGTCACTGTAATAATAAACACAACATTACTGTTGCATTTGCTTTTTTAATCTCTTGCCACTCTTCAGTTTAGAGGTGAGAAACCAAGGCCCAGAGCGGGCAGGGATTCCACAAAGCAGCCCAGCAGGCCACCACCTCCTTAACCTGGAGAGGGCCACTCAGGGTCCCAGCCACACCTCTGCTCCCTCGGACTGGCTGTGTGGCTGTGGCCTGGCCTGTTCCCTCTCTGGGCTTTGGTTTCCCCATTGGTGAACCAGGAGGAAAGGCCGGTCATCCCTCTGCCTCCAGTTCCATCTGACCAGCGAAGGGTGTTCTGACCAAGCTCCATGGTTTGTTCTGTGAGATTTTGGGGGGTTGCAATTGCTGAGGTGATTCAGGGATCCAAGCGGGCTGGGAGGATGTGCAGTGGGTCATGAGAGCACCTTCCAGGAACCCAGAAGCTTGAGAACTTGCAGCCTCAAACCAGCTGCATCTACCACTTATAGCACTTAGAAAGGTGTTACCCAGACACTAACTTGGGTAAGTAGCTTCCCACGGTCGGGGTTGGGGGGTGGGGGAAGGGACGGACAACTGAGGGGTGAGAATTCACAGCAGCTCTCTGGCTGGGGGGCCCCAGGCAGGCACAGGGCCCTACTCAGTCTTGTCTTCCCTGAGCTGGGGCAGGACATCTAGGCTCTGGCTTCTGACTCTGGTTCAAGCCGGTCTCTGTCCCTCTCTGGGTCTCAGTCTCCCATCAGTGAAATGGGACCACAGGCAGCACCGATAAGTCTCCAAGGCCCCACGTGACCGACCATCAGGCGAAAGTGTGACTGTCCCTGCTAGTGTGCGGACTCGAGGGCCTCCACCTGGCCCCACCACAGGGGAAAGGCTGCGCTGAGCGCCCTGCCCGCCTACTGTCTGACCTCTCTGAGCCTCAGGGCTCCTCATCTGTGCCGGAGGAGAGTGGCAACACCAACGTGACAGGGCTGGGAGGATTCCCTGAGATAATCACTCGGGGCCTGATGCAGCTGTCAGTGCAAAAAGTAATTCCCACTCACAGACATCCCCTGCTGCCGGGCCTCAGGGGCTAGAGGCAGCTCCCCAGCCCTTGCAGGCCCCAGGCCTCCATGCCCAGAGGGAGCCAGACCTGGGAAGAGGCCTTGGCTCTGGTGATTTTGAAGCAGGTGCTACAACCCCCACTCCTGAGGCCTGGGCTCCCACACACCCATATCCTGCCTCCAGGCCAACCCCCAAATTGGTTATCATTTAGTTAGGGCCACCAGCCTGCAGGCAGTTAATTGCGCCTGTCAGCAAAACAGGAAGAACTTTAGCGAGCAATTCATTAATAAAACTGGTGACTCCCAGAGCCGCTTCTTTCAGGAAGGACTGATTTCATTAACCACTTCATCACTCAGACAAAGGCTGATGATCTCAGTGGTTTGCATCCTCCAAGATCCTTGGGGGGAATATAGAATAACTGCTTCTCATTCATAGAGAGCCTGCTCTGTGCCAAGCGGTGTGCTTTGCAAATCCCACCAGATTCGGTCCTTACAATATGAAGGTGTTAGTCGTTCAGTAGTGTCTGACTCTTTGCAACCCCATGGACTATAGCCTGCCAGGCTCCTCTGTCTTTAGGATTCTTTAGGCAAGAATACTGAAGTGGGTTGCTGTGCCTTCCTCCAGGGGATCTTCCTGGCTCAGGGATTGAACCCGTGTCTCATATCTTCTGCATTGGCGGGTGGGTTCTTTACCACTAGTGCACCTGAATAAGGTACTATAATTATGCCCATTTTACAGGTGGGAAAATTGAGGCTCTGAAAGATGATTCTCTTCTCCAAGGACACGTAACTATTAATAAGTACAAATGGATCCCAGTCTGTCTGATTCCAAAGGTATTTTCTCCTTGCTGCTGCTAAGTCACTTCAGTTGTGTCCGACTCTATGCGATCCCATAGACAGCAGCCCACCAGACTCCCCTGTCCCTGGGATTCTCCAGGCAAGAACACTGGAGTGGGTTGCCATTTCCTTCTCTAATGCATGAAAGTGAAAAGTGAAAAGTGAAAATGAAGTCGCTCAGTCGTGTCCAACTCTTAGCTACCCCATGGACTGCAGCCTACCAGGCTCCTCCGCCCATGGGATTTTCCAGGCAAGAGTACTGGAGTGGGGTGCCATTGCCTTTTCTCCTTGAGTGGTCCCTAAGATACATGTTTCCTTTTATGGATGGAAGGTCTCAGAACCTGTGAGCTAAGAAGCTGTCACAGGCTTGCAGGAAGTGGGTATGTGGACTCAGTTCTTTTCCTAAAGCAATTCCACTGTTTCAGTGCAAAAGGAACCCTTAGGTCCTGAAACACGCTGAGGCTGGCTTGTCCCCCCCCACCCCCCCACCCCGCCAGCCACTCTCCTGCCCTCCAAACCACCAGCCTCCATCCTCAAGATCTGGATTCTTCCTCTGCAGCTCACTTACCTATCCTCTGTCTGCAGCTCTCTCCATAAGAGGCAATCGGGATGGAATTTTAGATGGCACAGGGAAACTAATTTATTTTTTATATTTGTTTTTGGCTGCACTGGGTCTCTGTTGCTCACATGGGCTTTCTCTAGTCGTGGTGAATGGGGGCTCCTCTTCCTTGCGGTACATGGGCTTCTCTCAGCAGTGGCTCCTCTTGTGGATCGCAGGCTCTGGGCATGAGGGCTTTAGTAGTTGTGGTGTGTGGGATCAGTAGTTGTAGCTCGCATGTTCTAGAGCACAAGATTCAGTTGCCTCATGGCTTCCCAGACTAGGGATCAAACCCGTGTCCCTTGCACTGGCAGGAGAATTCTTAACTGGACCACCAGGAAAGTCCCAAGGGAGATTAGTTTTTAATATTAGTCTAATGGATAGCTTTTCGTTAATTATGACATGTGATCCTGGTCATTTAACACAGGATATTGTATTTTCTTTTAAAAGCAATCATTTGAATTAAGTTTAAAAAGATCCATCAATCTAAAATATTAAGTAAAAATTTGGCAGATTTAATGTCTGGACTTGGAAAAAACTGTGAGAACAAGCTTGCCTTCCTGAGTTGGGGATACCTAGCCTGGGTAACTCCTGTCCCCTTCTTAACCAAACAAATCCAGGGAGGTATTTGTCAGTCTCAAGAGGGTAGTCCTTTCCCGGAGGGGAAGTTGGCCTTCTTCCTCAGCCAACAGACTCGCGGTGCAGCCAGGTTATTTATTTCTCTGAAAATGTTATCAGTGTACTACACACACACACACAGTTTAGCATCATGGTTGCCTGGGGTGGAAGTGGCGGGGAGGTTGACTGCAAAGGAGCACGCAGGAAGTTTCTAGAAAGATGAAAATGCTCTGTATCTTGATTGAGGTGTTTGCTACACAAGTGGGCATGCCTGTCAAGTAATTGACTTGTATACTTAAAACGCGGAGATTTTCTGCAGGGAGTTAAAGCCGGTTTGAAAACGATAAAAACCAAAGCCACAAGTATTCACTTATATTGGGAGCCGCTTGTATTCACTGCTAGTTCTAAATTCTGAGACCTGTGCTTTTTGCTGCATGATAGAATATGCTGGTCTCACTGAGCTGTTATTTTGGTTGCTCCCCTAAATCAGCATTTACAGAGTTCTGCCACATGCTGATCACAACAAGGGTGTTTAGACAGTCAGAGAGTTACATTTGGCAAAGGGACATCACAAGCGATTGTTGGGACAATTGGCTCTCCATTTAGAAGGAAATAAAATTAGATCCCTACCTCACACCATATGCACACATACAAACACTCCAGATAGATTAAAGATGAATGGAGTAAATGTTATTAAAAAACTATAGAAGTATTAAAATAAAATATGAAGATTATTCTTTTATAATTTTTTACATTTTTGGCTGTGCTGAGTCTTTGTTGCTTGCTGCATGGACTTTTCTCAAGTTGTGGTGAGCGGGGGCTACTCTCTAGCTGTGGTGCTTCAGGCTTAGTTGCTCTGCAGCATGTGGGATCTTCCCAGATCAGGGACCAAACCCACGTCTTCTGCATTGGCAGGTGGATTCTTTACCACTCACTGAGCCACCTGGGAAGCCCTGCTGCTGCTGCTGCTAAGTCGCTTCAGTCGTGTCCAACTCTGTGAGACCCCATAGACAGCAGCCCACCAGGCTCTGCCGTCCCTGGGATTCTCCAGGCGAGAACACTGGAGTGGGTTGCCGTTTCCTCCTCCAATGCATGAAAGTGAAAAGTGAAAGTGAAGTCGTTCAGTCGTGTCCGACTCTTAGCGACCCCATGGACTGCAGCCTACCAGGCTCCTCCGTCCATGGGATTTTCCAGGCAGGAGTACTGGAGTGGGGTGCCATTGCCTTCTCCCTGGGAAGCCCTAGAAGACTGTTTTTAATAAGGTCCAGCCAGTAGGAGCTAAGACATGAGGGTCAAAATTCATGAAAGAACATTATGTTTGACTATGTGTTCAGTGGCTTCAGTCACGTCTGACTCTTTGTGACCCTATGGACTGCAGCCCACCAGGATCCTCTGTCCTTGGGATTTTCCAGGGAAGAATACTGAAGTGGGTTGCCATTTTCTCCAGGGGGATCTTCCCAACCCAGGAATCGAATCCACATCTCCTGAGTCACCTGCATTGCAGGCAGATTCTTTACGGCTGAGCAACCAGGGAAGCCCCATGTTTGACTGTCTAATAATGTAAAACATCCTGTGACCAAAGATACTGAGAATTTAGCTAAAAGGCATGCAGTAGACCACTGGAAAATATTGCCTCATATGTATTAAAGAATTAAAACTTTTAGCATGAAAAGGTGTCCTGTAAACTAGTAAGAAAATAAATTAGTGGCAAAAAGCCCCATTAAAAATGGGTGAAGGATGTATGCATTTGCTTCACACAAGAAGAAATAAAAATGAAAAGTAAAGTTATGAAAAGATGTTCAGACTCCTTCACAATTACAGATAGGCATATGAAAACAATGGCATCAGGACTTCCCTGGTAGTTCAGTGGTTAAGAATCCCTTGCCAATGCAGGAGACACGAGTTCAATCCCTGGCCCAGGAAGATTCTGATGCCACAGAGCAACTAAGCCAAATGCCACAACCACTGAAGCCCACATGCCTTAGAGCCTGTGCTCCGCAACTAGAGAAAGCCTGCTCACAGCAATGAAGAACCAGTACAGCCAAAAAATAAATAAAAATAAATAAAATTAAACAAACAAACCCTCTTCCCCAAAACCCAGGGGCATCAGCCCCCTCCAGACTGGCATAAAAAAGTGGTAAGAGTATGGGAAAACGGACACTTTCACAGAGTTCTGGAAATCTAAATTGGTACTACTTTTTAAGGAGGGCAATTTAGCAGCATCTATAAAAATGTTAACTGCACAAACTCTGACCCAGCGATTCCCCTCTTAGGAATCTATTCTTCAGAAATAGCCACACATGTGCCCAAAATATATGTTCGTTGCTGCCAAGCATATTATACTAAAACTTGGAAACTGCCTAAATTTCCTTCAAGAGGAGGTTATGGCTAAATACATTTTATATTGTATGCAATAGAATTCTTGCATCAGTTAGAAAGAATGAAATAGAACTTCAGGTACCGGTCTGGAATAATGTCCATTATATCTTGGCAAGACAAAAGAAAGCAAGTTACAAAAAACTATGTGTAGCATAATAACCCTATTTTTATAAACCAATTACATTTATGAATCATAGATGTTGTTGTTCATTTGTTAAGTCACGTCCGACTCTTTGTGACCCCGTGGACTGCAGCACACCAGGCTTCCTTGTTCATCACCAATCCCTGGAGTTTGCTCAGACTCATGTCCATCAAGTCAGTGATGCCATCTAACCATCTCATCCTCTGTCATCTCCTTCTGCCTTCAATCTTTCCCAGCTTTAGGGTTTTTTCTAATAAGTCAGCTCTTCGCATCAGGTGGCCAAAGTATTGGAACTTCACTTCAGCATCAGTCCTTCCAATGAGTATTCAGGATTGATTTCTTTTAAGATTGACTGGTTTGATCTTCTTGCTGTCCAAGAAAACTCTTGAGAAAACTCTCAAGAGTTTTTTCCAGCACCACAGTTCAAAAGCACCAATTCTTTGGCTCTCTGCCTACTTTAATAATAATAAAGACTCACAATTATATGCCAGCAGCATGGAGTTATTATTACTCCTATTCAATAGATGAAGAAACTGAGGTACAGAGTGGTTAAATAACTTGCCCAAAGTGGCACAGCTAGCCAGTTGCAAAGCAAGGATTTGAATCTTAGCAACCTGAATCCATAACTTGAGCATTTGACATTATTTTGGCTTCATAGGCCCCAAATACTTTTGTTAAGAGTTGTGTGTGTGTGTGTGTGTGTGTGTGTGTGCTCAGTCACTCAGTCGTGTGCAATTCTTTGTGATCCCTGTGGACTGTAGCTTGCCAGGGTCCTCTGTCCACGGGATTCTTCAGGCAAGAAAACTGGAGCGAATAGCCATTTTCTCCTCCAGGAGATCTTCCCCATCCAGGGATTGAACCCAGGTCTCCTGCATCTCCTGCATTGGCATGGGGATTCTTTACCACTGAGCCACCTGTTAAAGAGTTATGACCTCCCAAAACAACACTGGAAGGGCTGAGTCCCTTTTTGACAAATACTTTTAAGAGATAGATATTTTAAAACATGAACTGGTAAATAGTACTTATCAGAAGGCCGGATTTCCTGCCAACCCCCTCCTCAGAGTCCACCACTTAGCAGTTTTAATTTATGTCGTGGTTACCTCCAGGGGAATAAATAGCATGCTTATACTGCTATTTTTTGATTTATTAACCTTGGACATTTTTTATTGACTTCCGTAAGCACTGGAAAAAAGAAAATTCAGTTTATCTTTTTTTCCCCTCTTCCTGTTATGGTGCGGTTTTCTGCTGTAACTCTAGGCTGGATCCTGGGCTGGGCACTTCATTTACCGTATTGTTGGTAGGATTAGGCCCACAGAGGCTCAGAGTTGAAAAGGCAGTGCCCAAAGTCAGTGTGAGTCAGTGATGGTGGGGGGGCAGGACCCCTGGTCTGCATGTCTCCAGGTCCAGGCTGTTTCTGTGACATCCTGTGGCCCACCCCACGGGTGACTGTGGTATATTCCTGGCCCGTAGCAGCCCCTTTTGCTCTGGTAGAGGCTCAGCACGGCTGGGGTAGGGTGGCCCTGGCTATGTGCCCGCGGGAGCCTGGCCTCAGGCCTGCTGCGCCGTGGCGTGTTTGCAGAGCAGCAGGTGCAGCCCCTGGGTGTTTGGCCAGCACGGGTTTCATTCTCTACTTCTGATGGGCACAGACTTTGACCTTCTGGGGCCTCCACCGTTCAGATCCTTATCCCTATGTACCCTATAACTCCTGGGGAAAGGCCAAGCCAGTGAGAAATGGTAACCTGATACCCAAGACTCTCAGGAAGAAAACACCATCCTCCCCCTTAGCTGACGTGAAGTCACTTGGTAGGAGAGGCTTGAAAATAAATGACTAATGTTGGGCATTATCCAGGGCTTGCCCAGTGGCTCAGTAGTAAAGAATCCGTCTGCAATGCAGGAGTCACAGGAGACGCAGGTTCAATCCCTGGGTCAGGAAGATCGCCTGTAGGAGGAAATGGCAACCCACTCCAGCATTCTTGCCTGGAGAATCCCATGGACTGAAGGGCCTGGAGGGCTATAGTCCATAGGGTCACAAAGAGTCAGACATGACTGAAGCGATTTGACAAGCAGAGGCATTATCCAAAATCAAATAATTCAGAATGTGCAGCAGGAGGCCTTGAGTCTGGATGGGGAGGAGCCCAGAGAGAGCAGTGATTGGCCAGAGGCCACACAGCTGCCACGGGAGGAGTCTAGTCTTG
Organism: Bison bison bison; assembly: GCF_000754665.1. Taxonomy (NCBI): domain Eukaryota; kingdom Metazoa; phylum Chordata; class Mammalia; order Artiodactyla; family Bovidae; genus Bison; species Bison bison. The sequence goes on along the minus strand of NW_011495034.1, from coordinate 17,664,999 downwards.
AAGGCCACTTCAGCCTGGAGAGAAGCTGGCTGAGTGGGGCCATTGAGGGAATGCAGGGCTGGGGCAGAGGGGGAGGTGGCCACCCGGAAGGGCAGGTGAAACAGCGGGCAGGGCTGTGGCCGGTGTGGAGTCCTGCCCCAAGGCTGTAGAAGTAGAACCAAGGTCACCTCCGGAACTGACTCCCTTTGTATGTGGGTGTACGCTCAGTTGCTTCAGTCTTGTCCGACTCTTTGCGACCCTATGGACTATAGCCTGCCAGGCTCCTCTGTCCATGGGATTTCCCAGGCAAGAATACTGGAGTGGGTTGCCATTTCCCTCTCCAGGGGATCTTCCCAACCCAGGGATCGAACCTGCATCTCTCGTGTTTCCTGCATTGGCAAGTGAGTTCTTTACCATTAGCACCGCCTGGGAAGCCCCTTTGTCGCCATTGCTGAAAGCCCCTGGTCCTTACAGGCCAGCTCCCTGACCCCAAACTAGGCAAAAATGCCCACCCTTGTGCTCAGCCTATAGTGCCCTAACCAGTCGTCTAATGCCACCCTTCCAGCAGGAATTTTCTTTCTCTTGAGGATATAACAATTGGGCACTAACCCACGAAAAGCCTTGACTCTCCCTCGAGCCGGCCTGCTGTTCTAACACTGTCCAGCAACTCTCCCTGCTTTGTCGGTACGTTGGCCCACTGTGCTCGCAGTGTCCACATTATCTTTGCTCTTTGTTCTTAATAAACTCACTCTTTTCTGCGATACTCTGTTCAGACTGCCACAACAGCCGCGTCTGTGTGCAGTGTGGTTGGCCTTCCTAGCCAGGTCCAGCATGACAGAGACGGGAGAGGCAGGGCAGAGACAGCCATGAAGGGAGATACATGGATGGCAATCCAGCCGAACCAAGCCCCGGGTCACTTCATCCTCAGCAAGAGCTGTGTGTGGATGGTGGGTGGTGGGGTGCTGGTGGGCTTCTCTACATGGCAGGGCTCTGAGAGAGAACACGGAAGAGGCAGTGGGATTTTGGGGGTGCAGGTTGGGGGATGGGAGAAATGTGGCCCCCCCTAGTCCCAAACCCTAGTGCCTCCTCCTCCTCTTGAACTGTAGGGTCAGCACCCCCAACCCTGACCCTGGGGTGGCCCTGTGACTCTGTATTCTGACTCACAGCAGCTGGGGCATCACATGAGCAAACCTAGCAGCTGGGGGGACCAGAACCCCAGGGGCCAGGCAGATGGCAAATGAGGGCAAGGCAGGGCTGGCAACGAGGGGCCTCTCAAGTGGGGTGGGGTCCTGGGTGGGCCAGCCTCCCCAGGCTTGCCCTCGGCCAGTCTGGTCCTCTCGCCAATCAGGAGTTCCTTGGGGCCCCCGGGGAGCCCTGCAGATTTGGGGGTCAGGTTGGGGTGCTGGAGAAAGGAGCAAAGATACACATTTTCTGACCCCTGCCTGGTGGCTGCCCTGGCACAGGTGGGCTGAGACGCCCCTACCCCCTGCAGGCCCCTCAAGCCCCAAACTCTCTCTGGTTCCCTGGGGGCTTGGCTGGACTAGAACAGTCCTGGATCCTTGCTGCCCTCGGACTCTGCAGGACCTTGGGCTCAGCGCTTTGCAGGTACCTTTGTTCCCACCAGTCATAAGCTCCTGATGTGCCCATTTTAGAGATGAGGACACTGAGACACGGGAGGCTTATCCGAAAGTGACCTCTTATCTTGGGGGCTCCAAGTGGACTCTTGTCCACTGCACTCTTCTGCTCCCATCTGTGGAGACGGGACTCCTCAGCCAGGCCAGACTCTGTGCTGGGAGCTAGAGGACATGTGCCCTTGTCTTGAACCCCATCCCTGCCACTGCCATGCCTACACTTTTCTAGGGAGACAAGACCCACAGAGAGAGCAAGGCTGCTTGTCTGGGGAGAATCCTGGCTTTGTTCCTCTTGGGTTGTGTGCACTTGGGCGTCTGCACCTCAGTTTCCTCACCTGAAAAAAGTGGATAAAATAGTATCTGCTGTGGGGCTGCTGTGGAGAAGGCAATGGCACCCCACTCCAGTACACTTGCCTGGAAAATCCCATGGATGGAGGAGCCTGGTAGGCTGTAGTCCATGGGGTCGCTGAGGGTCGGACACGACTGAGCGACTTCACTTTCACTTTTCACTTTCATGCATTGGAGAAGGAAATGGCAACCCACTTTGTTCTTGCCTGGAGAATCCCAGGGACAGGGGAGCCTGGTGGGCTGCCGTCTATGGGGTCACACAGAGTCGGACACGACTGAAGTGACTTAGCAGCAGCAGCAGTGGGGCTGCTGTGAGCATGAAGGGGTTAACGTAGCAAAGTGTTGACAACTGCACGTGGCCCATATCAGTGTTAGCCTTTGTGATCTCCCGGTGGGGGCAGATGAGTGTACTCGGTCACGTGGCCGCATTTAACTGCCAGGGAAACTTGGAAGTAATGTCCTTATTCTGGAGAGCTGTGAGCCCTGCTAAAAGTGTGAGGTTCCATTCCACTGAAGGGGCACGGACATCGGGGAACACCCCAAGGCTCTGACATGAGGTCTAAATGCTGTCAGTGAGAGGCCCATGGTGGTATCTGGCCCTGTATATAGGCTTTGACTCTCAAAGGGCTTTAAATCCATTTGAAATCAATCTCAACCTTTTTTTTTTTTTTAAATAATTTTTTAAAATGTGGACTAGTTTTAAAGTCTATTGAATTTGCTACAGTGCTGCTTCTGTTTTTTTATATTTTGGTGTTTTGCCTGTGAGGCATGTGAATCTTATCTCCCTGACCAGGGATCGAACCTGCACCCTCTGGACTGGAAGGCAAAGTCCGAACTAAAAGTTCTAGCTTTTCTCAAAAGAACTGAGGGATCAGGCCACCTGGGGCCCAAACTCTTTCGAGTGACATTTGGTTGGAGCTGGGCAGCACTCCCCAAGTTGGCCCTTACTCTCCAGTTCACCCCCCACCCGTTCTCCTCTCCCTCCTGCTCTCATCAGCTTTGCCTGCCCGGCCCTTGGTGGCCACTGCAGTTTGTACCTCCTGCTCCATCAGCTTCCGCAGACAGTGCAGCCGAGACACAGAGAAATGAAGGGACTTGGTCAAGGGTCACCGGGTGGGTCTGGAAAGAGTCGGGCCCCCAGCTCCAGCCTGCAAACTCAGCTTGGGCTTGTTTCTGCCACGCCTGAGGTGCAGGCAGGTGTCCACGTGCCAGGGAAGGTTTGGGGTTGGGGTGGAGGGATCGGAGAGAATGGCTCAGTGGTTAAGCCAGTGGACACTGGAGCCTGACAAGCCTAGGTTCAGGCTTGACCCTGCTGCTTTCCAGGGTGATTCACCTTGTGCTGTCTGTGGCTTGTGCTTTTTGTTTTGTTTTGGTTTTGAGATGAGATAATAAGAGAGCCTGCCTTGCAGAGTCCTGGGCTCCTGGCAGTGAGCATCTCCTTACATTCTGTACCTGAACTGCCCTTTCTCCTACCCCCTGCCCCACCCTGCACTAGCAAATCTAATATTAGGACAGGAACTCAGAGACGAGGGAGAAAGAAGATTGGGAGAAGAGATAGCTGCCCCTTCTATGAATAGGGAGGGGATGGGGGGCAGACTTTCCTGCCTTGGGGGCCAAGGCGGCTCCCCAAGCTGCCACGGCCAATCTCTGCAAGGCTCAGTGAGTGCTGAGGGGAATGGAACCCGTGTCAGCTGTGGAGGTGGGCCTGAGATGTGCCGGTGCTGGACTTCCCCAGCAACAACAGACACCCTCTCTGACTCAGGAGCTGCGCCTGCCCGCCTCCGATTTCCTCAGTCTGCTCAGGTTTTTAGTCCTGGCATGGGTTAGCATAACCTCAGAGAACAACCAGCCAGCTGCATCTCCTGTCAGCTGTTCTAAAGATACACCTCCTGGAACGGCACGCTTTGGGGCCAGCCGCGGTGTCCGGGGAGCAGCCCTTCATCATACCCCCTCACCACAGTGTAACATTTGGTTTCAGGCTCTATTTATATCCACCCAGGTACATAGATAGCTCCGGTTTTTGTTTTACTTTGATTGTGTTGTGCAAAACAATTTTAGAACAGCCATAATGGAAACAATTCTAAAATGGAAAGAAATAACCACAATCCTTCCAACTGGCTTTACTTCCTGGTAGCATTGTTTCGGGCTTCCCTGGTGGCTCAGACTGTAAAGAATCCACCTGCAATGCAGAAGACCAGGGTTCGATCCCTGGGTTGGGAATATTCCCTGGAGAAAGGAATGGCAACCCACTCCAGTATTTTTGCCTGGAAAATCCCATGGACAGAGGAGCCTGGTGGACTACAGTCCATGGGACTGCAAAGAGTCGGACACGACTGAGCAACTGCCATACATACAGCATTGTTTAAGTGCCAGCTGCATGCCAGGCACTATGCTTTCTGTGATCAATCTCACTGAGGCTGCACAACCGCCCAAGGTGGTAGGAACAATTTACAGATGGAGACACTGAGGCACAGAGCTGTCAGGTCACTTCCCAAGGTCGCCCAGCAAGTGTGTGATAGAGCTGGGATGGAATGGGCTCCAGGGTCCCACACTTACCCACCCCTCAGGGTTGGGTCTCCTTTTCCCACATCTCTGCTATTGGAAGCTGGACCCAGAGGCACAGATTTGACACCACCGGCTTTGCAGAGCATTTCTGAGTAGACTCTGGGTACCAGCCTCACCTCAGAGCAGACAAACAGGTCCTCGGGATGGGTAGAGATGCCACGTTTGTTTTCTGCTTATTTTCACTGAATTTATTTTATTATTTATTTTTGGCCACACTTTTGTTGCTGCACTTGGCTACTCTCTGGTTGTGGTGCATGGGCTTCCCTGGCGGCTCAGACGGTAAAGCGTCTGCCTGCAATGCCGGAGACCTGGGTTTGATCCCTGGGTCGGGATGATCCCCTGGAGAAGGGAATGGCAACCCACTCCAGTACTCTTGCCTGGAAAATTCCGTGGACGGAGGAGTCTGGTAGGCTACCGTCCATGTGGTCACAAAGAGTTGGACACGACTGAGCGACCTCACCATCTTTCTTTCTTCTACTTGCAGTGCACGGTTTTCCTGTCGTGGTGGGCCTCTCTTGTTGTGGCTCGCGGGCTCTAGGGTGCAAGCTCAGTAGTTGTGATGAATGGGTCCAGCTGCCGCATGGCATGGGGGATCCTCCTGGACCAGGGATCAAACCTGTGTCCCCTGCATTAGCAGACTCTCCACCACTGGACCGCTAGGTAAGCCCCATTTTCACTGAATTTGGTATTTATAAGCAGTTTTGGGGAGGTTGACCTTAAGGTGGGGATGGCCAACTGTCCTGGTTTGCCCAATACTCAGGCATTTCCTGGAACCCAGAATATCCAGGGCGGAAAGTGGGGACAGTCTGGGGCAAATAGAGATGGTTGGTCACCCTAGTGGGGCAAGCTGGGCTGCGCTTCCTGGCGCTGAGCACTTGGACTGTTTCCAGCTCTTGGCTGGCTGGGTTGGGAAGCCCTGTGACCACAGCTTGTCACTGGCACATCCTTCCCTCAGGACCCTTTCCTGGTAAGAAGAGACTGGGCTCTCAGGGTTCCTCAGAGATGTTCAGGACTTACCCCCAGATTTTCTAACCTGTCCCTCATCTGAGCCTGCAGGGAGGTCAGTCGGGGACTTGGGACAGGGCTGAGGGAGGCAAGGGCCTCCGATGTGTTGGAGCCTGTTCATACTGGCCTGCAAGAGCCAGCTGTTGGTTATGAAACAGTCCTTGTTAAGCATTAAATCACATAAACTTACAATTAAACTATAACCAAAATGGTAATAAATGCTCAAAATACACTACTTTCTAATTATTATGCCACATTTTGCTATTATCTATGGTTATAGGCTGAATTGTATCCTTCCCCTCGATTCATATGTGGGATTCCTCACCTTCAGTACTTCAGAATGTGACCTTATTTATAGATGGGAATCTTTAGGGAGGGAAACAAGTTAATATGAGTTCGTTAGGGTGGGCCCTAACCCAATATGACTGGTGTTTCTATAAAAGGGAGACATTTGGATGCAGACACACACAGAGAATGTCATAAAAAGATGAAGGCAGAAATCAGGGTGATGCTTCGACAGACCAAGAAATGCCAAAGATAGCCATTGAACCACCAGAAGCGAGGAGAAAGGTTTAGAACGGGCCCTTTCTCACAGCCAGCAGAAGGGACCAGCCCTGTGGATACCGTGATCTTGGACTCCCACCTTTCAGAACTGTGAGACAACCCGTTTCTGTCATCTCAGCTGTTCAGCCTGCGGTACTTAGTCACGGCAGCTTTAGCAAACGAGTCATCTATGTGCTTGTGGGTTTTTACATCCATCGCACCGATACCATAGAAATGCTGTAGAATAAATAGTGAGCCGTGGCACAGCTTTCCTCCGATTCCACGTTCAAGGCATGATACATCTTATGGAAAAACACTCGGACGAACTTTTTGGTCAGTCCAATACTTTGATATGGTCCATGTTGGGAGTATCTATACCATAGAAGTCTGCACATGCTGCAATACAGATCAGGCCTTGATCGCTCGCTTTCTTGGTCGTCTCGCTAGACTTAAGGAAGTGGTGGAGAAAATAGCGATAGAGCACATTCAATGCCGTGTGTCACGTCTGTGGCTGTTAGGTCGTGAAAGGCACAAGACAACAGAAAACTGTTCTCCCATTCAGCAGTATATTCAGAAGCTTATCTGAGTCAGCAAGAATTCCAGGCTTTGAGGACTGTGATCCAATTCAGTTAAAAAAAAGAAATCACTCATGTCACTGATGAACAAGAAAAGTTCCAACATGTCTTTGTCATTTCACTCTTGTCTTAGATGTTGATACAAATAAAAATTTCAGTGTTTGGGACTTTCCTGGCAATTCAGTGGTTAAGACTCTGAACTTCCACTTCAGGGGCCACAGGTTTGATTCCTGGTCAGGGAACTAAAATTCTGCATGCAATGCAGTGTGGCAAAAAAGAAAGACAGAAGGAAAAAAGAAAATATCACTGTTTATGTCTGAACAATACACAGAGAGCCAAGTGTTACTGTTTAGCTGCTCGCTGTTGGTGAGGGGCAGGGGAGGCCAGCCCGGGACCCAAAACTGCAGAGGGCTGTTGGGCAGATAGACAGAGAGACTGCCTGATGGATAGACAGGTGACTACCTGACAGATGAACAGATGCCAGCCTTCCAGCTCTGGGGGAACTAGCTACTGTGGATGGACCAGCCTCAGTGTCTCCCTCCTGGATGGGAAGGGAGGTTGCCCTGCCCTCTGCCCTGGTGAACTTCTGCACAGTTCTTGCTTGACCCCACAGGACCCTTGATCCTTGACCCAGCCTTGATCAACAGCCTTGACCTAGTCAGGGCAGAGACTAGGTCTTCAGCTACTCTCCTTAAAATGTAAATGGATGCCCTCACCCCTTGCCTGAGTCCACCCATGGCTTCCTCCTGCTCTGGGATCAAGATTGCACCTCCCTCCCTGTCTCCACGGCCCTCCTTTCTGGCCTCATCTCTCTTGCCTCTGTGCTCCAGACACATTTACTAGCTGCCTGTTTCCCCAACGCTCTGAGTTCTTCTCCCACTCTGAGCCTGTGTGCACAAGCGGTCCCTTCTGCCTGGTACTCTGTGCCCCAGGCTCATTCTTTCCCAGACTGGCTCTTCCTCACCCACCAGGACTTTATTACAAATGTCACCTTCTCCAAGAATCCTTCCGCGCTTACCTGGCTAAAAGCAGGTTCCCTGTTGCATGTCATCTCTGCCCTTACGTGTCTGTTTTTTTTCCTTTTTTTGCCTTCTGCATTGCCCTTACATTATATAGAATTATTTTTCTTCATATTTATTGAATTACTTGATTCATGAATTACTTCACTGAATCTTTTTTTAATCCTTCACCCCATCTGGCTATAAATTCCATGAGGGCAGAGGTGATGTCTGTCTCATGTTCCCAGAGCTCAAGGGTGAGGTCTGGCATTTAGTGGGCCCTTGTAAAAATGTTTGTTGAATGAATGAATGAAATACATTTACTGAGAAGCTGCATAAAAGAGACAAATTATGGTCTAACACAGATATGGGTTCAAATGCTAACTCCGGCACTCATGGGCGATGTGTTCTGCGGTAGGTGACTCAATTTCTTTGGGGCTCCATCTCCTCACCTATAATAATAGCATCCCTCCATTGCATTGTTTCCTATGGAGCATCCCATGGAGCATCCCTCCATAGCTTCCCTGGTGGCTCAGCTGGTATAGAATCTGCCTGCAGTGCAGGAGACCTGGGTTCAATCCATGGGTTGGAAGATCCCCTGGAGAAGGGAAAGGCTACCCATTCCAGTATTCTGGCCTGGAGAATTCCATGGACAGTATAGTCCATGGGGTCGCAAAGTCAGACATGACTGAGCAACTTTCACTTTTGATCTTTCAATAGGACTGTTATGGGGATTAAATGAATCTGTCCATGCAGAGTTTAGGCTTCCCTGGTAGCTCAGATAGTAAAGAAACTGCCTGTAATTCAGGAGACCCAGGTTTGATACTTGGGTTGGGAAGATCTCCTGGAGAAGGGAATGGCTACCCATTCCAGTATTCTTGCCTAGAGAATCCCATGGACAGAGGAGCCTGATGGGCTAGTCCATGGGATTGCAAAAAGTCGGACATGACTAAGGGACTAACATACACTTTAAAGCTTTATAAAGGAAAGGGCCTGGCACAGAGATGCTCAGGAGAGTTGGATGGTAGTATCCTTGTAGGTAAAGTGCTGAGGACTTTTGAGATGGTGGGACTCACGGCAGGCTGCTCCCAGTAGGCCATATTGGTGTATTGATTATTTTGAATTGAAGTTATTCAAGGATCAGCTGATGCAAGAAGGAAGCTCTGATCCTCCTCTGTCTCCTTGAAAAGCAGGAAACAATTCTCTGATGTGAAAGGTGCCCTTCCTGTGGATGGAGGAGGAAGGACACCCTTATCGCCAGAGACAGGAAATTTGGGCCGAGAAGCTGCATAAACAAACCTTGTTACTTCTTTCCTAATTTACAGCCCCGAGTCCACACTCTTGATTATTTCTGGCTGTGCTGGGTCTTCGTTCCTGTGTGGGCTTTCTCTAGTTGTGGTGGGTGGGGGCTACTCTCTAGCTGCGGTGCAAAGGCTTCTCATTGAGGTGACTTCTCTTGTTACAGAGAACAGGCTTTAGGGTGCATGGGCTTCAGCAGTTGCAGTTTGCGGGCTCTAGAGCACAGGCTCAATAGTCGTGGCACATGGGCTTAGTCACTCCACAACTTGTGATATCTTTCTGGATCAGGGATGGAACCCGTGTCTCCTGCGTAGGGAGGTGGATTCTTTACCACAGAGCCACCAGGGGAGCCCCCCAAACTTTGTTTAGATTCTTCACTAATTAAGTGATAAGTTTCTTTGTCCTGTTAATTCCTCACAAATGTATTGTTTCTCTGTCTAAAAAGTATAAAACCTGCCAGCTTTGGCCACTTCTTGGGTTCCATTTTTTCTTTCTTTCTTTCTTGGCTGCACTGCATAGCTTGTGGGATCTTAGTTCCCAACCAGAGATCGAACCTGCGCCCCTTGCAGTGGAAGCACACAGTCCTAACTCCTGGACAAGGGAAGCCCCTTGGGTCCTGGTTCTGAGACCTCCCTGCTCACGAATTAAAATTTGTTTCTTTTTCTCCTGTTAATCTGTCTTGTGTCAATCTTATTATTAGTACATCCACAAGAACTCAAGCGGAGTAGGGTTGAGATGCCCCCCTTTCCAACAGAGGTTCAGAGGCTGAATTCCCCTAGGGAAGAATGGGATAACTCCAAGAGGACTGACTATTTGGAAGAGGGGACATTTGAATCAGGCTATAAGGGCAGAGGGTGGGGTTTGTCTGGGCAGACACGGGATGGGAGATCAGGAGAGGTGAGGGACACTTGGTCCCAATAAGGGACCCGCGGGCAGGTCAGGGCCACACTGGGACTATGAGAGATTCTTCAAGCTTTCCCAGACATAGCCCCGGCAAGAGCTGCCCTGTTCTAGGCCCACAGCTCCTGCCCCCACAGTCTCAACAGCTGGTTTGTAACCCATTTCCTGTGTTTGGTTGCTACCCGGGGAGTGCTGACTTCAAGGAGACATGGGGGGGACCCAGCAGAAAATGTGACTCAGTTGTCCTAGAACTCAGTCAACTCGACAGAGGACCCCGGGACCACAAAAGGACAGCCTCTGCAGGGCCACGGAATGCCAGGGATGTGGCCTGACACCACCAACACAGTAGGCTATGAGTAAAGTTCTCTCTCTGGGTCACCCTGGTCTCAGACACTTGGGGACAGACCCTCGACAGTTGTTGGGATGGTGAAATGAGTCTTTTGGTTGGCAGAGTGGTTTCAGAGTGGTTCGCTGCCCTAAGTCTCCTCCTGTGATTCATTTGAAAACACTGTAGCATGGGTCATCTTATTATGTCCATTTCACAGATGGGAACGCTGAGGCTCAGAGGAGGGCCCTGGCCTGTTCAGCCTCACAGAGCCAGTGAGCGGCAGACCCAGGACTGGAACCAGCTTCTCCTGACCCTCAGACTGGGTGCAGATGAAGGAGCAGGTACAGACAGAGCCTAGAACACATGTGTCCAAGGATGCAGAAGGTGGGGAATGAACTTCTCGTGCGAAGCAGGGTAATTCACTTGGCTCTCTCTCTGCCCATCAGAGCAGGGAGATGTGGTTTGTACACCCACATCTGGCCGGGGAGGTCACTTTCTTCCAAATGTGGCCAAAAAGGAGGAAGAGGCCAATTCTGTTCAATTCAGAGACAGCAGCAAAAACCATAACGGGCTTTGAAACTGAAAGTCAGTCTTGTCTGACTCTTTGCGACCCCAGGGACTATACAGTCTTTATAAGGTCCATAATTTCATTTCCCCTCTGCGTGTGGGTATGGCAAACACTGACTGAGCCCTTACCACATGCCAGCCACTGTTGGAAGCACTTAGCATTTTCTCATTTAATTCTCATAGATTGATACTGATATCACTCTAATTTTGCAGATAAGCAAACCAAGGGTACAGGAGGCAAACTGACTGGCAAGAGGAGCTGGGATGTCCCATCCAGGCAGTCTGCTCTAGAGCCCCACGCCCAATCACAGCGCTGCTGCCTGCCCATCCCAGCACAGTGAGAGCTGTGGGTTTGTTGAGAGCTGTGGGCTGTTTGCTTTTGAAAACATAAGGAAGGTCCTGGCACCTAGGAGTCATTCTGCAAGTATCAGTTTAGTGAATGGATAAGTGCATTAGTAAAAAATGACCCATGTGAATTAACCTGTGATTAGAAAATTATTTTAGAGATCATTGAGGAGAATTCACTCACAGTTCAGTGGTTAAGAACTCTCTGCTTCCATTATAGGTGACACAGGTTTGATCCCTGGCTGGGGAACTAAGATGCCACATGGCATGGCCAAAAAAAAAAGACCATTGAGTCCTCCTCACAGATGTGGCAAGTGTCTTTTCTGCAACACTTCAGCTTAGCACTCCTTGGTTTCCCCTGGGGATGGGGAGCTCACTCCCTGACAGTGGGTAGCACTAGCTCTCAGAGGGAGCTTGGACTGAGCCCGAGGCCCTGCTAGAGTGTGAGATGTCACAGCTGGGGACCCTTTACACCCCTTCACACGTCCCCCTTACCCCAACAATGAAGGTGTCTGCATTTCCTGAGACCTCTTAGTGGGGGTAGGGTTGAGCAGAGGGAGGCGGGGTTCACCTAGGGTCAGATAAAGGGCCCCAGTCCTGAGTCAGACTGTCTGGGTATGACCTCAGATGTGTTACTTAACAATCCCCCCACCCAACCCCACCTGTATCTGTAAAACATGAAAAAGCAGGTGTAGCGGGGAGTTGAGGGGATAATCTGCAGGTCCTGGATGGGGGCTCCTAGAGACCCAGCCCCCAGCCCCACAAGTTCTTCTCAGACACCTGCTCTGACAGGGCACTTTCCCATCCGTCCCTTCTCCTCCTCCTTTTGCCGCTGGAAGAGAAGCAGGGCCAAGGCCTGTGCTTTCATTCCATAGATGGCCCAAGGCACAGGTGTTAGGCAACCTCCCCCAGGTGCATCCAGCGAATGACGAATGACGGCTCCAGCCCCTCCTGTTCACCTGAAGAGCCTGCAGATGACATCACCAGCCAGGGCCCTGAGGGCACAATGGGGCAGTGTGGAGGTTGGAATGCTGGTTCAGGAGTGGGGGAGTCACCAGCAGGTATACAGGAAATCACAGGGACTCCCCCGGTGTCCTTATCGGGGTGGGTGGCATCTCTGGGGCCACGGGTGCCGCTCTCAGAACCCCAGGGAAACTCCGTGGTTTTAGGGGTCAGGCTGTCTTCCTGCAGGCCTATTTCTCCCTGACACCCCACTGCTCTCCTGGTGCCCCCATCTGTGCTCAACTGTGGGCACATCTTGCTGCTGAGCAGAGCAGCCACCCAAGCTCATGGGCAGAGCAGCAGTCGTATCAGCAGTTAGAAATTTCCCTGGGGTGAAGACAGGAAGGTGATCTGGGGACCACAAACTGCAGTGGGGTATGGGCTAGCCTCCAGAAAGGGGCTGAGCTGTGGCCAAGAGGCAGACCCTCCCTCAGGGAGTTGGATCTCTCCCACACCTCACCAGACCCGCATCCCTCCCCTGTTCCCGTCTGTCCATCCATCCTTCCTTCATCTCCCTGGGCTCATCTCTACTTCGACCCCTTTATTCAGCAATGCCCAGCTCCTCCTTATTCCTCAAATGTATCAAGCGGCCACTCACCCCAGGGCCTTTGCACATGCTGTTCCTGCCCCCAGAATGCTCTTGCTCCAGACATCGCAAAGTCCACCTCCCTCACCACATTCAGCCTGTGTCGTGTCATACTCTTGGAGAAAATCAAAACCAACGCTCCCTCCTCCATCCTTCCCTGCCTCCCTTGCTTTATTTTGCTCCATAGTTCTTATCACTGAAAATATTTCATATTAATTTCCTAATCAATTTATTATCTGTCTCTCTCAGCTCTAGGAAGGCAGAGGTTTTTTGGCTGTGCTGGGTCCTCGTTGCTGCGCGTGGGTATTCTCCAGTTGCAGTGAGCAAGGCTTTACTCTCTAGTTGCAGTGCATGGGGTTCTCACTGCAGTGGCTTCTCTTGTGGAGTACAGGTTCTAGGGCAGGGGCTTCAGTAGTGGTGATGCATGGGTTAGTTGCCCGCTGGCATGCGGAATCTTCCCAGAGCAGGGGTAAATCCCATTTCTCCTGCACAGGTAGGTGGACTCCCAACCACTGGACCACCAGGGAAGTCCAGGCAGAGATTTTTATATTTTGTTTGCTGCTGTGTCCCTCGTGCCTAGAACAGTGTCTGGTACGCAGTAGGCCCTCAATAAGCACTCACTAAATATGTAGCTGAGTCTGTCCACCTGTCCATCTGTCTGTCCATCCATCATCCACTGCTTCTCCCCATATTTGCTCCTTCACCTACCAGTCACCCAGAATTTCTCTGCACCAGGCCCTGTGCTGGGGTGTGGTCGTCTGGCAGGGTTCACAGACAAGGAAAGAAATGACTCTGACCCTGGGGGATAGGCCTCAGAGGAGGGGAACCCATGGGAACCCTGTGTTGGGGTGGCGGTGGCAGGGGGAGGTGAGGAAAGGTGCTCAAGGCGTATTTATGTGGCTCAGGGCCTCACCTGGGGCCGAGTCCGCAGTGGCTCCTGGACTTTGCCAAATGAATCAACAACGGCCTGGATGGCTTCTTGGAAAAAATGGTGGTTTAATTCTCAATACTATGGCACTGGGGTGGGGGTGGGCAGGGAAACAAGCCACCTGTGGAAGTGGGGCCAGAAGAACTGCTGGCCTCAGGCAAGGCTGCAAGGGTGATGCAGGGGCCAGGCGGGTAGCACTGGGCAGGGGAGGTGGGGGTGGGCACGAATGGTCC
>NW_011495034.1:17641800-17651067 GCF_000754665.1 Bison bison bison | reverse complement strand
CACGAATGGTCCAGAGGCCCAGGCCTCTGTGGGGACCTCCGGGATGGATGGAGCAGAGCCTGCCTGGACTACTCCCCACTGTACCCCTGGAAAGCTGGCGCAGCTGCCCACAATCCCTCCCATTCTTGCCCCCATCCTTCCTCTGTCTCAGCTCCTCTTTGTGCCCCACACGAGGCTGAATATCTGACAGCAGGGACCATGCCCCCAGTCCCCAGGCCCCAGAGCCCCACCCTCGCCTCCTGTCTCCAGCCAGCTGCAGGCTGTTGGCTTGTTCCTACTGCAGGCAGGTGAGTCTGGGCCCAGGCTTCAGGTGGGGTCTGAGCTCAGAGAGGAGGCAGGCAGGAGCTGGCAGAGCTGGTCATCACATACGGTGATGGGGGCAGTGACACCCACCAGCCCTGGGGAAGGGGGCACTGAGACTCAGAGACATTGGGGAACCCCTGGAGGGCCACAACCCAGGAGGCCCCGAACAGAGGTGCAGAAAGCCCATTAAGGGCTGTAGTGAGGGCCGGGGAGGCTTCAGCACCCAAGAGTCCAAGTCAGCCCCTGCAGGGAAAGCCAGGAATGAGAGAGGGAGGCAGGAGCCGTGGGGCCACCGGAAATGGGAAGAGACACGCACGCGGGCGGAGCCATACCTGGGCCTGCCTGCCCAGACAAGCTCCGGCTGGGTGCCTGGGAGCCCTGGGAGAAGGTGGACGGGAGGAAGTCGCACAGGCAGAGTCCGGCCAGGGGCCTGCCCAGACTTGAGGTAAGAAGCGGCTGCTTGGAGCGGAGAGGTTGGGGCAGCGTGGCTCCCAGCCTGGCTCACTTGACCTTGGCTGATTTCAGTCTAATTCCACCCCTGAAGGCAGGTGTGCGGCCCAGCAAGGACTCAGGATTCTGCGCTGACGTGAAAGTCCTGGCGGTCCCAGGGTGGCCCCTCGGGGCTCTGAAGGGGGTTCGGCCATGCTCACGTGCTGGTCATCAGGGAAGCTGGCAGGCGCGGTGTGCTCCCTGGGCTCAGCCGGGGAGACTGCGGAAGGTGGGGGGCCGAGGGGAGGCTGCAAACCTCGGTGCTTGGATGGGGAGGCAGGAGGCAGGCACCCAGCACCCAGAGCCTACTTCCACCAGCGATCTCACAGGAAACCGGTTTGGGAGCTGGTTGGCCCAGGTTGTCTGACTTTTGACAAGGCGGGGGAAGGCAGTCTCCCTGGGTGAGACGGGCCAGGGTGCGGGCCTGGGGGCGTGCCTGCCCCTCTGGCCAGCACAGGGTCCTTCCCGCCGCTCCCCAGACCCCTCACCTAGCAGTGTGTCCCGTCCCAGCCTGGAGGAAAGGGCTGATCCCACCACTGCCTCCTGTGGGAACTAGGGCAGCCTGCCGTCTCTGGGGTGGTTCCCTATCTGCCTCGAGGGAGGTGGCAGGAGCGGAGACCTGAAAACAAAGACGGGAGCAGACATCTCCAGCCCCACCTCCACCCCCACACACGCTGTCTCCTGGCCCCACACGGCAGCCAGATGGAGGTGGGGGAATGGAGCCGGGAGGGGGCCTGGCGCCCGGCCAGCTCTGCCCCCACGAGCTTGGCTCCCTGGGGCGTGTGGGAAGCAGAAAGGGCTCCCCATGTTCCCTCTGTTAATTAGGCCACCCCTGCTATTGAATGTCTGTCATCATCGCCCCATTATGCCTCCTGAACCATCTGCGCCCCAGCACTTATGGGGAGACCCTGGGGCGCCCTGGCTGCCAGGGCAGAGGCGCAGGCGGGAAGTGGTGCTTCTGGGAGATGCTGGGGGCGTCTCCCAGGATGAGGATGGCCTTTCCACAAAGTACACCTGCCTCTTTATTTATCAAAAGAGGAGTGACGGTAGCCCCGGGTTCCAGGTAAGGACTCTGAGGCACCCTCTTTATGGCTCCCAGGTGCGTCTCCTGCAGCCAACCCCTTCCACACAGCTCTGTGTGTGTGTGTGTGCACGCTCAGTCGTGTCTGACTCTGTGACCCCATGGACTCTAGCCCACCGGACTCCTCTCTCCATGGGTTTTTCCGGGTTTTTCCAGACAAGAATACTGGAGTGGGTTGTCATTTCCTACCTCAGGGGATCTTCCTGACCCAGGGATCCAACCTGTGATTCCTGTGTCTCCTGCACTGGCAGGCAGATTCTTTACCACTAGCGCCACCTGGGAAGGCTGTGCTGTTGCGTGCGTGCGTGCGTGCGTGCATGTGTGCGTGTGTGTGTGTGTGTGTGTGTGTGTGTGTCTTGCCGGGGGTGTGGCACTGGCTGCCTGGGAAGGTCAAAGTAGAGAGCCTGAGCCCTGGGGAGCCTGTGGCAGTCAAGCAAGATGGCACCCTGTTACCCCACGATGAAGCGAGATCTGACGTCTTTGCCTGCTGCTGTGCCACCTGGCGGGTAGTCGCTCAACCTCTCTGGGCCTCATTTGCCTCCGGTGACTCAGGAGTGGTGATGCCTCACCCCTGACCAGAGACACCTGGCCCAAGTCTTGGGTGTCTGAGTAGCTGCCACCCAAACCTCACAGCCCAGGCCTGGGGGTGAGCACCGACCAAAGGGGCACAACCATCGAGACATCAGCAGCAGCTGGGGTGGCCAGCCTGGGTCTCCTGTCCAGAAAGGGAGGCTCCTATGGAGGAGTGAGAAGCCTCTTCTGCTCCTCCTAAGAGCCAAATTGCCCTTGAAAAGAGAGCCTGGAATAGTGAGAGCAACTGTGACTGCACTCCCTGGAAGCCCTGGCCTCAGACAAGCCTGTGCAGGCCCATGTTACACCAGTGAACACTGAGGCTCAGAAGCTCGAATCTGGACAGTTGGATGCCAGGTCCTGGGCTATGCTGATTGGAGGACTTTGGGAGCAGTGTTGGGAGGAATCCAGGTGGGAGAGGGGCAGTAGGGAGCCTCCTAATCACCGGGCGAAGAGTCCACTCATTGGAAAAGACCCTGATGATGGGGAAGATTGAAGAGAAATGGAGAAAGTGGTGGCAGAGGATGAGATGGTTGAATGGTATCAGTGACTCAATGGATACGAATCTGAACAAACTCTGGGAGATAGTGGAGGACAGAGGAGCCTGGCATCCTGCAGTCCGTGGGGTTGCAAAGAATCGGACATGACTTAGTGACTGAACAGCAGCAATTACCAGGTCTCCCCCAGGCAAGCCTGCCTCAGAGCAGAGCACCAGAGGTCCCCTTGGGAATAGCAGTTCTCCCAGATGTCAGCCCCCCAACCCCAGAGGAAGGCTGCACCCAGCTCACCAGCTCCAAAACCCTGGGCTGCAAAGGGGTGCCTGATATGTAAAGACAGCATGGGATCTCACCTGTGGAACCCAGGCCTCTGCCTGCCCCGCCCTGCACCTACTTCCTGCAGCAAGGGTGGTTCAGGCTGGCGGCCTGGGGAGTGGGATCGTGGAGAGGGCTTGCGGCCCCTGTTTGCTGGGCCTGCCCTTGCCCTGGGTTCAGGGGCTTCTGGAGGCAGTAATGTGGTCAGAATGGCCTTCCAGGCCTGCTCTGGCTGGATCCAACCTTCCTGGCACGTGTACTTGGGGGGCTGGGCTGAGGTCAGACATTCCGTCATGCCCAGGGAGACGGGGTAGCCGCCCTGTCTACCTTCTGTCTTAGGTAGCTGGTCACCCAGGCGTGCCTGCCTCCGGGGAAGGTCAGCAGGGTGGTCCGGGGAGGCCCAGCCAACCTGAACTTTGTCTAAGGACCTGCATAATGTGTCTAGGCAGGAATAGGGTGACTGCAGGAGGTGGCGGGTGGGGGAGAGGGGTGGCAGTGTCTGTCTGTCTGTCTGGGGCAGGTCCAAGGACACTTCTTGTTGGCACGTGGTCAAGATGCCACTGGGAACAGGAAGAAGGTATTAAGGGAAGATGCTGGCCTTGAAGTCAGATCCTGTGTGACCTCTGGCTGGGTGCCCTCCCACTCTGAGCCTCCATCTCTCCCTTCAGCAAAAGGGGCAAGACTTCCTCGGCAGGGCTGTGGGAGAAAACATAAGTCCCTTGCTTGGTACACAGTGAGAGCTCAATAGGGGCGCATGGACTCTGAGTCTAAAGCCTTCAGGGGGAAAGGTGGCGAGAGGTCAGTGCTGGGGACACAGGAGCCCAGCGGTTGGTATCCAGGGAGTGTCTTTTTCCCCAGACCACAAGCCCCATGCTTTTGAAACCTGATGCAGGTAATCATGGGTGGGGCACCTTCCTGGTGCCTTGGGAGGAGCCAATGGGGTTGAGTCTGTCCTTGGCCCTCCAAATAAGGCCTCAGAAAGCCAGCTTGGACCTGGGTGACCCCTGTCCTTCATTCCAACGCTGGAGCTGGCACCAGCCTCTTGCACCCCAAGTCTAGACTTGAATCTCCATTAAACCTGTCCCATTGGCTGAAGGATCCTCTAGCTCTCCTGTGTCTTGGATTTGTCAGGCTCCCTGCTCCTTCTCCAGCTGGGGGATGGGTGGTGGAGGCAGGCCCAAAGCACCAGGCACACAGCTCCCTTTGTGAGGGCGGCTGAGTCACATGGCCTGTGCCAACCCCCTGCGCCCTGGGGTGGCTGTGATGGTGTTATCATGGGACTGTGACTGCCCCCACGCCTGTGGCCAGGAAGCTTTCCCACGGGAATGAACAGGGAGGTGGCTGACAGCATTGGCCACCAAGTACATAGTCTGAGTCACAGGACCAGGGTTCGAATCCTGTCTCTCATGCGGATGCACTGTGAGGCTTTGGAAAAATTCTGAGCCTCCGTCTTCATCTCTGTTAAGTGGGAACAGCCATCACTGTCTTTAGAGGAGACACTGGACATGAAAGAGCTTTGCAAATGGTGGAGTGTGGGCCTGTGGCATTTGCGTTGACTTGGTGATAATCATGATATTGGCCAACATTTGTCAAGCACCTACTGTGTGCCAGGCATGGTGCTCCGTTATTTTCAGGGACACTCAACTTGCAAGGGGGAGAAGCCTGAACTTGGACAATTCTTTTCCAATAAGAACCCACCCAAACACAGGCAGTGGTGACTTTCCTGACGGTGGGCACAGTGCTTCACTGTTTGCAAGGCTGCCCAGGCTGGAGGATTAGAGTCGGGAAAGGGTGAGGCCTCCAGGAAGAAGCCCCACTGTACCCTCCTACTTGCCCACGCCTCTGCCACTGTGACCACCACGAATGTCCTGTCCTCCCTCCTGTACTGGGGACCACACGTCCTCCCACCGTGCTGACAGCCTCACCTCTGTCTCCTGTGCAGGCTTCTCTGAACAGCAAAGCCCTTGCAAATACATCAGAGTACGCGTTTGTGCCAGGCTGGGCCAGGAGCTTGACGTATGTGGCCTCATTTATTACTACTGGTGGTGCTGTTACCATCTGCACAGATGGTGGATGGCTAGAGATGCTGCCTGAGTCCCTAGGCTGCCAGACCCAGGAGCAGAAGCCCGTTGGCCTGAGCCCAGAGTCTGAGTCCAGCCTCTCAGCTGTAGCATTACCACCTCTCCTCCGTCCCTTCAAATGAAGCCCTTTTCTGCAACTTTCTGCACTCTCCACCCCATCTCTGGCCACTATCACCAGCCAGTAAAGTTCATGACCTTCCCTGGCCCTGGGGGACCCCAGCCCTTCACCCCTGAGCCCTAGCTATATGTTTCCAGTGAGCTTTTGGAAGGTTCCCCACTATATCACAAGGATACCCCATTCTGCTGTGCCCAAGGGCAGCCTCTTCCCTGTCACCCAGATCTGCAGTCTGTCCCATGCCCCCTGCATTTCTGGACAGTCTATGACATTGTATCCCCTCTCATGTGTGGAGTGGGGGTCCCAGCCTCTGCGTCTCATTTCTTGGACCAAAGTCCCTAGCGTCCCACCCGCTTCCATCTCTAAAGCCCCAGCGGGGCTCTGGCCTCCCTTCCATATCCCATCCCCTCAATGCTGGTGCAGCTGCTAGAGCAGACCAAGGTTCCTCCTGCTTGAATAAATGCTGGGACCACCTAGGATCTTGTTTAAATACATACTCTGATTCGGTAGGTCTGGGGCACACCTGAGATGCTGGATTCCTAATGACTCCTCTGATCATGCTGTAGGTCTGTGGACCACCTTTTGCATGCTGGTCACAAGAAATTTCCTTCCCTGGCTTCTCAGCAGCATTGATGAAACCCCTTCAGAAGCAAACTCCCTGCTTTCAAGATCTTCCTGAATCTGCCCTCACCCACTAATTAGATCCTACTTCTTTCCAAGGATGCCTCCCATGTCCCGCTTCTCCCCTCTCTGTTGATGCTGTCCCCTCTGCCCAGAAAGTCCTTCCTGCTGGTCTCTGTTCATTGAAACTGATTCTTTGAGACCCAGCTGCTCTCAAGGGCCAACAAACCTGTTTCAAACCCTGGCTGTGATTCTCAGCCTCTCTGAGCCTTGTCCATCTTCAGTGGAGCAGGATAACAACTGTCCTGAGACGCAGGGGAAATCATGAATGTGATGAACCTAGCAGGAGCCTGGTGCCTGGCAGGTGCTTGGTTAGAGCCCATGGGTCTGGAGACCCAGACACAGGCCATTTGGGTCTGAAACACAAGCACGACCAGCCCACAGGGTGGAGGATACGAGAACTCAGATAGAGCTGAGCATTTTACTCAGAGCCTAAGGACACAGCCCTGGTAATCAGTCCCGGTAGCAGTACTAGGAACAGGCAGCATGCGTGCTAAGTCACCTTAGGCATGTCTGACTCTCTGCGACCCCATGGACTGCAGCCTGCCAGGCTCCTCTGTCCATAGGGATTTTCCAGACAAGAATACTGGAGTGGGCTGCTGTTTCCTCCTCCAGGGGATCTTCCCTACCCAGGGATTGAACCTGCGTCTCTTCTGTCTCCTGCATTGGCAGGCAGGTTCTTTCCTGTAGCGCCAGCTGGGAAGCACAGTAAGAGGTAGTGTTGTGATTAATAATAATTTATTTGGTTTCTCTTCTCCGACTCCCAGAGCTCCCTGGGGCTCTATGGTGCTGATAACTGACTCCCCAGTGTTGCTACATTGTGAGCCAGGCTTGTCCCCCAACCCCTGGAGCCTGGCACAGTACCCAGCAGATAGTAGGTCTCTGAGCAGGCTGATGGTGAGAGAGCAGGCAGAGCCTGGTGAGCAGCTCCTGCCCGGCTGAGCCACCTTCTAGGGCCTTTCCTACGTAGCCAGGGTGGCAGTTAGCTCCAGGCTTCTGCGTCCCTTGCTTGGACATCCAGCTCAGCAAGTCCCTGCCAACTGCAGAGTGGCACTGCTGACCCTCCATCTGCGCCCTGCTAGCCAGTACCCTCTGTGGCATGTGTGTGTGTGTGTGTATCTGGTTGCTCTCTGGCTGGCCTGGATCCTGGAGAACAGCTGAGGCTGCTCCAGTGACCATCTGGCCTGGCCCTGAAGGACAGACCTTGGGGGAACTGAACCTTAGCAGTGATGATTTGCCCAAAGACATGAATTTAAGAAATCCTGGATCCTTTTCCTGGGTTCTTTCCTCCCTGTCCTTTTTCTGATGAGGAAGAACATCTTCACCCCTTGTTTCTTGGTCGCCAATATGGACTGGCCCCTCCTGCCTTGGCCATGAGGCAGTGCTCACTGCAGCCCTGGGAGGGAGCAGCCAGCTGGACACAGACCCAGTGCCCACCTCGCCCAGGCAGGGGCACAGCTTGGTCAGCGGGCTGACTGCTTGGAGAGCACAGCACTGCTTTCCAGAAGCTCGGGCCTGCGGGCTTCGTTGTACCCCGCTATGTAGCTTTATTGCCCTTCCTCTTCCCTGCAGCTTGATTTATACGAGCAGGTAAGGGATGGACTTCACCGGCAGCAGCCCCTGGCCTCCTGGGCTGCCTGAAAACTTCCATTCATGCGACAGCAGGTGAATGATCCAGGCCCTTCTGCAGATCCCCGTGAGAGAGAAGGGACCTTAGGGCCCTGGGCATCCATTGTGTCCAGGGCCCGCTCCAGAGGCCTGGGAGTCTAAGTTCATGAGCGGTTAGGATGGATGGCTGTGGAGCCAGACCATCTGGGGTCCTGTCCCACCTCTGCCACTTCCCAGCTGTGCGATCTTGTGCAAGTTAATTCCCTTCTCTGGGCTTCCTAGCTCTTCCTTCTGCTTCAGCACATTCATGGCAAACATTGACTGAGGGCTCATCAAGTGTCAGGCGCTGGTCTGAGCAACGAGTTTTCCCATGGTGCAACGGGTATGGCGCCAGGGAAGAGTCTGGAATGTAGTAAATGGTCGGTACATATAATCCTTATTATTAATTATTATTATTACTGTTGTTATTGTTGCTCTCATCACTTGCCCTCATTAGGCTATGAAATCCTTCCAGCATCTGTGACTTGGAATTCATTGGTTCACATTGCAGGGATGAGGGAAGATGAGGGATTCCCCGCCCTCCACAGTGGGGGAGCGTGGGCCATCTGAAGTTTTCTGACTCCCAGGATGGCCGTGAAGGTTAACAGTGAGAGGAAACTGCAGACAGAGGCCAGTGGCCAGAAAGGGAAAGAGGGAGTCAGCCCATTTTCAAATTTCTCTCTCTGAGCTTTCGGACTCCCCTGGAAGGGTTCCTCCCCTGGGCCTCAGTTTCCCCCTTTGACCCAGCAGACAAACTGGAAGGCCATTTCAAGAAGCCCCTGGAGTCTCAGACTGCAAGACCTGAGTGTGCTGAATGTTGTGAGTGCTTGGGGAGCACTGAGGTGGGTCCCTCTGCTGGGAGGACGAACTGAGGCTCAGGGAGGAGTCAAGGTCAAGTGGCCAGTTGTGTGTGGCCTGGCTGGCCGCATGCCAGGTGCTTGACACCGCCCCCCCTTTCCACGGAGTCCCTTCCGCTCTGCTGGTCAGCACCGGCTCCTGCCTGCTGCCAAGGAGGCCGGTCTTTCTTTCAGGAAGGGGCAGTTGTTGCTGGGCCCTGGGTGGAGGGGGCGGCATCGGGGCAGACTGTTGCCATAGTAACCCTGGCCTCTCTGCGGGAACTTTGGGGAGAACAGCCTTGGGGAAGTAACAGATGGAGGGCGAGGAGGCAGTTATCTCTGACCAGCATCCGTCCACAAAGCCTGGCACCTGGATGGGGGGTGGGGGGAGGTGAGGCCGAAGTGCCCCCTTGCCCAGTGCTGAGTCATGGGCATCCCCCAATGTCCCCGCCTCGGTGCTCTCAGCCCTGCCCCCTCCCAGCCTCCCTCTGAGAAATCCGTGTGACTCACGTATGGTCCCGTCATCCCCGGCCGAGCTTGGAGGAGGGAGGAGCCCAGCTGGGGCAGGAGGGGGGTGTCCCCCCCCACCCCCTGCAAACACACCCCGGAGCCTCCCCCGGCTCCACACTGGCTGCTTGCCTTGCACTGCCTC
>NW_011495034.1:17641386-17641699 GCF_000754665.1 Bison bison bison | reverse complement strand
GCACACACCCCCGTTCTGCCTGGTCCCACACGGGACCTTCTCCTGCTCATCACCAGGTACCGGATCAAGGGCTTGACGGCAGGAGGGAGGCGGAACGGGGGTGTGTGCGGCTGAGGGTGGGGTGGCGGTGGAGCGGGGTTCTGAAGTCTCTAGCCCACACATGAGCAGGGCTGTGCCGGGGCTGGAGAGTTGCAGGCAGATGGACAGCGAGATGCCGCGGGAGGGGGTGGAGCCGGAGAGGGTGGAACCTCTCAGAGCCGTTTGTTAGCGGGGGGAAACTGAGGCTGGGAGTGGGAGGGGCCCGGGGTGCGGC
>NW_011495034.1:17623634-17641286 GCF_000754665.1 Bison bison bison | reverse complement strand
AGTGTTTGGCTCATATTTGAAAGTGGGGGCCTAAAAGCTGGTTGGGGTTTCTGGGACCGACAAGCCTGGGTCTGCTCCGTGGATGGGGAGGTACCATTGTCTCCTGCTCCTGCGGTTCAGATGATAGAAGCAAGGTTGGTGAGAGGGCAGGGGGCTCACTCAAGATCACAGAACAAGTGCGGGGAGGGAAAGCCAGACTCTGGCTTCAGGGAGGAGAGGATAGGGCAAGGCGGCTGGGCAGGGGCACTTGAGGGGCAGCCTTGCCTGTAGCTGCCCTGGGGCTGTGTGGGGACCCCCCGCTGCCCACTGAGCCAGGGGCAACGTGGCTCTTCATGGCCCAGGCCCAGCCTTTGGGAGGAGACCAACCTGGCAGTGGGGTCTGAACATGGGGGACCTGAGATGAGAGAGAGCATCCTGGGAACCAGCGGCAGTCGATGGGGAAGTGCCCCCGGCTTGCTAACCGCCAGGCCCCAGGTCCCCGTCTGCTCGGAGTTGATAGGGCCTCCCCACCTGTGGGACTTCTGGTTTCTTTCCCCACCTCCTTCCCAACCAGCCTCCTTCCTGTGGTGCCGTTTCATGGGAGTTAGGGTCTCCCATGGCCCCCACGGAGGTGGCTGGTGCTCATTTTACTGAGGAGGGTTGCGGGGGACATGAGTTGAGGCAGGGGCCCCTCTCACCATGCCGCCACCACTACCATCCTGCTTGGAGCAGCTCTTGCCTGGGTGAGGTGGGGTGGGGAAGAATAGCCTTTGTGGCTATAGAGGGCCCAAGAAGTTAATTATATAAATAATAATTGAGTGCCTACTGTGTGCCTGGTACTGTTCTAGGGGTGGGGACTCATTTGAATGAGACAAATGGAGTGTGGGTGGTCCAGAGCCAAGCCCCTGCCCTACCCCCCCCACCCCACCCACGCTTGGGCTATGCTGAGGGCAGAGTGTTGATTCCTTGGGATTGAGTCGGGGATAAGTGTCTGGAGTCAGTGAGAACCATCAGGGGCTGAGTTAGTCCCCCAGATCCCAGGCCAGGGTTCCCGTGGGGTCTTCCCTGCCAATGACCAGGGTAGGACTAGCTCTTGGAGCCAGACCTGAGCCCCTTTGCTGCAGGGACCCCAGGGGCCTGAGATGCACCCCCACCTTGGTCTTAGCATCACCACAGCCACCTTGCCTTGCCTCTCTCTCTCTCTGGGTGCAGTTGGCCCTGCTGATAAGTGGAAGTGTGTGTTGGGGTGGGGGGTGGTAGCTGGCCCGCCTCCTCTCCTGGGCTTGGCTCCGAGAGGGTCAGGTTGTGAAGGACACCATTCCGGGTGGGTGTGGCTCTGAGGGAGGCAGAGGCTCTGCTAGACAGTCTGCTCTGTTGTTGCCAGCCTTGGTTGTTCTCTGGGCCACTGGGCAGGACACCCTCAACTTGTCAGGGATACAAACAAACAAGACAATTAGGATCTGAGGCCAAGGAAGGAGATAAGCTTGCTGACGGAGGAGGAGAGAATTTCCTGACCTGGGAGGATGGGAGGCTCTGCAGAGGGCATAGAGGTGGCCTTGGAGGCTGGTGGGGAGAGGGGGAGGGCTGATGGGGTGGCAGGGGTGGCATTCCTGGCTGAGAAACTGCAGTGGGAAAAGGTTTAAGAAAGATGAGAACTGGCGGGACTGGAGCAGGTGATGGTACTGGAGAGCTGGCATGTGTCATTTTGGTAGCCTGAATGCCAGGCCGGCGGGTTGCAATCTGCTCGCAGGGGAAGGGATGGTGGGAAGACTTGGCAGTACTGCAGCCAGGCCAGGTGGGGGATGAGGGGGAAGTTTCTGGGGGTGTGGGCTGCCACCCAAGCTGGATGAGAAGGGCAGGATTGTGATTGGGGTGGGAGGGTCTGGCTACCCCAGGCCCAAGGCTCCTGTTTGGAGGGAGGAGTTTCATGGCTGAGGGAACAGAGTGGGGCAGTGGTCGGCCAGTCCAGGAGAAGGACAGGTACAAGAGGCGGCAGAACTGTGGCCAGTCCATGTGCAGCGGGGGTGGGCTTCCTAGCAAGGTCCAGCATGACAAGTGTAAGACGGGCAGGGCAGAGTCTGCCATGAAGGAGGCCACGTGGACGGTGCTCTGGTTGAGTCTAGCCCCGGGTCACTTCATCCTCAGCAAGACCTGCGTGTGGATGGTGGATGGCGGGGGCTGGAGTGAAGAGTCAGGGGCAGGGCTGGTGGGGAATGGGGGAAATGTGACCACACAGCCCCAAATCTCACTGCTGCCACCCCACCTAGAACCAGAGCAGGTTCAGCACCCCCAAGCCTGATCCCGGGGCAGCCCTGTGACTCTGTGTTCTGACTCACAGCAGCTGGGGCATCACATGAGCAAACCCAGCAGCTGGGGGGACCAGGACCCCAGGGACCAGGCAGATGGCAAGTGGGGGCAGGGCAGGCCTGGCACCGAGGGGCCTCTCAAGTGGCATGGAGTCCTGGCTGGACCCCAGCCTCCCCAAGCTTGCCCTCTGCCAGTCTGGTCCTCTCACTCATCGGGAGTTCCTTGGGGCCCCCGGGGAGCCCTGCAGATTTGGGGGTCAGGTTGGAGCTGCTGGAGGAAGGAGCAAAGATACACATTTTCTGACCCCTGCCCGGCGCCTGCCCTGGCACAGGTGGGCTGAAATATCCCCACCCCCTGCAGGCCCCTCAAGCCCCAATTCTGGTTCCCTGGGGGCTTGGCTGGACTAGAACAGTCCTGGATCCTTGCTGCCCTTGGACTCTGCCAGGCCTAGGCTCAGCGTTTTGAACACTCCTTTATTCCCACAAGCTACAAGCTCCTGGTGCACCCATTTTAGAGATGAGAGCACTGAGGCGCAGGAGGCTCCTCCAGGAGTGACCTCTTATCTTGGGGGCTGCAGAGTCTGGGCTCTTGTCCACTGTGTTCTTCTGCCCCTCTCCATGGGAAGGGGACTCCTCAGCCAGGCCGGACTCCGTGCTGGGGGCAGAGGACATGTGCCCTTGTCCTGAACCCCATCCTTGCCACTGTTAAACCCATGTGCTTTTAAGGCAACAGGACCCATGGAGAAAGCAAGGCCACTTATCTGGGGAGAGCTTTGTTCCTCTCGGGTTGTGTGAACTTGGGTGTCTGCGCCTCATTTTCCTTATCTGGAAAAAGTAGATAAAACATAACAGTATCTACTTCAGGGGCTGTTTTGAGCCTGAAGGACTAATGTGGTGAATTGCTGACACCAGCGCTTGTCCCACAGGTTAGCCTTCACTATTGTGATCTCCTCCTTGGGCAGAGGGGTGCACGGAGGCCCAGAGACACACGTAATAGCTTGAGGGGGGACATCTTCCTGCCTCCCATCCCCCAAGAGACCGAGAGCTACCTGGGCATCAGCAGGAACCGCCCCCCTACCCCCCCACCCACAGCCTGACTTGTGTTTTGGCGGGGAGGCCAGGGTGGTGGGAGTTGGGCTCTTGGGCTGGCGCTGGCTCAGGCTCAGGCAGCTTGTGGCGCACTTGGCAGTTCAGGCAGGCTGAGATAAAAGCTGAGCCCTGGAGGAGCTGGCAGGGCTTCCGGGCACCAGTAGACAGGCTTCTGCATTAGAGAGAGATGGCCTAGGGGTGGGGGCCTCTCTGTCCGGGAGCCAGCCCAGCTCTGGTCCCCTGAAAGGCCGGCGGTTAGACAGCTAATGGCTCCAGCCTGGCTCCCAGGGCCACTCACACTACCTCCAAGATGAGCAGCAGTGAGCGATCAGAGCCACCTCTGACTTCCCTCCAGTCCCGGGTCTTTGCCTTCCTCCTTCCAGAAGCCCTGCCCTTAGCTCTCTGGGCCCAGGGGTGAGAGCAGAGGACTTTCGGGCTTGTATCCTGCTGCCTAAGGTCACAACCTCCCAGACCTCAGTGTTCACACCTGTGCATCGAGGTGACCCCCCCACCCCAGGATTATTGCTGGAATTTGGGGGAAATGGCTGCAAAGCATGTACTCAGCACAGTGTGCAGCATTGATGGGTCTTCCCTAAACCTCTGCTGGAAGTTTGGGCTTCAGGTTTGGTCACACGGTAGTTCAGTTAGAACTGAGTTTACATCCTTGAAAAGTGACCTTGAGCAGGTGGCTTAATTTCTCTAAGCCTCATTCCTTAGGCTGGAGAAGGCAATGACACCCCACTCCAGTACTCTTGCCTGGAAAATCCCATGGACGGAGGAGCCTGGTGGCCTGCAGTCAATGGGGTCGCTAGGAGTTGGACACGACTGAGCGACTTCACTTTGACTTTTCACTTTCATGCATTGGAGGAGGAAATGGCAATCCACTCCAGTGTTCTTACCTGGAGAATCCCAGGGACGGGGGAGCCTGGTGGGCTGCCGTCTATGGGGTCGCACAGAGTCGGACACGACTGAAGTGACTTAGCAGCAGCAGCAGCATTCCTTAGGCTGTCAAATGGGCAGAAGGATACCTGAATCCCTAAGTGAGACCCTGTGGGAATCATCTGAGTCAGCCCCGGGCTGTAGGGGCCCTTGAACAGTAGACCCCCCCCATTCCCAGCTGTTCTGGACCTTTGCTTTCCCATTGCCCAGCTCAGCTGTCCCCCTGGGGGAGGCAGCACAAGATGGGTGGCTCTGGGTTGCCCCATTCTGGCCCAGCTGTGTGAACTTGGACAGGTGTATTAGCCTCTCTGTGCCTATTTTTGTTATCTTCAAATTGAGGATAATAATGGCACCTTGGGGCTTCCCTGGTGACTCAGTGGTAATGAATCCACCTGCCAATGCAGGAGATGCAGGTTTGATCCCTGGGTTGGAAAGATCCCCTGGAGAAGGGCATGGCAACCCACTGCAGTATTCCTGCCTGGGAAATCCCATGGATGGAGGAGTCCATAGGGTTGCAAAAGAGTCGGACACCGCTTAATGATTCAACAATAATAAATAACAGCAATGGCACCTTGAGAGGGTTAAGTGAGCCAAGAAATCTCAACCACTGGGTATAGGGCCTGGCACACCATTAGCGATGTCATCGCCACTCTTCTGGGCCATCACCGAGCCCTTCTCTGAGGGAGCCGCAGTGAGCTTATCACAAGCATTAGCCCTGTCTTCCCATGACATCACTGGGAAAGGACCCAAGCCCCAGAGAGGCCCCCTGGACACCCTCATCCAATGGCCTCTTGATCTGCTGGCCTGAGGAACAGTCCCAGAATGAGGGTCCCTCCTGCCCCTGGAGACCCAAGGCCTGCCTGGCTTGACCACTGTCCCAAACCTGCAGGGGAGACCTGGGTTTGAGCTGGGCTGGTCTCCTGGGGTAGCTGAGTCCCCTTGACCCCTGGGCAGTGAGGGTGGGGGTCCCTGGCTGAGTCTGGCCCTCAGGGGTGTGGCTCTGTGGCTGGCATCCTGGTTTCTGACCCTATGGCAGGGGCACAACTGCCCAAACCCACCTGCCTTAATGGTGACAAATGTGAGGGGTGACCCCAGGGGGCAGCTGAGTCATGCTTGGCCTGGCACCCTCTGCCCACTGCTCCTCTGCTTTGTCACCAGTTCAGTGTGTGTCAACCGCCCTGGGCGACTCCTAACCAACCCCCCAGCCCTGGTGCGTACAGCTCCACTGCCTACAAAGACCTTCATTCAGTCGTGGTGCAGCTGCCCTCGGAGTTTTGAATCTGTACATTTCACAGATGAGGAAGCAGGCCAAGGTCCCCTGGCCGGTCAGAGATAGTCTCCTGACTCTGAACCTGGATCCTTGCCTGTGGCCCCGCAGATGATGTTCCCAACTGAGATAGTGAGTTCCCCGCACCTGCTGGTATTTAAGTCTGACAGGGAAGTTGTAGGGGGACCTCAGATACCATGTGGGGATCTTCACGGCTCTTTCCAGTCCTGAGCTTTTCTGACCCTGCCCATTCTAGCATCAGGCAATGTTTGTGGGTAGGTGGCGCCTCCATATAAAAGCCCTCTCCAAGTCTTGCCAGTACACCCACCATTAGAACCATCCATTACATCTTCAGAGGCTCCTCAGTTCAGTTCAGTTGCTCAGTCATGTCCAACTCTTTGAGACCCCATGGACTGCAGTACGCCAGGCTTCCCTCCTTGTCTATCACCAACGCCTGGAGCTTAGTCAAACTCATGTCCATTGAGTCGGTGATGCCATCCAACCATCTCATCCTCTGTCATCCCCTTCTCCTCCCGCCTTCAATCATTCCCAGCATCAAGGTCTTTTCAAATGAGTCAAATCTTCGCATCAGGTGGCCAAAGTATTGGAGTTTCAGCGTCAGTCCTTTCAATGAACACCCAGGACTGATCTCCTTTAGAATGGATTGGTTGGATCTCCTCACTGTCCAAGGGACTCTCAAGAGTCTTCTCCAACACCACAGTTCAAAAGCATCAATTCTTTAGCCTGTAAACAGCTCAGTAAGCTGGATGGGAGGCACAGAGGGCAAGAGGACATCAGGGGAACAGGACAGGCATGAGGAAGGAAGGTCTGATGGAGGAGTTGGGAAGGGTGGACACCCACCTCCTGAATTATCAGGTACCCCTTGCTCTCCCTCATCCAGTAGGTCTGCGCCTGGTAGGTGTGTGCCTGGCCTCATGGCACTTCCCCTCCCCCACACCTGCATGTGACATCACCTGGTGAGAGCTGCGGACAGTGGGCAAGGCTGGAAGGAATCCTCATGCAGTTTCCTCAAAGCTGTACTTATCCTTTGTCCATGACCACATCTGCCACACCCGCCTGGGGCTCTGCCACCTAGGTACACACCCCAGGCCAAATGGGCAGAGTCTATTATTCAGTTCCTTGGCTAGAAGCCGAGAATATCTGGGTCCTAGTACCTGGGCCAGGTCTGGAGGCAGTGCACATTGCCATTTGTGGCGGAAAGGACAACCAGGGTCTCCCCAAGGAGACCCTGCAGTGGGTGTCAGTGCATCTGGGAGTCTGGCCTCTGCTCTCCCACCCGGGTTTAGGGAACCAGAGTTGGGAGCTGCAGTAACTAATGATCTGGAAGGATGGGAGTGCTTGCAAACCCCATGAGCCTATGGGTGAGGGTCTGACTTCTGGGCTGGAATGCTTTGGACACATCGCATAGCCTCTTGGGTCTCATGTCCACTTCCCTGGAGTGGCTGGCAACTCCTCTCCATGTTCTGGAGATTCCAGGGCTGGGGCTGGGGGCATCACAGGTGAGGGAGTGCATAGAACTACCTGTAAGTTCAGTTTCACCGCCATGTGACCCCAGGAAAGAAGCTTCTCCTCTCTGAGCCTCAGTTTTCCCAGTTGTAAAATGAGCTTAATAATACCTACTCCTCTCAGGGCAGCTGTATGCATTGCAGAAGGTCAGGTGCACATCATGTGGTTCATGCTCCCTCATGGTTCCTATCTCTGCCCCAGCTCCATCATGAGTCTCTGCAGGCTGGTCCTAGGGATACACCTGCCTCCAGGTGCCTAGACCCCAGGATCCTCCCTGGCCACAGGCACATACCATTTCCCCTCCTTGCTCCACTCTGGGGAGCCCACAGGGAGTCCAGATGGGAGATTTGGCATTTGGAGCAGTGGGTGCACGACCCACCTTCGTTGGTAAATTGCATGCCTGGGCCCCCTCTCTCCTGGGGCCATGGGAGCAGGTGGTGGAAGGTGTAGTAGTGTGTACTCTGCCTCCACGTAGAGAGAAAACTCTAATTTTGATCACAGTTCAGACAGGATCTCAAACATCAAATAATCCAGCACCTGTGAAAGTATGTCTGTGGTCCCACTGGTCTAGGAAAGCCTTGGGCTTCCAGGCTTGTGCACAACAGTTCAGTTCAGTCATTCAGTCATGTCCAACTCTTTGCGACCCCATGGACTGCAGCACGCCAGACCTCCCTGTCCATCACCAACTCCTGGAGCTTACTCAAGCTCATGTCCATTGAGTCAGTGATGCCATCCAACCATCTCATCGTCCCCTTCTCCTCCCGCCTTCAATCTTTCCCAGCATCAGGATCTTTTCAAATGAGTCAGTTCTTGGCATCAGGTGGCCAAAGTATTGGAGTTCCAGCTTCCACATCAGTTCTTCCAATGAACACCCAGAACTGATCTCCTTTAGGATGGACTGGTTGGATCTCCTTGCAGTCCAAGGGACTCTCAAGAGTCTTGTCCAACACCACAGTTCAAAAGCATCAATTATTTGGCACTCAGCTTGCTTTTAGTCCAACTCTCACATCCATACATTGCTAATGGAAAAACCATAGCCTTGACTAGACAGACTTTGTTGGCAAAGTAATGTCTCTGCTTTTGAATATGCTGTCTAAGTTGGTCATAACTTTCCTTCCAAGGAATAAGCTTCTTTCAATTTCATGGCTGCAGTCACCATCTGCAGTGATTTTGGAGCCCCCCAAAATAAAGTCTGCCACTGCCATTGTGCACTACAGGACTTCTTAAAAGCCTTTATCAGGTGGCTCTGGATGGGAGGTGAAGTTTCAGGTCCTGTCCTGGCTCTCAGGCTGTGCACAGTCTTGGAAGCCCCTCTCTGGCCAAGCCTCTGGCAGTGATGTGTGTGCCCCTAACTCAGATAGAAGCTGGGAAGCGGGGACGGCTCAGTGCTGGAATCCCCCTGCCCTAAGCATCGGGAATGGCTCCTTTGGAAACAGGCTTGGAGCCAGCCTGGCCTGGTCAGACTCCCAGCTCTGTCTCATTCACTCATCCATATTAACTAGCTGTCATTGAGCATCTACTGTGGACCAGGCTCTGTGGCATTAGGTACTGGAGATACAAGTGCTGAGCAAGATAGATAAGAAAGAGCAAACACAGAGAAATGGATGACAAGCAAATCACAGGGTCATTTCAGACAATGTTAAGTGCTTTAAAGTTTATTACATAAGGTGACATGGAAGAGGAGATGAATGGGGAGGCTATTTTGGTTGGGTGGACGTGGAAGGCTTTTTAGGAGAGGGGAGACTTGGATTAAGACTTGAGAAGGGGGACTTCCTGATAGTCCAGTGGCTAAGACCCCATGCTCCCAATGCAGGGGGCCTGGGTGCAGTCCCTGGCTGGGGAACTAGATCTCACATGCTACAACTAAGAGTTTGCATGCCACAGCTAAAGAGCCTACATGCCGCAGCTAAGACTGGGCACAGTCTAATAAATATTAAAAGAAAAAGAAAAAGTCTTGAGATGGAACCAATCAGGGAAAGAACCCAGAAAGAATGTTCTATGCTGCGGGGAAAGCAGGTGCAAAGGCCCTGATGTGTGTCTGGAGATAGAAAGAAGGCTAGTGCGCTGGAGCTGGTGTACGTGAGGAAGGGTGGGGGTGGCATAAGGTGGAGGAAATGGAGCGGGGTCACTAGCTTGTTATTTTGGCGGTCATGTTGCTCTCAGAGCATCAATTATCTGATTTATGAGGCTTATCACTTTGTCCCCGATCTCCACCCTGGTCAGGAGTGTTGTGGGTGTTAAGTGAGAATCTTTCCGGCAGACACTTGGTTATGGGCAGCTATGCGCTACTGTAGGTTTTTTTAAAATTCATTTTGATATTTGGCAAAACTAATACAATTATGTAAAGTTTAAAAATAAAATAAAATTAGAAAAAAACAAAAAAAAACAAACAAAAAAATTGTTATTATAAGTGCTTAGTGACTATGGGTGGGACCAGGGATCCTGGGCCTCTCTTTCTCTGCATGTGGCTGCAGTTAGTGAGTACCAAGTGTGTGTACAAGGCCAGGGGTGCCCCATCTGTGGCCCCCTCTCTGGCTCCCCTGAACCACAGCCCCCCGCCAGGTCCTTTCAAGCCTAGGATCTTTTGATCCACAGCGACTGCCTTCTCTGGCCCAGCAGGCCCTGGAATCCTTTCCGGGCGAAGGTTCCACCGAGAACAGCAACTCCTTTCTTTGCTTTCTTTTCCTCTTCCTCTGGGCGCCAAAAATAGTGCCTGAATAGGACACAGCTCTGCGCCGCCAGTGAGACAATAGCCCTGGCTCTGGTCCATCAGTGGTGGGGGGGGCGATGGGAATGCAGGGGCGCACCATCCCATGGACCCCAGCTCCTGCTGCTTTTCCCACGGCCTCGGCCAGAAGCCAGCCCAGAGGCCCCTGGAGTGTGAGTGCCGAGGGGATCCTTGCTTATTCTGGGGAAGGGCCCTGAAACCCTGGGCTCCTTGGCGCCCTGAGCAGCCCCATCCTGTCTCTTAATCAGCTGCTGGTCTGGAGCTGAAGGCCCTGGTGGGGGCGCCAACAGCCCTGGGCCTCTTCTGGGCCCTGTATGGCACACAGAGGCCATCCCGTGGCTTTGATGTCCTTTTGCCTTTAACTCAATGGCTATGAAAGACTTTTCAGAGGTCAAAGAGATGTGTCCTCTTGAAATGAAGTGAGCCCTCATCAATGGAGGTAATCAAATAAAGTCCGGATATACATTGGATGGGGGTGGGATTAGTCAAGCATCAGAAGGACACTGGGTCTTGATGTCTTCATGCCTCAGAGGAGATCATGGTTTGAATTCCATACATCTCTCTTACCAGTTAGGTGGCCTTGAACAGGTCACATCATGTGCCTGAGCCTCTGTCATTCCATCTGTAAGATGGGTTCAATAGGGCTAACCTTTAGAGTGGTGGAAATGGATTTCCAAAATGCCCAGTGGAGTGCCTGGCACATATGCAGGCTTGCAGAAGCTTTGCCTCTGTTCTCTTCCCTCCCCAGACAGGTACTTACTCTAAGGCATAAAAAGGACCCACTCTTGGCCCCTAGGGAGCTCTGGAGGAAAGCCAGGGGGAACCTCTGACTCCAGGGCTAATTCAGGAGAAAGATTCCTGGTGGGCTGTGGATATCTGGGAAGGCTTCCTGGAGGAGGCACTCCTCTAAGACATTTCCAGGGAAGTATTGTACATATTCTGTGCTCTTGGAACCCAGTGGTGGGGATTAGATGGGTATCCAGGGGGATCAAGCCAAGGCCACAGGCTGGCAGCCTCATGGGCAAATATAGCTGATAGCAGACACTTTTGATCACAAGGGTAGACCTCACTAGTGTTCTAAAAAGATTTGGATTTAAAGTAAATGTTGACGAACTTAGGCAAGTGTTCCCCAGTGTTCCCCATAACTTAATGTACTAAACTCTGCCCTTCTTCCTGCCAGCTCCATTCCTGGCCGGCATCTGAGTAAGGGGATATGGGCACAGGACAAGTTAGGGGAACTGCGCTGTGCTGGGTTGGAGTTGGGTGGTGACGTAGTAGTCACTGCAGCT
This sequence comes from Bison bison bison, assembly GCF_000754665.1. Lineage (NCBI taxonomy): Eukaryota > Metazoa > Chordata > Mammalia > Artiodactyla > Bovidae > Bison > Bison bison. Next base: position 17,630,162 of record NW_011495034.1, on the reverse strand, counting down.
GCCAATGGTTGCCAGGGCAACGGTTGCCAGGGGTTGCTGTCACCTGCGCCCCTTTTCCTGGGCTGTGGGCTGGGGCTTGCAGCCCATCTTCCCGCTGCTTTGTTTGAGGCTCTGGTGAGGAGGCGAGAACCGGAGCTGGGGTAGTTCAGCTTCAAAGTGCCCCTCTGGCCTCTTGGACTGGGAAGAAGCTGACCCACCGCCTCAGCAGGCTGCAGCCTGCAAACAAGGCGAGCCCTTAGCCTACTCATTCACGCGCTTTATGTATTGATAATCCGCTTGACGGCACGAAGGAGGAATCCAGGTATGATTCTTGCCCTCTCTCTCCATCCTTCTGACTCCCGCTCCCCAAACCCCACCCCCACTTCTCATCTCTCCCCTTTTCCTTGTCCACCTTCCCTGCCATCCCTCTCCCCCTGTATCACCTTCTGCTCCCTCTGCCTCTCCCTCCCATCCCCACAACCGCCCTTCCTCCCTAAACTGAAAGCTGAGCTGATGGGGAGGGTGGGGCTGGGTGTCCGTGACACCAGGGGCTCAGATGCGACTCTGAGGGGAATTGGTCAGTGAAACAGACAGCAGCCCAGAGTGATGAGGAAGTGGCTGGGGGTAAGGGCCTCATACCCCACATTCCTTCCCTCAGCCACACTCCAGCAAAAATTCAATTTCAGTGTATGGGCTGTACCCCCGTCATCGAAGACAAGCCTCTGCTGGTGCTGGGAGTGGGTGTCCAGAGCCTGCGGCGGACAGAGAGCAAGAGTGTTGCTGGGAGGGGGTCCTGACAGCTCCCAGGACCAGGGCTTCTTCAGAGGAAGGGATTCAACTAATACCAAGCAAACACATTTCTGGAAGCATCTTTTACTGGAAATTTTAAAGAGAAGCCCTTTCTAACAGGTAATGTCAAGCAGAAATGGACTGCAAAATCGAGAGCCTGTGCTCTGGAGCCAAGCCCCAATGCTGCACCTCAAGCCGTGTGATCTCCAGCAGCCAACCTGATCTTCAGGGCCTGTTTCCTTATTTGTTAAATGGACAGAATGGTATTTGTCTCAGATTTGGGGGAGGATTAAATGTGCTCCTTTGGGTGGAGAGCTTAGAATCGAGTCTTGCATCTTCAGAGAGCTTCCTTTAGTGCTAGCTGTGTGGCTGGAGGTGGTGAGCACCCCGCCCATGGGGGTATGCAAACAGTAGCGGAGGACCAGGTGAGGCAGCGCTGTGTGCTCAGTGAGCTGGGGTGGGATCCTAGTCTGTGCCTCCACCGACCATCCCTGGAGGGAGCGGGAACCTCAGGCTCACCCTGGCCCCCAGCCCCTGTTGGGGAGGATGCCTGGCTATGTGTCGGGTTTGCCCCTCAGCCAGGGATCTGGGACCCGGAGGAGGAGAAAGGAAAGGGAGGGCTGGCAGCTGACCTTGGGAATGCTAAGGGGTCCTATGCTCCAAAGGCAGGCATTCTGCCAAGGCCCCAAGGAACTGAAACACAGCCCCCAAAAAATGAACAGGGAGGTAACTGGGCTGACCTTGTATGCCTGGCCTTAGCCACTTTTGGAACACAGATGCAGAAGGGAAACTGCAGCCAGACAGCTGAGGTCAGTCTGTGGTTTGAGAGAGAAGACAGGCTGGGCAGGAGGATGGGATGGCCAGCACTGTTTTCCTCCCCGTTCGCTGTCAACCAGGAGGTAAGCTCTTCCCTTCCCTAGAAGCAACCTGGGGCTCTGGTCTATGGAGAAGACAGACGGGGGGACAGGGATCTTGTCACCTCCTCTGTAGAGGAGGAAGCTGAGGCCCAAAGAGGGGACTGGGTGCTACAAGAGTCCTAGGACCAGTTAGGTGTGGCACTAGTTCAGGACCCTATGGGCTTCTCTGATGTCTCAGGTGGTAAAGAATCTGCCTGCAATGCAGGAGACCCAGGTTCAATCCCTGGGTTAGGAAGATCCCCTGGAGAAGGAAATGGCAACCCACTCCAATATTCTTGCCTAGGAAATCCCATGGACAGAGGAGCCTGGCAGGCTACAGTTCATGGTGTCCCAAAGAGTGGGATATGACTGAGCGATTAACACACACACATGTCTAACTCCTGCCACCCCTACTCTGGGAGTGTGCATTCCCTGGGCAGGTGCTGACTGGTGAGGGCCCTGAGGCCCAGCTTCAGCTGCTCCTTGTGGGGAGGGCTGTGGGGAGCCCTGCATGTGGGTTGCAGGCTGCCCCAGGGGCATGGAGCTGTGCAGGGCTGGCACCACTGTCCCAGGACTGCTCATGACAGGTCCTGCTGTCTGAACACCACCCCCAAACTGGGCCTGACCCAGACCTTCCTAATCCCTCCCCTTCCCTGAGGTTCTAGATTTTTTCCATCCTCACTCAGATTCCAAAAAGGTTGTGATTCTCAGCTTCTAAAAGCTCTTGCCTCCCCATCACTTTTCTCTCTCTCTCTTTCTCTCTCTGCTCCTCCCTCATTCCCTTTCAGTCCCAGCATTCTAAGTGTCTCTGCCGCTTGAGGTGACTGTGGTTGACTTTCATGGCAATCTAGAAACATGCTGGCACTGCCCCTTTTTCCAAGAGCTGGTGCTGCCGGCCAAAGGGAGGTGTGATGGGGCTGCCATTACCCCAGGTTCCCCCAGGACCTCTGGCCTGGAAGTGTCAAAGATGGTGATGAGTTGCCCTGGGGAAAATCACAGCCTAAATGGCTCCTGTAGCCCATCTCCTGCTAGTTAATGGCCTTTGGGACAGCTCAGAGGGGAGGAGAGGGGAGGCAGCTGGAGGGGGAATGCTGACAGCTTTCTTATCTGTGTGGTGTCAAGATTTCTGAGCGCTCCTCTTTTCATATTGGTAACAGGTGTTCTGCAAAAAAAAAGCTCGCACCATCACACTGGGCTGGGAAACTAAGCCCAACCAAGCTCTGTGGATTTTCTTTCTGCAGCACTTATCAGAGCCTTTGATATGTTAATTCATATGATCAAGTAGGACCTGCAGTATTTCTCGAGCTTGGGAACTAGTGCTTCTTAGGGAGGAACTTCCCTGTAGCTCATACAGTAAAAAAATCTGCTTGCAGTACAGGAGACCTGGGTTCGATCCCTGGGTCAGGAAGATCCTCTGGAGAAAGGAATGGCAACCCACTCCAGTGTTTTTGCCTGGAGAATCCCACGGACAGAGGAGCCTGATGGGCTACAGTCCATGGGCTTGGAAAGAGTCGGACATGACTAAGTGACTAAGCACACACAGCTTCTTAGGAAGTGCTTGGCTAAGTTACCTCATAGTAAAGTCAGGGAGATAGTTCCAGAGAAGGGAAGGAAGGGGCTCTGGTGACCGTAATGGCTGAAATCACGGGCTTTGATGTTTGGTAGACTAAAGTCTGAATCCTGGCTTGGCTACTTACTTGCCTGAGTATCACTTAGCCTGTTTGGATTTCCATTTCCTTTTTACATTGGGGCAATAATAGTATTTGCTTTATAGAGTTAAGGTGAGGATTGAACAATTATTTGTGAAAAGTGCCTTGCACAGTTTTGGGCACCAAGTGAGTGCTTGCTCAATGGGAACTGTCATCCCCCGCTCCCCTTCTTGGATTCCAGCTCCTTTTTGCTGTGCCAGCTAGACCTCTGTTTATTGCCGTCTGCTATTCTGCCAGGCACTGCAAGGCTGGAGTGCAGGGCAGTCGGGGGAGGATGTGGAGGCCGAAGGCCAGTGTATGGTCTGGGATCCCACTGGGGTCTGGTGGGGGCACCTCCTTCGTTTGTTGGGTACATGGCATTTCTAAGTTAGACCTTTACAGATTTGGCACAAGGTTGGCATCCAGTGGGGAGGACCGGTGTGTGCAGAGGTTTGGAGGAGGGAACACTCAAGCCCAGGCAAACCCAGAGCAAAGCAGAGCAAGCCCAGAGCAAACACTCTGATGCAGATAAAGCAGGTGTCAGGGTGGGCGGCTGTGGCTAACTGGCTCTCAGGGGAACCCGGCGTCCTTTCACCTGGGCAGGTGCCCCTCTCCTGCCCTTCCTCGGTCTCCCCCCAGGGCCGGGGCCTGTCTGGGCACGCGGAGGGAGCCGTAGCCCGGGGACCTGCTGGACGGAAGCCGTGGGGCGGCGGGGCCTGCGCTGACGGGGCAGCGCTCCAGAATGTGGGACTCATCCTGGGCAGTGAGCCGGCAAGGCCTTGGCACCCGTCGGCCTCCGGGAGGCAGGCAGCTAGCTTAATTTTTATTCTTTTTAATTGTAGAAAAATTCCTGGAACCTGAAGTCACTCTGTTTTCCCCGGCCAGGCCAGAACACCCTTCCTGGGGGGAGTTCTGTGTGGCCACCTAGCTTGGGCCTCGGTCACCCGGCCTGTGACTGAAGGTGGGGAGAGACGGGCTCCATGTTTGCAAGTGGTGCCCCCTGGAGCCCCGGGCTCTGCTGAGGGGCTGGGGGACCGGCTGAGAGTGAGGTGTGGTCGGGGGTCCCACTGGGGTCTGGTGGGGGCACCGCCTTTGTTTGTCGGGTACATGGTGTTTCTAAGTTAGACTGCATTTATGAGAGTTTGGAAAGGGCTGATGGAGGGTCCTCTCAGCCCCCCACCCCACCCCCGTGGAGGAAACACCTGCTGCAGAGCCTCCGCTCTGTTCTAACGTCCCTCCTCACTCCCCTACACACCCGCACACATGGGCACACACACATGTGCACACCTCATGTGTTCTACCCTCCTCACTCCCCTACACACCCGCACACATGAGCACACACACATGTGCACACCTCATGTGTTCTACCCTCCTCACTCCCCTACACACCCGCACACATGAGCACACACACATGTGCACACCTCATGTGTTCTACCCTCCTCACTCCCCTACACACCCGCACACATGAGCACACACACATGTGCACACCTCATGTGTTCTACCCTCCTCACTCCCCTACACACCCGCACACATGAGCACACACACATGTGCACACCTCATGTGTTCTACCCTCCTCACTCCCCTACACACCCGCACACATGAGCACACACACATGTGCACACCTCATGTGTTCTACCCTCCTCACTCCCCTACACACCCGCACACATGAGCACACACACATGTGCACACCTCATGTGTTCTACCCTCCTCACTCCCCTACACACCCGCACACATGAGCACACACACATGTGCACACCTCATGTGTTCTACCCTCAAGGACTTCATGCTCAGCCACCCCTCTCTTGGCCAAATCCTTCTCTCCTAAGGCCCTCTGTCCAGGGCTGGGGGAGGGGGAGCTAGCATCTCCATGTTGTCCCCCATCCGTGTCCCCACCGCCTCCCACCCTGACCAGCAGCTGAAGATGAGGGCTGGAGCTGGGAAGCTGGGCTGGGTCCTCCCACTGCTGGCCCTCCCCGCAGGAGGGCAGGACCAGGCTCACACCTGGAGACCCGCTGGGGCAGGGGCTCCCCTCCCCCTCACACCCCCCTGCTCCCAGCTGTGCTTGGGGAGGTCTCTTAAAGGTTCCAGGCACCCTGATAAATGCTAGGTGAGCCACCCAGGACTGTGATTCATCCTCACTACCACTGAGGTGGAGACGAGACGCCACGGGGGAGGCAGGCTGCCCTGGCTCCCGTCCAGAGCGAACTGTTTACCACCCAAGTGATCTGGGGTGGGGCCCCACCCACCTCTGACTCTGTAAGACAGGGCTCCTGGTGGTATCCCAGCCTTGTAAGCCAGTGGTTCTATGCCCGAGGAGTGCTGGTCAACGGGATGCCTGGTCCAGCTGGACTCCCAAGCCCCACACCCGGCCTGGAGCATCTGCCCCTCACATGCTGCTATTGTTTAGTCACTCAGTCCAACTCTTTTGTGACTCCATGGACCGTAGCCCACCACGCGCCGCTGTCCATGGGATTTCCCGGGGAGAATACTAGAGTGGGCTGCCGTTTCCTTCTCCAGGGGATCTTCCCAACCCAGGGGTCCAGCCCGAGGCTCCTGTCACATCTTCTGCATGGCAGGCGGATTCTCTACTGCTAAGCCCCTCACACGTGTTCTATCACACGTTTGTGTATCCCTGACAGTACCCTGTGTGTGTGTGTGCACGTGTTTTCATCCTAATGTTACTACTCTCCTGGCAAAAAAAGGAAAAAAAAAATGAAAAAAAAACCCATCAAGCTCATAGCAGCTACTGGGTACAAATTCCCCCCTACTTCTGATTTGCTGAATGAAGAAAAAAAATCTTTTGTGCTATTTTCAGAGATACTCAATGTCAGTGTGGAGGGATCTGTGATAGTGCATTTCAGTGAACTTCCTGGGGGTGGTTATGACCCATTGTGGGTTTGGGCACCTCTGATATGAACTCCTTGTGGCAAAGGTGGGCATATAGGGTTGAGTATAGGCTGTGGACTGCCCCCTTCCCCACAACACCAGAACACAGAAGTTAATTCTGTTAGGGAAGTTAGGGAAAGCTTCAAGGGGAGGGCATGTCTTCACTGAGTTTAGAAAGATGAGTTTGTTCTTGGAAAGAGGGAGGTGATCCAGACAAAGAGGCTGGTCGGGGGATGGATAAGTCTGCGGTCCATGGCGTATGTTACTGGCAGGGGGAGGGCGGGGGGGGA
>NW_011495034.1:17618508-17623534 GCF_000754665.1 Bison bison bison | reverse complement strand
GAAGGCCTGGGGGCCTAGGTCATCTTCCTGGGGCGGCGCCTGCCCGGGAAGGGTTAACCCCAGAGCCACCAAGGTCCTGTCCACTCAACTTCCACCTCCATCCTCCGAGGAAATGGGTTTTCCAGGGGCCTGGACTGGGCCAGCAGTGACTCGTGGCTCTAAACGGATGGCAGAGGAAGTGAGTCAGGACTCAGGGGAGAAAGTGAGCCATGAGTCCCCTGCCCGTTACCCTCTCCCCTACCATGAGGATGGGCAGGGCTGGGCCCGTGCTGGAGCCGGGGCATCTCCTCCTGGGCCCAGCCAGCCCAGGGGATGGGCAGCCAGGAGTCTTAGCTTAGATGAGCCCTGGCCCCTCCGCTCTGCCTGGATCCTTGGGACTCTGTGATGGTGGCCCCCATTGTGTCAAACTGGGCCGGATTGTTTTGTTCTCTGCATGTGTTTACGGAAGGCCTGAGGTCAAGGGCAGCTGCTCTAGAAGGGGCGGGGCAGGGAGGGACCTCTTTTGGGGACTCAGCCCCCTAAATTCTCTCTCCCAGGCTGGAGTTGCCTGCACAGCCTGTGGTCTCGGCTGTCACCCACCCACCATTTCTCTCTCCTTTTGTTTGGGGGTCTCCCCAAACCAGAGGAGCAAGCATCTCTAGAAACTATTGGCTCCAGCTCTCCAAGGAGTTCTCTAGAATGACACCAAGGTCCGTGTCTTAGCTCCACCAGTGGGGAAGCTTAGAACAGACAGCCCTGCCCTAGTCTCAGTTTTCTGATCTGTAAAATGGCAAAGCAGCAGGACCGGCCTCACAGGGTGGCTCTGAGGATCTCATGAGAGTGTAGGTGGTGCCCCCGTCCAGCCCTCCTGTCCCTCAGAGGCTTCTGGGGACAGGCTCAGGTCCGTGCTGTGAGGTAGGAAGTTTTCTGGGTGGGGTTTCAGTCTTCCCAGAAAGGAAATTTCATGCTCGAAGAATTTCCGGTCAAGGCGCTTTGGAAGTTGAGCTGGCTGTGGGGGCCATGAGGGGGTGACGTGGAGGGTGGGAGGGAAGGTGTAGGAGTCAGGACCTGTGACGGGCCCAGGGGCCTGGGTGAGGGGCAGGCGTGAGCTGGTCAGGAAGGATACAGAGGTATTGAGCCGACACCTATGGCACCTGCCTTGTGCATATTCCTGCTCTAAATCCTCTATAGATACCAATTCATTTAATTCTCACAATGACCCTTGCGATAGTCTTGATTTTTATACCTGTTTACAGATGACAAAAGTGAGGCCCAGAGAAGGTGAGTAACTAGTCCAGAGACACATGGCCATTGAGTAGAGGAATTGATATTTAAACCCAATCTGGCTCCAGAGTCTACTCTACTAAGGATGGGTTAAAGGAAAGTAGGCAGTCCCTCCCCCTCAAATTCCAAGAAAGTCTATGAGGCTAGAGTTGTTCACTTTGGAGTGGCTGTTCAAGCAGCCAGGGTAGAGTGGGGATGACCCAGGAATGTCAGAGCATGCCATTGACCCCTATCTGTTGGAATCATGGCATTTCACAAATGTAGCCTCACTTGTATCCCTCTGGTGATGGGAACCTCATTCCCTCTTTATGCTTTTTTGTTCTCGAAGAGATCAGTCCAGGAAGATAAATGAAAACAGATGACTCTGCCCTGTCCTAGGCACTGTATACTGATAGCAGTAACTCACTTTGAAAGTCAGTGGGCCAGAGAGATACTTGGATTCTAGCCAGCTCCATCCTTGCTTGCTGTGTAAGGTCAGGAAATCACTGGCCCTCTCTGGGCCTTGAATGCAAATGCCGTAATGAAGAACTGGGGCCATATTTGCAAAGTGATCTGTGAACTCTGAGTTCATAGGTATAAAGCAAAAGTCAAAATAGGGGTTGGGGAGTTGCTTGGAGGAGATGTCGTTTGTATTGGGGATCAGGTACAGACAGTGACAGGGACTGGCAGAAAGGAGGAGGAAAGAGAAGGGGTCCAGCAGAGATATACTTCTGTCCCCAGATGCTGGGTTTCCTTCCACTGTTCTAGAGCGACAGTTTCAAAAGGAGTCCAAATGGGAGACACTGCTTTAGAAAGATGCTCGGTGTTCTCCTTACTTCAAGTAATAAATCCTTCATTCCCCCTAAAAAAAAAAGAAAACACCAAAACCCAAAAGGAACCAAAATCCTCAGAGAGGATGCAGAGTGAAACATTAAAAATCACAATTTAGGAAATAGCAGCTATTCCCCCAAAGACTTCCACTTCTTTCTTCTCTGGGGTCTTGTGATATCACCAGGGCAGGGTGATGAACCCAGTTGACCAACGATTAGACTGACCAGACCCAAGAAATTAGGATTCCGTTATATATGTTGGGATACTGGAGACTGGCTTGAGGGGGCCAGGTCATTTCAGTGACTTCCTGTCTGGGCCACCCCTTCATTTAATGCTGCCCTCAAATAGTCCATCCAAAAGTCACTTTCTCCTGGAAGCCCTCCTGGGTTCCCCCAAATCAAACTCCTCACATGCCCCATGGATGCCAGGCTTCCTTTTGTCTGGCTTGTGGCAGATGACTGCATCTGTCACCACAGACATATGCAGCTCCCCACAGGATGAGGGTGTCTGTTCATGACTGCCAGCACCCAACTCAGTCACTGGGCCAGATGGCCGTTGGGTGGGCAAAGCCACCCGGCATCTCTCTGTAAGTCCCAGAAACGGAGGTTCCCTGCCAGGCACTACAATCCTGATCAGGCAGGGAAAGCCCTTGGCCTCTGGAACAATTAAATGGGCAAGTCGTTTAATTCCTTGGATCTCAGGTTCCCTATCTGTGAAATGGGTCGAATGGTAGGGCCTATTTCACAGGGTTGGAATGAGGATTAGCATACGTGTAGGGGTGAGGAGGCTGGGTCAGCACAGGCTGGCAGATAGTGGGTACTCAGCTAACAGAGGCTGGGGGAGTGACCCATTCTACACCAGGAGAGGGCTGGAGGGAGCTGTCTCCTCCCCAGCTTGGACCATACTGTTTCTCCCTGCCAGACTGGGACATCCCTCTGCCTTTGCAGCTGCCTTGGGAATGACTCCCCCTGGTGGCCATACCAGGCAGTGCCTCTCTCCTCCAGCCCCTATAGAGGGCGCTGTGACCGCACTGATCCTTCACTCCAATACCCCTGCGGCCCGGATGCGCAGTAACCTCTGTGAACACTGGGCCTGTGCACAGAGATGGATCAGGAGCTCCCTGTGGAGGAGGGGTGCACCGTCCTGTACCTCCCAGAGCTGGCTAACAGGAGACCCCTGGCTGGAGGCGGGAACCAAAGGAGTCTAGGACCGACTGTAGAGAGGTTGAGGAAGACTTCCTGAAGGTGTCCTCTGAGCTGGGTCTTAGGGGTGATCATGGTGAGGTTTCTGGAGGAGAACCCTGAGAACGTCCTTTTCCTTGTTTCTGAAGGCCCGGCGCGGGCAGGGTCGGGTGGTTCCTGGTGATGCTACCCTGGTTACCCCATCACTGCTGGGTTCCGAAGGGAGGTACTATTCTTAGTCCTGTTTTCCCTGACTTACACAGGATTATGCAGCAAGCCAGAGGTGGAGCTGGGACTTGAACTCAGTCACTGCCTTTTTTTTTTAATTAAAAAAATTATTTAAAAATGTATTTTATTGAAGAATAGTTGATTCACAACATTGTGTTAATTTCTGCTTATAGCAAAGTGATTCAGTTATGCAGTACTTATATACTCTTTTCATATTCTTTTCCATTACGGTTGGTCACAGGATATTGAATGTAGTTCCCTTGCTACACAGCAGGACCTTGTTTTTCATGCATTCTGTGTGTAATAGTTTGTATCAGCTCACCCCAAACTCCCAATCTATCCCGCCCCACCCCCTACCTCTGGGCAATCACAAGTCTGTTCTCATTGGTGTCATATTGTAGATTTCACATATAACTGATATCATACTGTACTGGACTTTCTGTGACTTGCTCCACTTAGTGTGATCATCTTTAGGTCCATTCATGTTGCTACAGGTAGCATTGTTTCATTCTTTTTTATGGCCAAGTAGGATTTCGTTGCATATATGTACCACATCTTTATTCGTTCTTCTGTTGATGGAAGAATAGGTTGTTTCCATGTTTTGGCTATTGTGAATTGTGCTGCTGTGAACCTAGGGGTGCATATATCTTTCTGAATTATAGTTTTGTCCAGGCATATGCCCAGGAGTGGGATTGCTGGATTATACGACAACTCTGGTTTTAATTTTCTGAGGAGCCTCCACACTGTCCTCCATAGAGCTGCACCAGTTTACATTGCCACCAACAGTGTGGGAGGGCTCCCTTTTCTTCACACCTTCTCCAGGATTTGCTATTTGTAGGCTTTTTAATGATGGCCATTCTGACCTGTGTGAGATACCTCATTGTAGTTTTGATTTTCATTTCTCTAGTAATTAGCTACGCAGAGCATCTTTTCACATGCCTATTGGTCATCTGTATGTCTTCTTTTGGCCACTGCCTCCTGATACTCCGCTCCTGGCAGCGCTGGGGGAGGTCCACAGACTGTTTCCACACATGCCTCCCTGCCTCGCATCCACGTCCATACTACACTGGTTTGTCCCTCTGTAGGGCTGGCAATCCCCCTGGGGATCAGGACCTCGGCTAACACTCCTGGCCTCTTTCAGGCAGTGATGTCTCGGGTGCCTTGGGGGAGGAAGATGACTGCCCAAGTGCTGCTGCAGATGCCACTGTTCCTGCTGGGTCTCCTCCTGGTTCCAGGTAGGTTTTCCTGGAGGTGCCTTGGGACTTCTGTTAAAATGCCATCCTTGTGTTAAGAACCAGCACATCCACTAACCCCTTTGGGCAGGCACAGGCCTGCAAATACAGCTTAGCAAGTAGACGGTACCTTGGAAAAAAGATAGAGTCTCCCCTTCATCCTGTCAAATGCAGCCCCCGGCCCCAGTACACAGCTTGGGGTGGGTTTGGGCCCCACCCGCCCCTGCAGCCAGAGCACCCCTGTGCAGTGCACAGCCTGCGCCGCTGTCTGTGGCAGGCATGGCCTCATGAAATATTTTATTGCTATTTAAA
>NW_011495034.1:17610068-17618365 GCF_000754665.1 Bison bison bison | reverse complement strand
TAAAATATTATTTTGCCTTTGAAATTTTTTTCTTTTCTTTCTTTTTTTTTTTAAACTGATTTTGAGTTTGTTCTTTTCCTATTTTTAAGCCAACCATCTTGGAACAGGGTAGATTCATATTTTTTGAGACCCTTTGAAGTAGGTCCTTGGAATGTGTGTGGGTCCCAGGCACTGGGCTCCTGTGTTCTGGGCCCAGGGCCTGCCTCCAGCCCAGAGTCTCATCTGCAGTCTCTGCCCCCTCAGGTGCCCATGGCGGGAGCCCCCGGGAAGACTTCCGCTTCTGCGGCCAGCGGAACCAGACGCAGAACAGCAGCCTCCATTATAAGCAGGCGTCCCAGCTCCACATCTCCATCAGGAATTCTGAGGAGGCCCTCACCATCCATGCCCCCTTCCCTGGAGTCCAGCCGGCTTCTTGGCCATTCCCTCTTCCCAGGGGCGTCTACCATTTCTGCCTCTACTGGAACCGCCATGCAGGGAAATTGCATCTTCGCTACGGCAAGAAAGACTTCGTGCTGAGTGACCAAGCCCTTGAACTCCTGTGCTTCCGGCATCAGGAGGAGACCCTGGCCCCGGGGCCCCCGCTGTTTGCCACCTCAGTCAGCTCCTGGTGGAGCCCCCAGAACACGAGTCTGCCCAGCGCAGCCAGCTTCATCTTCTCCTTCCACAGTAAGGTGACTTCCAGGCAGCAGAAAGGGATTAGCCCAAGGCCTGGAAACTGGAGGTGCACGGGGGCTGGGGGCGGGGCGCTTAAAGCGGTCTGGGCTGCCTGTCATATCATGCAGTTGGGGGGGCTCTGTTCACAGGCAGTGGGGACTCAGGGAAGGTGTCTGAGGAGTGGAAGAGTGTGATGCAAGGTGTGTTTGTGGGAAGACAAGGGTGAGGGCAGAGGGGTGAAGTCCCATCCCGCGGCTGCAGCGTAGGTCCAGGTAAAGGAAGACGAGAGATGAACAGGGTAGGAGCAGAGAGAATGGAGAGACAGAGCTAGAGGTCAGGAGCTAGAGGAAAAATTCTGCTTCGTTAGCCTCATCTAGACTGTTTCTTCCCATTTCTGGAGAAACTGAGGCTCAGAGAGGCACAAAGTTGCAAGAGTAAGGAGTAAGAGAGGGAGCCAGATTTGAACCCAGCAGCTGACTGGCTTGGGCCCGGGGGACAGGAAGAGAGGTCAAAAGTCAGGAAGTGGCAAGGCTCGAGGCTGACACTGAGGTGTGCAGACTGAGTCTTCTGGCTGAGATGTGACAGGTGTGGCCTGGCCACTGCCTTCTATTCAGTGCGGAGTGGAGGCAGGGAGGAGGGGCTGACCAGAAGGAGCTGGAGGCTTTACTTGGGGTCCAGGATTTCCCTGATTCTGGTTCCTTTCAGGCAGCTCCAGTTTGGGGCAGGGCTCCCAAGAGAGGGGGCACAGGGCTTTGAATATGTTAGCATCTCCAGGCCCATGGAAATGCTAAGGGGTGGTGGTGGGGTGGGAAGAGGGATGGAGGGGGCAGAGCTGGGGCAGGTGGGGGCGGGTAGACGAGGGTCCTGTCCCCAGGCCCAGATTCTGCCCCAACCTGGGAGGGTTTAGGGCAAAGTCAGGAACAGCTGTAAATGGGCCTCCTGCAGAGGAGATCTGGCCTGGTCTTACTTGGCCTGTACAGAGTTTTTGGAAAACATGAGCCAGGGTTTTCAAATGACTGAAAAATTAGGCTTTCTGCCTTAAAAATTCAGATGTGACCATGGGGCCTGCCTTATTTGATGGCATAGGGCCTGCCCTCTCCCACTATATCCCTATTTCCATCTGCCAACTTCATCAGAGTTCCATCTAATCCCTGGAGATTCCTGAGTCTGCAGCCCTTGGGTGCAGGGTAGCCTGGGTGGAGGCCCTGGAGCCACCAGAGAAGCCCCCCACCCCCCAGCTCCTCCTGAAGGAGGCCTGGCTGGTTCTGGGGAACTGGCCCTCCCAGCTCCCTCTGTGTGGTCAGAAGGTTGCCTGGGGTAGGGGTAGGGGTGGTCTAGTCCACCCTACTGGGGCTGGAGTTTCTGGGAGCTCCGTATGACAGAGGCCCGTCTGGCTGGCTACATCTCTGAGTGACCTGGGGAAGTCTACCCCACTACCTGGAGCCTCAGTTTCCTGTTCTGTAAAATGGGGACAGAAACTGTCAGAGTCACAGGGGGAGTAATTGAGAGTGTGATGAGTGTGGCCTGAGTTGAATGAGTGGAACCTCATTCAACAGCTTTTGGTGGCTCTGTCCATCCGTCTCCCCCAGATCCCCCTCACAAGGCCTCCCACAATGTCTCGGTGGACGTATGTGAGCTGAAAAGGGACCTCCAGTGGCTCAGCCAGTTTCTGAAGCATCCCCGGAAGACCTCAAGGAGGCCCCCCTTCACCTCCATAGGCCAGTAAGTGTGGGTCTGCAGCATGTGGGGGTGAGGCGGAGGCTCCCCCAGACCCGGGCATGGCAGGGATTTGGAGTGGGAGACCGTAGAGACCAACCAGTCCATTCTGAAGGAGATCAGCCCTGGGATTTCTTTGGAAGGAATGATGCTAAAGCTGAAACTCCAGTACTTTGGCCACCTCATGTGAAGAGTTGACTCATTGGAAAAGACTCTGATGCTGGGAGGGATTGGGGGCAGGAGGAGAAGGGGACGACAGAGGATGAGATGGCTGGATGGCATCACTGACTCTATGGACGTGAGTCTGGGTGAACTCTGGAAGTTGGTGATGGACAGGGAGGCCTGGCGTGCTGCGATTCATGGGGTCACAGAGTCAGACACGACTGAGCGACTGAACTGAACTGAACCGTAGAGACCTCCCCTCGGTCTCCATCTTGATTCAGTCCCACAGGCCAAGCCCCACCACCTGCCTGAGTCAGAAAAAAAAAAGTCTGTCTTACCAGCACCCACGCCCTCCTCTCCACCAATAAGGAAAAAGGATTGACCCATTTTACAGCTCAGCAGACTGAGGCCAACTGATGGGTAGGGCTGTCCAGCGGCACAAAGTGGGTCGGTCCAGGCAGAACTGGACCCAGAGCCTGGTGGCTGAGTCTGAGGATAGGACCCCACCCCACTCCTTTCCTGTTTGCCCTGAGGCCCCAGTTTCCTCCACATCACCCCCGCAGGTCATTCTGTCGGGCCCCACACTCTTTCCTGTGTATCAGCCTGAGTCGCCTCTCTGCTCCCTCTATCTTCCTGCCTACTGGCCTACCTGGATCCACCCCTCACCTCCAGCAGTCATCTCTTCTTCTCTCCCCCTGCTTCCAGGCAGCTGCAGAGCCTGGAGTCGAAGCTGGCCTCTGTGAACTTCACAGGGGACGCCGTGTCCTTTGAGGAGGAGCGGATCAACGCCACAGTGTGGAAGCTCCAGCCCGCCTTCAGCTCGCAGGACCTGCACATCCACTCCCGGCAGGAGGTCAGGGGTCAGGGTCGGCAGCCAGGGCAGGAAGCAGATGAAGAGGCTGCGAGCGCTCCCTCCCCACACCCCCCCACCCTTCATATCCCCCAGCACACCAAGGGGCCATAGGCAGGGTCAGTGTCTGACACCCAGACACCGCAATAAACATGATTCTCCCAGGCCCTTATCCCCTGGGCTCTAACCACAAGACTCCCTAGCCAGCACTGGTGCCAAGGAAAGGAGGAGTGAGTAGGGTTGCTGTGAGTCTGGCTTTGTGAAGGAGGTGGGCTTAGACATGGCAGCATGCAGGAAGGCGTGTGCTGGGGGGACATGGCAGGGGCCTGGAGGACCACTTCTGGCTGAGCCCCAGCAGGTCCTCTGGTCTGCAGGAGGAGCAGAGTGAGATCCTGGAGTACTCAGTGCTGCTGCCCAGCGTGCTCTTCCAGAAGGCCAAGGGCAGGAGACAGGAAGCTGAGAAGAGACTCCTCTTGGTGGACTTCAGTAGCCAAGCTCTGTTCCAGGTAGGGGGTGGTTGTCCTTGTGCCCTCCCTTGGGGAAAGCAGCTTCTGTCTGACAGAAAGATGGAAGGTAGGCACGGAAGGTAGCCCTCTCCTCCAAGAGTCCTTGCAAAGTCAGAAATCAGATGGCAACGTGCATAACATTTAGAGCTGCTGCTGCTGCTAAGTCGCGTCAGTTGTGTCTGACTGTGGGACCCCATAGACGGCAGCCCAACAGGCTCCTCTGTCCCTGGGATTCTCCAGGCAAGAACACTGGAGTGAGTTTCCATTTCCTTCTCCAATGCATGAAAGTGAAAAGTGAAAGTGAAGTCGCTCAATTGTGTCCGACTCTTAGTGACCCCATGGACTGCAGCCTACCAGGCTCCTCTGTCCACCAGATTCTCCAGGCAAGAGTACTGGAGTGGGTTGCCGTGCTGGGAAAGATCTAAATGGTGTTATTCTTACTATGGTATAAATGACTACCTATGCAAGAACTGCTTCCAGAGGGAGACTCAAAATCTGGGAGCAGTGTACTGGGCAGAGACAAGAGTGTACTCTTCTTCTCAGTCCTGAGCCCCCTCCCTCCCCTCTCCTCCATACCCCATATATCTAGGATAAGAATTCCAGCCAGGTCTTGGGAGAGAAGGTCTTGGGTATTGTTGTGCAGAACACCAAAGTAGCCAACCTCTCGGAGCCCGTGGTGCTCACCTTCCAGCCCCAGCCACAGCCGGTGAGTGTGAGCCAAGCAACCCAGGGGACAAGGGTCCCTGTTTGCCCATGTCCCTCCTCTCTTCTGAAAGAAAACTGATTGACTGGCTGAGGGCACTGGCCAGTCAGGTCAAAATAGGGTGGGGCCCTGGCACTGGCCCCCTCAGCCCGGCGGGGAAGGAGCAGACTGCCACAGGGCCCCCCCTTCTTTCTTGTCCCTACAGAAGAACGTGACTCTGCAGTGTGTATTCTGGGTTGAAGACCTGACATGTGAGTGTGGAGGGGGCTCTGAGCTGGGCAGGTACCTGGAGGCAGGTAGTGGGGGTCCTAGAGGGTGGGGTAGATGGAGTTAATCAAAGAGGGCTTCCTGGAGGAAGGTAGCTTTGAAGAAAGAGTGATGGCAGGTTAGGGATCTGCTGAGGGAAGCAAAAACTCAGAAGGGGGATGCAGTCATGCATTTGTGGGGTACTGGGGATGACAGTGGGGGTGCTGAGCTTGGTCTCAGAGCCTCATGCTGGCCCTTCCTCAGTGAGCAGCCCGGGGAGCTGGAGCGACGCGGGGTGTGAGACCATCAGGAGAGAGACACAGACGTCCTGCCGCTGCAACCACCTCACCTACTTTGCGGTGCTGATGGTACATGAGCCCCTCCTGCCCCACTGCCGCCACTTCTCACATATATGGCATTCATTCCTCACAGCAAGCCTCAAGATGACTCCTGTTGTTGTCCCATTTTATCGCTAAGGAAACTGAGGCTCAGAGAGGTTAGGCAATTTACTCAAGGTAGTAGTAAGTAAAAGATCTCTGAAGTCCTTGCTCTTTATCCCCCAATTTGGGTGCCTGATACAAACAGGTTCCTGATCCTAACCTAGGAGTCTGATTCTAAAGGGCTTGGGTGGGGGCAGGACTGTGTTTCTGTAGAACCTTCCAGGGGATGTGGAGGCCCAATGAGGTGGCACTTGCGGTGCACTTCGGTGGCCCCCAAGATGTCTTTGTGTCTTACATTCCTTCTCCCAGAATTTTAGGACTTCGCATCTGAGGGACCAGAGTGGTCCTCTGGTGCTCTCTGGGTATCAGGAGCTCACTCCCTCCCAGGAGACTTATTTCTGGGTTGAGTGTTCTAGAAACAGAGTTAGTGCCAGGACAAAAAAGGGGTTCTCTGGTGGAGGCCGCTGGACCTTGGTGGGGACAGGGATCTATATGAGAATGTGGTGAAAAAATGCACTCATGGGACCCCACTCTGCTCTGCTGGGGGGCAAGAGTGGCTCATAGATGCCCAAGGTCCTGCAGGGACCACGGGTTAGCCCCCGACCTGGGCACACCCTCAGCACGGAGGCCAACCCCGACCCGCCTTGTGGCCCAGGTCGCCTCCTTGGAGGTGGACGCCGTGCACAAGCACTACCTGAGCCTCCTCTCCTACGTGGGCTGCGTCATCTCCGCCCTGGCCTGCGTCCTCACCATCGCCGCCTACCTCTGCTCCAGGTAGGGCCTGGGGCTGGGAGGGAAAGGGGAAGAAGGGAGAGCCTCCATTCCCGGCCCCCGTGCTGGGACCCCACAGTCAGGGAGACCTGCTCTGGAGACGGGCCTGACTGACCCCGACGTGTGTGTGTGTGGTTTGTGGGAGCCCTGGGAGGTTCAGTCAGCTGACCTTCCCTCCTCAGATCTGTGATATTTGGCTAACATCGCACTGACAGTTTATATTAGCTGCCAATATTTAAAATTGGGCGAGTTGACGTAAGACTCTAGATGCCTGTCTTTGAAGGACCAGATGTGATTCCACTGGGGGCATAAGTAATATGATGCATCTGGTGATGGTAACAGTGAACAATTACATCAAGCTTCCCACATGCCACACCCTGTTCTTTTTTTTTTTTTTAACATATAGAATACATTCCTTTATTTTAAATATCCCATTGTTTCCCTCTATTTTAAATGCATTTCAATACTTTATTTGCTTAAAGGCTACTCAAAGATTTGCAAATTTTTTTTAGTGCAATTTTTTTCTTTTTTAAAAAAATTTATTGATTTTAATTGGAGGCTAATTACTTTACAATATTGTAGTGGTTTTTGCCATACATTGATTTGAATCAGCCATGGGCACACCCTGTTCTGAGTGCTTTAGATGAACGAGGTTCATCCTCACAAGGGTCCTATGAAAGAGTGCTCAGAGAGGGTAAGTGACCTGACCGAGATCACACAGCACGGAAGTGGCAGAAGCAGCCTTGAACCGAAGCCCTCACGCTCCAGGCCTGCAAGGCCCCAGTTACTGAGCTGTCTGGCCATGGCCTCTGTGGAAAGGCAGAGCCTCCAGGGTTCTCCCCACCCCCATTCCCTGGTGTTTGTTTTGAGGCCCGGCCTCCTGGCTCCATGGAGAAGGCAATGGCACCCCACTCCAGTACTCTTGCCTGGAAAATCCCATGGATGGAGGAGCCTGGTAGGCTGCAGTCCATGGGGTCGCTAGGACTCAAACACGACTGAGCGACTTCACTTTCACTTTTCACTTTCATGCATTGGAGAAGGAAATGGCAACCCACTCCAGTATTCTTGCCTGGAGAATCCCAGGGACGGGGAAGCCTGGTGGGCTGCCATCTCTGGGGTCACACAGAGTCCGACACGACTGAAGTGACTTAGCAGCAGCAGCAGCTCCTGGCTCCATGGAGGAACCTGTCACCCTAGTCGTCTGGATGCCTGAGGAGAGAAGAGGTCACCTTTGGCAGAGTGAAAAACGCCTCCCCCACCCTCAGACGGGCTTGTGTGTGGGGTCTGGATTGTCAGAGCTGGGCTTCGCCTAAACTGAAGTCCACCTGCAACTGGGGCCTGGAGCCATTGCGGTAGAGGGGAGACAGCCTTAGATCTGGAGTGACACTTGGAGTGTGCTCACTGTCCTCGTGGGGAGGAGGGGAGGGTGCAGCCGTGTGCAGGCACGGTCACAGATGCACACGTGGTGGGCTGGAGTCGGTGATGAAGAGAGACGGCTGGCAGGCTTAGTGGAGGGCCAGGAGTGGGGGCACAAGCCCCCCAGCACTTACCCAGGACACAAAAGTGCCCCAGCACACAGGGACGGGAACGCTTCGGGACTGAGATCTTATCTGTGCTGGGTGCTTTATATCAGTGTAACCCTCACCACGCGCTTGGGGGGCCAGTCTTCCCACTTCACAGAGGAGTAAACTGAGGGTGAGGGGCGGGGCCAGCCAATTGTGGTGCCTGAGTCAGGGGCACAGCAGGCGTGGAAGTCCAGGATGGCAGGTGTTCTTCTGCGCCCTCTGGGACAGGCAGTGGATGGTGCCAGGCAGGGCACATTGGGGGCAGAAAGGCTGATGGTGCCCTGGACCATGTAGTATCTCAGGATGGGGGCAGGGCAGGCACACACAGACTTGCAGACTTAAGGGCACAGGCACACACAGCCTGTGCTCACAGAGGTACAGTTGTACAGACAGACATGGAACATGGGTGGTGTGGATTCTCCAAAACAGCAAAAATTCCAGTCTTTCCCTTCTGACTTTGGGAGTATCTGGTTGATGGTCGTGTCTGTGTAATCGGAGCATCTATGCCTAGCTGAGGCTGCTGTTAAATGCACATACAGTGCCCGAGCCTGTGGGTGCTGGATACAGGGTAGGTGCCGAGGGACAGGTAGGCAAGAGCCTAGCTGCAGCCACAAGAGTAGGACAGGAAGCGTGTGTGTGTGTGTGTGTGTGTGTGTGTGTGTAGTCTGGGAAGGCTGCCTGGAG
>NW_011495034.1:17607348-17609961 GCF_000754665.1 Bison bison bison | reverse complement strand
CCCACACTGACCGCCACCCACCTGTGCAGGAGGAAGTCTAGGGATTACACCATCAAGGTGCACATGAATCTGCTGGTGGCCGTCTTCCTGCTGGACGTGAGCTTCCTGCTCAGTGAGCCGGTGGCCTTGTCAGGCTCCGAGGCTGCCTGCCGTGCCAGCGCCATCTTCCTGCACTTCTCTCTGCTCGCCTGCCTCTCCTGGATGGGCCTCGAGGGCTACAACCTCTACCGACTTGTGGTCGAGGTCTTCGGCACCTATGTCCCAGGCTACCTGCTCAAGCTGAGCATTGTGGGCTGGGGTAAGTTAGTGGAGGGGGTTTGTGGGTTCCCCCCAGATTGGCCTCCTCCTCTTGGCTTTTGACAACAGGTGGGCACTTCATTCCACTTCTCCACCTACCCTTCTGATTATTCCCTCACTGCTTCCTTCACTCAGCCATCCTCAGGGGTTCTTTACCTTGGCTGGATCAAGGTCCTCTTTAGTAGGATGAGGCGATGAGCCCTGTCTCCAGTAAATGCTTACATATTCTCTTCATCTGTTTTACAAGTGGGGTTTGCAGACAGAGCTGCCATGTGCGGATGTGCAGGTTGGGCACTGCTCAAAGGCACCCAGTCGTGGATGAGTGGGACTGTAAACCAGTCCTCACATAATGCGCCTAGGCTGGTGGTGGCCCAGACTGTGCATCCCGATGAACCTCAGATAATGAGGTTCCCAATGGCTCTGGCATTTGTTCTTAGCCAATAGCAACCCAATTCACCTATGGCCTGATCTCTCTTTTGTCAGACCCGAGGCCTAGGGGCACATACCACAAGTCCTTTTGATCACTGCACAGGCCCATCAACCTCCACATGTCCCTGATCCCAACTTGCTGCTCCTCCCATATTTTTCATTTGATTCCTTCTTGGTTCTTATCATTGATTTATATGAAATTCCTTCAGAGTTGGCTGTTTGTCAAAATCCAGGTGTTTAATGGTGGGCAACCCCTTCCAGGGAGCTCTCAGGCTCCACCTAATGGACAGAGTCAAAGCCCAGAACAGACATTCCATTGGAACATAACTCTAGATGTCCCCCATTGAACTGTCCTCCACTCCACCAATGTCTGCTTCTCTCATTTCTCCTGTGACATCCAGCCCCCCAGCAGGGACCTGCTGGCCCTTTCCCTTAGGGCCTTTCAGGATGGCGAGGGGGCAGGGGTTGGGTTAGGGGAGATAGGTCCCCCTTTGGGAAACCAGGAGCTTCCTTCATAGCTCAGTTGGTAAAAAGTCTGCCTGCAATGCAGAAGACCCAGGTTCAATCTCTGGGTCAGGAAGATCCCCTGGAGAAGGAAATGGCAACCCACTCCAGTATTCTTGCCTGGGAAATCCCATGGACAGTGGAGCCCGGCAGGCTACAGTCCATGGGGTCGCAAGAGTAGGACATGACTTGGGAAAGCAGAACTGGAATAGAGAAGGGAATGTCCAAGCTTGGAGGACTTGCCCCAAGTGGAGCTGGCTGGGCTCTGGGAGCTCAGGTCTCGGAGGGAACGTGAGAGGAAGAGGGCTTACCAGAGGGAAGGGGAGGGCAGACCTGGGAAGGTGGGACACGGAGCTCCCTGCTTTGCTGTCCACAGGCTTCCCCGCTTCCCTGGTGATGCTGGTGGCACTTGTGGACGTGAACAACTATGGTCGCATCATCCTTGCCGTGCACAAGACCCCCGAGAGTGTCATCTACCCTTCCATGTGAGTGGCTTGTGCAGTGGGGGCAGGAGAGTGGTCCTCATGGCGCAGAAGTCAGAGCAGCCTGGGCCCAGGTCACACTGACCAGGAGACTCTTGGGTGATGGGTGCTGGGGGTACCGGCCTGGCCTGGCTGGAGCCCTGGGCTGAGAGTGATGCTTCTCTCCGGGAGGGTGAGAACAGGCCTGGATCTGCCACTCACTTGCCAGAGAACCTTGCGCAGGTCCTGGCCCCCCTCTGGGCCTCAGTTTCCCCACTTGTGTGTGGGGGAGTCTGAGCTGGAGCAGATGAACCTCTAGCATGTTCCTTTGCTGCACACTTCTATCTCCCTCCCCATGGAAAGATGGAAAGACTGAGACCCAGAGAAGGCAGGGATCCACATCACCCTGCTCAAAGGTACCCAGCCAGGAGATGAACGGGGCTGAAATCCAGTCCTACATTCAGCTAATTCACCCAGGCTGGCGTGCCCTGGCCTGTGAGTCCCTCTGAGCCTAGAGTAGAATCCAGAGCTCCTGAGCCCTAGGCTAGGAAGGAATCCTTTCCATTCCTTCAGTGTTTTAAAAATTTCAGTTTTTTTGCATCATAATCTTGTGATTTTTGCCTTACCTTGTATCATCCGTATTATTACTGTTTAATGTTTTCCTTTAAATCTTCTGGCTTGTTAAATGTATTTTTTTAAGTCATAGTACACATAAATGGGAAATAAGCATTACTTGTCATAAACAGTGAAAAGTCATGAAAGGAACAAGAAAACCCTGCTACTAAATTCTTGATGAAAGCGGTGAGCCTAAGTCTGGCTCTGTTTGAAAAGGGAGACTAGCAAGTGTTCAGTTCAGTTCAGTTCAGTCGCTCAGTCGTGTCCGACTCTTTGCAACCCCATGAATCGCAGCATGCCAGGCCTA
>NW_011495034.1:17602906-17607140 GCF_000754665.1 Bison bison bison | reverse complement strand
TTTAGCATCATTCCTTCCAAAGAAATCCCAGGGCTGATCTCCTTCAGAATGGACTGGTTGGATCTCCTTGCAGTCCAAGGGACTCTCAAGAGTCTTCTCCAACACTGCAGTTCAAAAGCATCAATTCTTCAGTGCTCAGCTTTCTTCACAGTCCAACTCTCACATCCATACATGACCACAGGAAAAACCATAGCCTTGACTAGCCGGACCTTTGTTGGCAAAGTAATGTCTCTGCTTTTAGCAAGTGTTAAAAGTGTTAAAAACATATTAGCACCAAACTAAGCCTTTCTCTTGGCTGTAGAGAAGGAATATAGGATAGTTGAAAGAAGAGTCACTTTTTGGCCCTTGAATCAGTGGTGTCTAAAGTAACTGCCCTGTAACTGGGGCTCACCACGGTGCTCGCCCACGGCCCAGGAGGCACCCTGTGAGCCCGGCCTTGCCCTGAGCCTTTGTACACTTGCCCACAGGTGCTGGATCCAGGACTCCTTGGTCAGCCATGTCACCAACCTGGGCCTCTTCAGCCTGGTGTTTCTGTTCAACACGGCCATGCTGGGCACCATGGTGGTGCAGATCCTGCGGCTGCGCCCACATGCCCAGAAGTGGCCCCACGTGCTGACCCTGCTGGGCCTCAGTCTGGTCCTTGGCCTGCCCTGGGCCTTGGTCTTCTTCTCCTTTGCTTCTGGCACCTTCCAGCTTGTCATCCTCTACTTCTTCAGCATCATCACCTCCTTCCAAGGTAGGTGTGGAGAAGACCCTAGACCCTGGCCCAGGAAGGGTGCCCAGACATAGAGAACAGGTCACGGATGAGATGACCCAGGTGACCTGAAGCCTCCCCTTCTCTGGGCCTCAACCTTCCCGTTTGTAAAGTGGGGGCCTCTGGGCCACAGTTAACAAGTCTCTGTTTGTACAGTAGGTACTGATGAGTACCTACTGTGTGTAGACTCGATGTTAAGCCCTGGTGCTCCAGTTGTGAACTAGCCGGGCAAGAGCCTTGCTCCACAGAGCTCATCTTTAGTGGGGAAGACCAAGTGTGGCCCTGAAGACCAAGGGCCATAGGCATCAGAGGGCATCTGGGAGAGGAAGGAAGTAATAGTGGGCAAGGTGATAGACAGTCTGAGCCTGCTAGGGGACACTTGGAGGGGGAGGCCCCTCTGTTTAGGAGACATCCAGAGACAACAGAAGGATCCAGCCATGGATCCAGCGCGCCCTTCACTTCCCCTCCCTCACACCCCACCCCCGTTGCACGGGGACGCCATGGAGGCCTCGCCTTCCCTGTTTTCCTGCCCAAGTCCTCCTCCTACCCAGCACGGTGAAAAACAAAGGTGGATCTCTCCACCCACAGAGAGATCAAGGGTCCCATTACTCCAAGGGTGTTTCTCAGACCAGCAGCATCAGCAGCATCAGGAGCTTATTGCAGACGCCGCCTCTGGCCCGCCCCAGGCCTGCTGAGTCAGAGTGCTCCTTGTTACAGATGCCCAGGCGCACCTTAGAGGCTGAGGAGACCTGCTCTAGGGCTAGAACTGCTCCAGGCAGAGGGAGAAGCGTGAGCAAAGGTCCTGAGGCCAGAAGTAGGGTGTGTGTTGGAGGAACCCTAAGGAGGAGCTGCGTAAGGGGTAGTGAGCTTGGGGGGAGACGGGGAGGAGGTGAGGGGGGAGGAACAGAGGGGCTGGATCCTGGGGGCCTGGCTTGATGCCATGAGGGTCTGTTCCTGCTCTGCCTGCACCCCTCTGCCCCCACCCCCCCAACATCACACACACACACACACTACACACACACACACCTTTGTTTTTCACCATGTTGGGTAGGGAGGACAGCTTGGGCAGGAAAACAGGGAAAGCAAGGTCTCCATGGAGTCCCCATGCAATGGAGTGGGGTGTGACGGAGGTGAGCCTTTGTTTTCCCATCTGTGAAGTGAAGGGAACTCTGTAAGGATGCCGATCAATTCACGCATTTACTGAGCTATTGCTAAATCACAGTAGTATTATTTGGGGAGAAATACTATCACCTGGTACTTAAGCAGGTGGCTCCAGAGCCCGCCCACTGCTGCTGGACCCCTGGCTCAGCCAAGCCCCTTATCTCCCTGGGCCTCAGTCTCCCTGTTTGTGAAACAGAATGGTAATAACGAGGCATGGTCTCAAGGGAGCTGGAGAGACTAAAGTGACATGATGCACAGAACGTTGCCCAGTGCCTGGCGCAGAGTCGGTACTCCTGGGATCGAGTCGTTGTGGGGAGCCTGTGATGGGGGTGTGGGCAGACATGGGTCAAAGTGGACGGGAGTGGTGTCGGGGGGGCTGCTCCCAGCCTCTGAGCCCTGTACCCCCTTGCTGCCCACAGGCTTCCTCATCTTCCTCTGGTACTGGTCCATGCGCCTGCAGGCCCAGGGTGGGCCCTCCCCTCTGAAGAGCAACTCGGACAGTGCCAGGCTCCCCATCAGCTCGGGCAGCACCTCGTCCAGCCGCATCTAGGCCGCCAGCGCCCCCCGCCGGTGTGAAGAAGCAGAGTCACCTGTCTCTCTTCACTGCTACCTGCAGCCCCTGCAGCCAGGCCCAACCCTGGGTGGGCCAGCTGAAGACTTGAGAAGGCCCAAGGACCTTGGAGGGATGGGGCTGTTGCCATGGCAGCCAGGAATTCCCAGGCTGGGTCTTCTGACTACTTGCCTCTTGGGTCCATCTCAGGGGACCCAGGAGTGGGACTGAAGGCTGGTCTTAATGCACCACCACTGGACCGGCCCTTGGAGCTGGGGGTTGGGAGTCTGCAGGACTTAAACCTTGGAGGCTGGCAGTACCCTTGGTCCTGTGCTCTCGCCCAGGACAGAAATGTGCCATGGCTGCTCTGTCTCTGGTGATCACCTCGAGGGTACTCTGTAGCCCCATTCATTTTAACCTAAGGATGGCATGCAGGGAAAATGGGTCAAGGCAGAGCTTTGAGCCAGACCCCTGGAGGAGCACAGCTTCCCTACCTCTGAGCCCAGGGCCCTCCCCCTTTGTCAGCCTCCCCAGCCTTCCCCTTCCTGCTCCTCCCTTCCTCTTCTAGGACCTCTCTAGCCTTCCACTCACAGCCCCAGGGTCCCTGATTCCAACCCTGGACTTTGGGCAGTGGTTCCCAAGAGCCGCCTGGTGCCTGCTGTAAACCTTTATTTACTGTGTGGGCCTTTGCCTGCCCCTGACTCAGGCTTAGTAGAAACATTTCTGGGCTGGGCTAGGTCCATCTTTCCATCTGGGCCTCTCCAACGCTGCATCACCCTTGCTCACCACTGCCGAGCCCACACCTCACAGGGGCCCACAGCTTCTCCCGAAGCCCTCTTGCCTCACAAACTATGGGACATTGCAGTCCAAAATCGTTTCCACCCCAGCCCTCCAAAGACTGAGACACGCCTCACCTGATGATGCTGGTAGAACCTGACGTGCCCCTTAGCGCCCCCTGCAGGCAGTTTTGATCACACCGCAGCCAGTCACAGTTAATTCTGTTGGAACAAATGGTCGTTCCCCTCTGTGAGTTCTCAGTCTAGTGTGGGAACCATGCACAAACACAAGAACTCTTAGAGCTGCAGGCACAGGGTTGGGGGAGCTATCACTCCTAGCTGGGATTCCAGGAAGACTTCCTGCAGGACGGCAACATTTGACCTGGCTCTCAGACTCAAAAATGGGGAGGATTTCCTTTGTAATTACCAGTCCATTTGTCTTTTGATATTAAAAAGAAGTATGTGTTCATCGTAGAGAATTTGGAAGCTGTAGAAGAGTGCACAGAAGAAAATAAAAGTCAGTTGTTGTCACCTAACCAACAAATGCAAACATTTGGGGGCGTTTCCTCCTGAACTTTGTTCTGTGCTTCTAGTAAGGGTCACTGTGGGGGTGGGGCGGGGGGGGGGGACAATGGAGAAACATGAGCAAGAGAAGACGGCCATGTATAAGAGAAACCTACTGGAAGTGTTATCAGGGCAACGGGGAGGAGAATTGGTGACTGGGTGTCAGCAGTGGGAGAAATGGCGACTGGGGAGGCAGTGGCAAGCGGTGGGGTCAGTGGAAGGCTACGAGCCTCACGCTGAGGGTGCAGCTGCTACTCAGCTCGAGCCAATCACCACCTTGCAGGAATGAGGGCCCATGTAGCCAAACCACACTTGCCTTTTTTGAGGAGAAATCCAGATTGTGCTGGTGTAAAATCCCCTGATTTAAGAAACTTGACTAGGGACTTCCCTGGGGGTCCAGTGGCTAAGGCTCCGCTCTCCCAGTGCAGG
>NW_011495034.1:17600830-17602597 GCF_000754665.1 Bison bison bison | reverse complement strand
TAAATAAAAATAATAAATATGAAAAAAAAACCTTAGCTAATCCAAAATATTCGCCGGTCAAAGAAATCACATTTGAGGGCTGAATTCAACCCTTGGCTGGTCACGGGACGTATGTAACCAGTTTACTGACCAGTGTGCAGTGGGTGGGCTGCAGGAATAAACTGATTGGACCTCTCTCCCATCACTGCCTTCTACCTTGTCCCGTCAAGTCTCCCCTCTCTGTCCCGTGACACAGGTGAGGCAGGTCAAATAGCTTCTCATCCCCCTTCAGTTTACTGAAGCAGCCTTGTTTGATCACGGCTCTTTGTGTCTAAAGGTCCAGTGTAGCTCCAGCCCTGGCCCGCATCTGAGCTTTCCGTCCCCGCAGTCTCCTCCCTCCTGTCCTGGCTGCTCCAGGAGGAACATGGGCTGGGGAAAGTGTCACGGTCTCCAGAGATGGACAGGAAGAGGGGTGAAGCACCCTGGCAGCCAGGGATGGGCCGGGAGTGATGTCACAGGCTTGAATGTGGGATCTTTGGGGACCTGCCCAGACCCACTTCCATCGGTCCCTGCCTCTGCCTTTCTCCAAGTGGTGGGCTCCTCTTGTGCTCCAGCCCCTGAAGGCAGAGGACAGACCTCCTCTCCCACTCCGTTGTCCCGATTGCGCATCTGGGTGGGATGCACAGAGATCAGGGCCATCTCCCCTTCAGGGACCTCTCTGGGAGTCTCTCAGACCAAAATTACTTGGCTAGACCTTAGGAAACACCTCCAGCCATCCTCAGGGAGGGCAGGAAGGGCGACCCAGCCCCTTCCTCCAGGCAGGGAGCACGCCCCTCAAACAAATCCTCCCACTTCAAAGGCCTCTCTGGAGCACCTAGTGTCTGTTTACGGGGCCAGCTCAGGTAGTGGGGACCGGGTTTCTGGTCGGGTCTCATCCTCTCGTGACAGCCCTGAACGGGCCATCTGACAGCTCTGCGGTGCTCCTTAACCCAGATGGTTCTTATCACACACGACTCTGGGCTGTGGGACTTTGAACAGTAGGACCACTGATCTCACCAGGTTTGTCTCCCTGTTTGTGTGGGAAATGGGCTGGAATAGCCAGGGGGTGAAAGCTGGCTGGGCCTGTCCAGAGTACCGGAGGCCTCGCACCAGGAGACTCCAAACCTGGAGCCGTTTGGACAAGCCAAGGGTGGGAGATGGTTGAAGGGAGGAGGTGTTCCTGGGAATCCCCAGGGCTCTAAGTAGCTCCAGGCTAAGCTCCAGCCCCCATGGGGCCTAGGAGAGGTGGCCCCTGCTCTGGCTCTGTGGCACCCTCCCTCATCACTTTGCCAGTCCCCAGTCCTGTCTTCCCAGGTGGGCTGCACACTCTGGGTTCCGGTCTGCAGGGCTCAGGCTCTTTACAAAAAAGCATCTGGGAGTCCCTCTGGGAGTCCCAGATGCCAGATGGGTCTCCAGGTGTGGAACCTAGCAGTCATGGTTCACAGAGCCCTTGCCCTGACCTGCGACTGGGAGAGAGGAGGCGGCCAGTCAAGTGGAGGTGGGTGGAGGGGCAGGCCAGTGGCTCCCGTTCACCCTCCCAGCCTTCCCTGACGACGAAGTGCCTGGGGTCCTGTCAGATTCCCACCTGGCCCCTGTGCGGCCCTGACCCTCCCAGGGCCCAGAGGGCCTAGAAAGAGGCTGAGTCCTGTCTAGACACTATGAGTGAGGAAGGGGAAAGAGAGGCCAGCCAGGGCTGGGCGGGCCTACCCATCTTTTGAGTCCTCCCTGTGCCTCATAAAAAACTCGGAG
>NW_011495034.1:17578216-17600730 GCF_000754665.1 Bison bison bison | reverse complement strand
GGAGAAGAGGTTAGCTCACGCAAGCTCAGGCAGCCGGGAAGTGGCCAGGACAGACGTCAGCCCAGCTCTGACCAAGCCCCAGGGCCCTCGCTCACATCTCTCCTGTTATTCCATCTGCTGGGTGGGGGAGGAAAGTGGCCCCGGGGGCCTCCAGGCCTGGCTCCTCCTCTCCTCCCAGGACCCTAGCAGGCCTGGGCTTGAGCCTTGGTCTTGTTCAAATCCTAGGCCTGAAGGAGGGAGTGTGAACTCTCTCCCCATCTTTATCCCTACAGCCGAGCTGCATGCCTGGCACGTGACGGGTCTCCTCACACACCCGACATAGCCCTAGGAGGCATTGCTGCATTGCTGTGTCTGTTTTGGTGGTTTAGTCGCTCAGTCATGCCCGACTCTTGCGACCCCATGGACTGTAGCCCACCAGGCTCCTCTGTCCGTGGGATTTTCCAGG
Source organism: Bison bison bison (assembly GCF_000754665.1). Classification (NCBI taxonomy): domain Eukaryota; kingdom Metazoa; phylum Chordata; class Mammalia; order Artiodactyla; family Bovidae; genus Bison; species Bison bison. The sequence goes on along the minus strand of NW_011495034.1, from coordinate 17,600,285 downwards.
CAAGAATACTGGAGTGGGTTGCCATTTCCTCCTCCAGGGGATCTTTCCAACCCAGGGATCGAACCCTGGTCTCCTGAGCTGCAGGCTGTCTCCTACAATGCAGGTGAATTCTTTACCGACTGGGCCACCTGGTGTCTGTTTTACAAAGGGGGAAATTGAGGCTCAGAGAGGCCCCTCGCTTGTGAAAGGAGGATCTGAGAAAAGAATTGTTGATTCCAAAGCTTGGGCCCATCATCACTCCCCAGGAATCTGCTCAGAGCTTCCGTGGCTGCTGGATCCCCACACCCACCCAGATATGACCCCAGGAGCAGTGTCCCTGGTGTGGGTTCAGCAACTCCCAGGGAGTCTGGGCCCCTCTGCAGGTGGTCATGGGGCGGGATGAGGCTAGGAACTCTGCCCAGTTCCCCACACTCACCTTTCACAACTTAACCGACGGTGCCATGGCACAGGAAGGGTGAGAAAGAGGCCACAGGAAGTGGTGACACTGCGGGGTGGGTGCCAGGGAGGGCTGGCTCAGCAGAGACTGGGACCAGAAGGACACACAGCTGCAGGGCTCTGGCCGGCGTGGACGAGGCTGGCCCAGGATGGTGGCGCCCAGGGCCCTGGGGATCCTGCTACTCCTGCATTTGGCCTCAGGTGAGCAGTGGGCTCCTCACCCCCTCCTGCCAAGCCTGGGAGAGCCAGGGTCGGGGACGGGGAGGGGGCATGTCTGGAGCGTGTCCTCTGAGGAGCCCACCCTGACGGCCGCCTCACCTCCTCTGACCTCTGGGCCAGTTTTACTGTCCTGATAAACTTGGGTCAGCAGTTGTCTTGGGTCCCCTTGGCTTCCCCACAGCAGCCTGGACATGGGAGGGGGCCATGGAGGGCGCTCCCCGACCCCTATACCTCACACTGTGGCTCTCTGACAGTCATGGCTCTGGGACATGGGGTGAAGGGATGTGACAAGCCCTTCTCCACTGCCTCTGAGCTCCTTGGAAAGGAGTCTGGGACCCTCTCGAGGCTGAGGCCAGACATGGCCTGCACTGCCCTCCCACCACCACCCCCAACCCCTTTCCCCAGCCACACAGGCTCCCCTTCCCTGACCCCACAATAGCTCCACGGTACCCAGTCACCCAAGCTGAGAATTAGACTTTCCATTCCTTCACTTTGGCCTTTTTTTTCCCAAAGATTTTTTTTTTTTTTCATGTGGGCCATTTTAAAAGTCTTTGTTGAGTTTGATACCTTATTGCTTCTGATTTTTTGACCCCGAGACGTGCGGGATCTTAGCTCCCCAACCAGAGATCGAACCCACACCCCTCACACTGGAAGGTGAAGTCTTAACCACTGGTCCACCAGGGAAGCCCTCACTCCTGGTCTGGCACACACCCACACGGTGGTTGTCCAGAGGCAGCCCGAGGGTGCCAGGCTGTGCCCTTGCTGTCCTCCTTCCTGGGAAAGCAGGCCCCCGCCCCGGCCCACCTGGCCAGCTGTCCCTGGCTGCTCTCTGCCTTCTGCAGCGACCCCCTGGGGCAGAGGATGATGCACTCTCCCCATAGGCTGTCTGTTTTTCTGAGCTTTGCCTGCTCCTCCTGTTTCACTCTTGATTCAGTGAGTGGCCTTCATGCCTGTCCTTCATCCCCACCCCTGTGTGTGTCCAGCTTGGGGTCACATGGCTTTGGATTGATCTCTCGGGGCTTCAAGTAATTCTCTTCTCTTCAAAAGTTGGGAAATTCAGGGAAATGCAAAATTCAGTCTTTGGCACAAAATAGGGCTTCCCTGGTGGCTCAGATGGTAAAGAATATGCCTGCAATGCAGGAGACCTGGGTTCAATCCCTGGGTCAGGAAGATTCCCTGGAGAAGGGAATGGCAACCCACTCCAGTCTTCTTGCCTAGAGAATTTTGTGGACAAAGGAGCCTGTGGGGTCACAAAGAGTCGGACATGACTGAGCAACTAACACACATGGACATGGCTCAAAAAAGTGTGAAAAATGGCAACATTGTACCAGAGGTGTGGCAGCAACACTTGAAGGATTAATTAACTTCATAACCAATAGTGGCTCTTGCTTGACCTCATAAGGACTCTAGGCCCCTCACAGAAGTTGTAATTTTCTGGTCAGGCCTCGAAGTCCCCTTGGAGTGACAGAGTTTCCCCTATGGTAAGATGGGTGCTCTGGTTCATCTGTTTAAACAATGTGAGGAGCCCTGAGAGGTTTATATCTTGAGGTCAGTACTCTTGCCTGGAAAATCCCATGGATGGAGGAGCCTGGTAGGCTGCAGTCCATGGGGTCGCTAAAAGTTGGACACGACTGAGTGACTTCACTTTCACTTTTCACTTTCATGCATTGGAGAAGGAAATGGCAACCCACTCCAGTGTCCTTGCCTGGAGAATCCCAGGGACGGGGGAGCCTGGTGGGCTGCCACAGAGTTGGACACAACTGAAGCGACTTAGCAGCAGCAAGGTCTTTTCTTTGTGGGTGTTTTTGGGCAGTTGCCATGCGTTCATTTGTTCTTTTCATTCATTCATTCCCAAATGAATGGAGCCCTCGACACAGTATAAGGCCCTGTGCTCATATACCATGTGGTCCCTACTCTCAAGGGACTCACATTCTAGCAGAGTGACATGGGTGCGTCAAAGGAGTAGGGACCCAGAGGAAGAAGTGTGTGCGTGCTCACTCAGTCATGTCCAACACTTTTGAGACCTCATGGACTGTAGCCTGCCAGACTCCTCTGTCCATGGGATTTTCCAGGCAAGGATACTAGAGCGGGTTGCCATTTCCAACTCCTGGGTATCTTCCCAACCCAGGGATCGAACCCTCTTGCATCTCCTGTGTTGATTGGATTCTTTACCACTGTGCCACTTGGGAGGTATCTAGAGGGAAGCAGACGGTCTCTTTAATAAAGGGTTACCTTCCTGGGACTTCCCTGGTGGCCCAGTGGTTGACTTCACCTTCCAATGCAGGGGATACAGGTTTAATCCCTGGTCGGGGAGCTAAGATCCCACATGCCTTGTGGCCAAAAATCAAAAACATAAAACAGAAGCATTGGGGAGTTTGTAATTTCCTCGGTTTTGTCTCATTGCAACAAAAATTTGAAGTGATGGACAGACCAGTGTTACAGCCCTCGGATGTGCCAGTGTTACAGCCCCATGTAATTTCCTTGGATGGACCTGTGTTACAGCTCCGTGTTACAGCTCGGTTTTTTTTATTCTTCTTCTTTATTTTAATTGGAGGCTAATTACTTTAAAATATTGTGGTGATTTTTGCCATACATTGACATGAATCAGCAATGGGTGTACATATGTTCCCCATCCTGAACCCCCCTCCTACCTCCCTCCCCAACCCATCCCTCAGGGTCATCCCAGTGCACTAGCCCTGAGCACCCTGTCTCATGCATCAAACCTGGACTGGTGATCTATTTCACATACGATAATATACATGTTTCAACGGTATTCTCTCAAAATCATCCCACCCTTGCCTTCTCCCACAGAGTCCAAAAGTCTGTTCTCTACATCTGTGTCTCTTTTGCTGTCTCGCATATAGGGTCATCGTTACCATCTTTCTAAATTCCATATATATGTGTTAGTATACTGTATTGGTGTTTTTCTTTCTGACTTACTTCACTTTGTTTAATGGGCTCCAGTTTCATTCACCTCATTAGAACTGATTCAAATGCATTCTTTTTAATGGCTGAGTAATACTCCATTGTGTATATGTACCACAGCTTTCTTATCCATTCATCTGCTGATGGACATCTAGGTTGCTTCCATGTCCTGGCTATTGTAAACCGTGCTGCGATGAACATTGGGGTACACATGTCTCTTTCAATTCTGGTTTCCTCAGTGTGTATGCCCAGCAGTGGGATTGCTGGGTTGTATAGCAGTTCTATTTCCAGTTTTTTAAGGAATCTCCACACTGTTCTCCATAGTGGCTGTACTAGTTTACATTTTTTATTTAGAAAGCAAAGGAAAATACATCCTCGAGGTGTGAGGGTGGGCCGAACCAAAAGACGTGACGAGAAGAGAAGCCCCTGGCCCAGTTTTGGTTCCTCTTTTTTTATGTTTTTTCTCCTCCCCTTGAGCCTGCCCTTTGTAAATTGGGCTAGCCAGGAGGGCTGTTTGTTTTACCTGAGGTTCTCACTCCGGTCCTCGAATCTTCCTTTGTTCTATTTTCAGGGACTTTTCCCTTCTTTGTCTTTGTCTTTTGGCCACTGCCATTCTGGACTCCCTTTTCCTTTCTAACTACCTAACAGAAGCAATATTGTAACAAATTCAATAAAGACTTAAAAAATGATCTACATTTAAAAAAATGTTTAAAAAAGGCAGAGGGGGGATACTTTACTAAGCACAGGTCAGGAACAAGAATTTGTGGCTGTCGGCAGAGAGAAGCAGGCCAGTGATGGGGAGGCTAGGGAGGGGTAGGTACTGTCCTGCCCTCTGACCTCTTTGCCCATCCCCCACTCCCCGTATGAACCCAGTTTGAGGTGGTCCTTGGAGACCAACCTCTGGGTCAGAGCAGGATGGAGAAGAGTAGGGTGGGTTTGGAGGGACCCCACTCCAGTACTCTTGCCTGGAAAGTCCCATGGACGGAGGAGCCTGGTAGGCTGCAGTCCATGGGGTCGCTATGAGTCGGACACGACTGAGCGACTTCACTTTCACTTTTCACTTTCATGCGTTGGAGAAGGAAATGGCAACCCACTCCCAGTGTTCTTGCCTGGAGAATCCCAGGGATGGCGGAGCCTGGTGGGCTGCCGTCTATGGGGTCGCACAGAGTCGGACACAACTGAAGCGACTTAGCAGCAGCAGCAGCCGGCACAAAGGCCTGGGTCAGGCTCTCCCTGTCTGGGCTAAATGCTTCTGATGACGTCTTCCAAAACTAATTGCAAAAAAAGATGTTTTGTAATCTTCTCTGCCCAGGGTACTTGCCAAGAGCTTCCTAAGTCTGAAGTCCCTAAAATCTCATGGTGGGCCAGGAGGGAGTCTCTGTTTACACCTGCGGAGGTACCCTCTGTACCCCGCACCCATGAGTAACCCCTCAGGCACACAGAGGGCTGCCATTAAAAGACAATGTTCCCTCCCCTGGAGCTGACGTGACACTTTCCTTGGCTCCCCTCCTCTTCCTCTCTGCTCTTCTTCCTTCTTTCTTTCTTCCTCCTTCCCTGTTTTCTCTCTCTTCCTCCTTTTTAAAAATTATTCATTTTTATTTTTGGCTTTGCCGGGTCTCATCGCTGTCTGGGCTTTTCTCTAGCTGTGGTGCATAGGCTCCTCATTACGGTGGCTTCTTTTGTCTCGGAGCGTGGGCTCTAGGGAGCGTGGGCTCTAGGGAGCATGGGCTTCAGTAGTTGTGTCTCCCAGCCTCTAGAGCACAGGCTCAACAGTAGTGGCTCCCAGGCTTAGTTGCTCTGCTTCTTGGGGGTCTTTCCAGATCAGGGATCGAACCCATATCTCCTGCAGCGGCAGGTGGATTCTTTATCTCTGAGCCACTGGGGAAGCCCCTCTCTTCCTCCTTTGCTTAAAAAGCAAACATGGATCTTGTTCTGTATATTCTCACCCACCCTGTGCTTTTCCCCCTTAAACAACATATTATGAATATCTTTACAATCTAACAGAAAACTTAAGTTCCTTTATAAGCTACTTAAAACATTGTCACATATAGCCCTAATTATTATAAAATCCACTTGAAAATGTTACTATTTTACCCTACATTTACCCTAACTTTGGTGTGCTTTTGTCTTTACTATGTATTTCATTTTTGTCTTAAAATTTAACTGATTTCATTTAATGTGAAAGTAATACTGTACATAATTTTTAAAAAATCAAACACTGGAGAAGGGTGTGAAAAAATGAAAAGTAAATGTCTCCCTGCCCACCTCACCCTCAGCTCCTGGTGGGCCAGTCAGAACTTAAAGGCACAGATTGTCAAGATCCAGGCTCACCCCTGTAAAGGAAACAATAAAGCAGTTCATGGAAAAAGACATACAAATAGATGCTCAGACTCCTTCTAAAATAAAAATGAAATCCAATTTTACCCCCAGTCTAGCAAAGATTTGAAAGTTTGGTGAAGTCTAGGACTGTGAGTGTGTGAGTAAGCAGTCACTCTTGCCCATTTGGGTGCAAGTATAAAGAGCTGTAGCCCTTTTGAGAAGGAAATTTGAGGACTTTGAGGACTTCCCTGGTGGCCCAGTGGTTAAGAATCTGCTTGCCAATGCAAGGGTCATAGGTTCAATCCCTGGTCCAGGAAGATTCCACATGCCGCCAGACAACTAAGCCCACAGAGCAAACTGGTCTGTATGCCACAACCACTGAAGCCTGAGTGCGTAGAGAAAGCATGTCAAAGACCAGGCTGCTGACTGGGTCAGCAGCAAAGACCCAGTGTAGCCAAATAAGTAAGTAAAACTGAATACATCTTTTTTTTTTAAAAGAAGGAAATTAAATAATATCTAGCAATTTTCCAAAGTGCGTACATTTTGATATAGAAATGCCGAGGATAGGAATGTTTTCTATGAATTCATAACATACACTGACAAAGATGTAAGTAGCATTATTCAAAATAGTAAATAAAATAAAACAAACCCCCCCTAAATGTTCACCAAGAAGGGGCCAACTGAAGAAGCATTGCAATACCCGTATACTGAAATAGTATGCAAATATATGATGAATGAGATGGATCGGTATGTGCCGACACAGAAAGCTCTTTTAGATATATTGCTAAATGATCCCATTCATGTAAATTTGTAAATTCGCATAAAATGCTTGCATATGCATAGTCATTCCCTGGAAAGTTGTACAATAAACTTTTACAGGTAGTGAATTCTGGAGTGTGACCTGGGAGTTGCAGGGACTTTTACTTTTCATCTTATGTCCTTGTACACAGTTTGTTTTTAAAAACTCTGTTCAGATATTATTTTTGTTGAGAGATAGGTAAATATATAGACACATCCTTCCATCCAATGTAAATACATAAATATGCAAATAGTCTTACAATGCCTTTCTCACCTCCTGGAATAAATAATACTGACTCTTTGTACCCCTACGGTGAGCTATGTCCTTAACACGTATGATCTCTAATCCTCCCCACAACTAGGAAGGAAAGTATCATCAGCTTCATTTGGCCAATGGGACTGAGTATCAGAGAGTTTAAGTAATTTGTCTGAGGTCACACAGCTAGTGACCCGAAGCTTGCACTCCATCCCCTACCAGGTGAAAGCTGACCTCTGGTCCTGGAGTCTCCAACTAGCTGTTGACCTTGCTCAGTCATTCTGCTTCAGGGAGCCTCATTCTGCTGTATTTTCCACCTATACCAGGAGGTAGCCATGAAGGTTGTGCTGGGAATGTGGGAGAATGAGGCAAACCAAAACAGATCATGTCTAAGAGTTACACCATGCGTCCCACTTGCGAAGGCTTTGAAAAGTCTGATGTGGAACAAATGCAAAAAAGCCAGGCAGACTCCCTGGAGGAGGTAGGAAAGGGTACTCGCACTAACATGAACCTTTATCTATAGTCATGTGCCAAGCCTTTTGTATGCACTTTCCCCGAAGTAGCCCACTGGCCCAGTGAGATGTTGGGGGGGTGGGTGGTGCGGCAGGGGCAGGATATTATCTCCTTCACCTTGAAATCGAGGTCCAGGGAGGATATAAATCCATCTCAAGTTCACACAGTTGCTGTGGATGGATGGAGTTGGGGTTCTAGTCCACACCACTAGACTCTGGACCCTGAACTCCTCTACCCTCTGCCCTTGTGGTGCCTGTTCATGCAGAACATTCACATTTTGCATCCCTCCGTTAGGTGAGGAAGATTCCACACCCAAATATGAAGAGCCAAGAAATGTCTGCCAGGGCTTCACCAATATGAACTCGTATGAAGACTTCGACCTTAACAGAACTGCTGGTTGCTTCTCAAAGTGTACACGGTCTCAGGAGAAACTCTGCCATCTGGGAAATTTGCAGAGGTAAAAGGCCCTCTGAGCTGGAGCAGGAATCTGGGCCTCTTCCATAAACATTTGAATTCTAGTTCTTTGTAGACATATGTTTTCATTTCTTTGGGAATGGAATTGCTGGGATATACAGTAAGTAAATGTTTAGCTTTATAAAAAACTGCCAAACTGATTCTCAAAGTGGCTATATCATTTACTTTCCCATAAGCAGTATAAAAGGGTTGTAGTTTCAACACATTTTAACAACACTGTTGGTATTTTGGGTTATAGCCATGTCACTGAGTATGGATGGTATTTCACTATGGTTTTATTTGCATTTAGCAAATGACTAACGATGTTGAGTAACTTTTCATGTGCTTGTGTATTTTCTTTGGTGAAATTCAAATCTTCCTCTCTTTTAAAAAACTGGGTTGTCTTCTTACTACTGAGTTTTAAGAATTCTGGATACAAGTCCTTTATCAGATGTATGATTTGCAAATATGCATTCTCTCCCAGTATATGATTTGTTTTTTCATTTTCCTAACAATGCCTTTTGAAGATCAAAAGCATTTAATTTTGATAAATTCTAACTTAAATTTAAAACATATCAAAGAAATGTTCATCTAGCAAAGCTATAAAATTTTTCTTCTGCTCTAAGTTTTCTGCTCTAAGTGTATTGTTTGAAGTCTTATAATTAGGCTCAATTAGCATTTGAGGTTCATTTTTTGTACACAGTGTGAGACAAATGTCTAGCTTTATGTTATCGCCATCATTTTACATTTAGATAGCTAATGGTTTTGGCACTATCTTTTTTTTTTAATTAATTAATTAATTTATAGCTGCCCTGGATCTTTGCTGCTGCAAGGTGAGTGGTGGCTATTCTTCGCTGCACTGCGCAGGCTTCTCATTATGGTGGCTTCTCTTGTGTGGAGCATGGGTGTTCCACACCCGTGGAATATTCTGGGTGTTCGGGCTTCAGGAGTTGCAGCTCACTGGCCTAGTTGCCCCGAGGCATGTGTAATCTTCCTGGACCAGGGATCGATCGAACCCATGTCTCCTGCACTGGCAGGTGGATTCTTAACCTCTGGACCACCGGGAAGTCCAGTTTGGGCACTATTTATTAAAGAGATTATGCTTTCTTTATTGAATTGCATTTGCGAGGGCATTTCATTGAATGGCTAAATACTAGCTCCTGGAATGTCTTCTTCCCACTGAGATAGTAAACCAGAAACAAAACAACATCGATGGGGGCAAATATAGAGGTTAATGCATCCATGAAAGTCTTGAAAGAACCAGAAGTGATAATACCTGCCCTAACTCCATTTAACACACCATCAGTCAGGTGGGTCTTGGAGAATGACACGGACTGTCATAAACTTAATCAGGCAGTGAATCTAATTGCAGCTGCTGTCCCTGATGAGTATGTTTACACAAAGAAATCAACACAGCCCCTCGCTATTGCTATGCGGCTATTACATGGCTAATGTTTTTTTTCTCCAAACCATTTTTCAAGGACTTCCAAAAGTAGTTTGCTTTTTGAAAAAGTTTTTGAAAAAAATTTTGGCTGTGCTAGGTCTTCATTGCAGCATATGGACTTTTCTCTAGTTGCGGTGAAAGGGCTTCCAGTTGTGATATGTGGACTTCTTCTGCTGTGGAGCATGGGGTCTAGTGTGCTCGGGATTAGTAGTGTAACAGCACGTGGACTCTCTAGTGGCAGTGAGGGGGATTTAGTGGCCCTGAGGCATGCGGGGTTTTAGTTCCCCAACCAGGATTTGAACCTGAGAGTAGTGAAAGTGAAAGTTGCTCAGTCGTGTCTGACTGTTTGCAACCCCGTGGACTATACAGTCCATGGAATTCTCCAGGCCAGAATACTGGAGTGGGTAGCCTTTCCCTTCTCCAGGGGATCTTCCCTACCCAGGAATGGAACCCAGACCTCCTGTATTGCAGGCAGATTCTTTACCAGCTGAGCCACAAGGAAAGCCCAAGAATACTGGAGTGGGTAGCCTATCCTTTCTCCAGCAGATCTTCCCAACCCAGAAATCAACCCGGGGAATCCTGCTTTGCAGGATGGTTCTTTACCAACTGAGCTATGAGGGAAGATAGTTGAACCTGAGTCCCCTACATTGGAAGGTGGATTTTAACCACGGGACCACCAGAGAGGTCCCCGAAGTTGTTTCCTTTTACTTGGCAGAGCTAACAGTATATAGCCACAGTGTTTCCTCAGGGCCACATCAAGTCTCTTCACTGTCATAAGATAATTCACAGAGACCTCACTCATCCTGACATTCTACAAATTTCACTACATTGACAACATTGCTGATTAGATCTGATGAGCAGGAAGCAGCAAGTAGTGAAGATGCTGTAGGAAGACACGTGTGAACCAGGAGATACGAGACAAACTCCCTAAGAATTCAGGGTCCCTGCACCTCAGTGAATCTCCTGGACATTCAGTGGACTAGAGAATATCAAGATGCCCCCTCCAAGGTAAAAGACAAGCTGTTGAACTTCACACCACTTACAATGAAAAAAAAAATGTACCATGAAAACAAACACAAACAAAAAATTATCTCAATAGTTAATTTAGTATCAGACAAAGAAGATGACCCTTAAATAAGTGTCAGCTTTACAATTAAAAATTCAGGTATACATCTATGGAGAAGGGAATGGCAACCCACTCCAGTATTCTTGCCTGGAGAATTCCATGGACAGAGGAGACAATCCATGGGACCACATAGAGTTGGACAGAGCTGAGTGACTAACACTTTCTTTTCACTTTCATTTATGCTTTAGAATTTCTGAATATATGTTACTTTCACAACTAAAATAATTTTTTTAAAGTGCTCTGAAAACCAGATCAGAAAATCTTCCCTCAAGAAAGTAAATTCATGGTCTGTTTTGTAAGGGAAAGGAATGTTTGGAATGCATGAGGTGAGCTATTTGTATTGTGAAATACAATTCTCTATTTTATTTGGTAACAATAAAAATCACAAAACTTCTTTGTTTAGATTTTTGAAAGATAAAAAGTAGCATCAATTGGTGTATCTCAGTCAATGGATTTGGACAGTCTCATCCCACTGTTTCTGGCTGGATTTCTAGTTGCCTGATCCATCCAATCTCATTTGCACATGTTTTCATGGATTATATTTTACAATATTTTTGTCCTGTGGTTTCCTTGGAGTTTTATTCCTTGGTGCTGTGCTAAGTCACTTCAGTTGTGTCTGACTCTTTGTGACCCTATGGACCATAGCCCAGCAGACTCCTCTGCCCATGGGATTCTCCAGGCAAGAATACTAGAGTGGGTTGTCATTTCCTTCTCCAGGGGATCTTCCCGACCCAGGGATTGAACCAGAATCTCTTATGCCTCCTGCATTGGCAGATGTGTTCTTTACCACTAGCACCACTTGGGTAACTGTGACTATTCAAAAAACAATGTTGAAATAAAATTCTCCCTTTTGTCTCCCTTGCAAGCCCTCCGTAGCTACTCCTTTCCAGTAGCCTTGATCTGGCTCTATCTGCTCTTGTTCCACTTCTCTCTCATTGCTACTTCAGCCTTCACCTGTTTAAAATTACTTTTAAAACATGGGCAACACATCTTAGGACCCCTTGCTTAGGAAAAGGAACTCTGGCCAGAGAAATTTCAGCACCATGGATAGCACCAGTACAGGGACCAGGTTGGGAGGCGGGACTTGCCTCACCCCAACTTTCTAGCCCAGTGGTCCCCGAAGATTTTGGCACTAGGGACTGGTTTTGTGGAAGACAACCCCTCACCTCCTGCTGTACAACCCAGTTTCTAGTGGTCCATGGACCAATACCCATCTGTGGCTCCCGGGACTGGGGACCCCTATTCTAGCCTATGGCAAGAGGGCTACAGTAAAATAAATGACAATTAAATTTGTGTTCTATGTATTTCCAATGCCAGTTCAGTTCCCATAAGTCAGTGTCCATAGAGCTAAGTCTTCAAAGGCTGAATTCCCTGTATTCACTTAGCCCTTAGTAATAAATGTGAATGAGCTCTCACACAGGGGCTTCCCTGGTAGTTCAACTGGTAAAGAATCTGCCTGCAATGCAGCAGACCCCAGTTTGATTCCTGGGTCAGGAAGATCTCCTGGAGAAGGGATAGGCTACCTGCTCCAGTATTCTTCAGCTTCCCTCATGGCTCAGATGGTAAAGAATCCACCTGCAATGTGGGAGGCCTGGGTTCAAACCCTGGGTTGGGAAGATCCCCTGGAGGAGGGCAAGGCACCCCACTCCAGTATTCTTGCCTGGAGAATCCCATGGACTGAGGAGCCTAGCGGGCTGCAGTCCGTGGGGTCACAAAGAGTCGGACACGACTGACAGACTAAGCACAGCCCTCACACCACACACTGATCATCCCACAGTTTCAACTACTCAGAAGACTTTCTCCAAAGAAGATTTACACAGACCAATGAGCACATGAAAATGTGCTCAACATCATTAGTCACTCAGATCAGATCAGATCAGTCGCTCAGACGTGCCCGACTCTTTGCAACTAGAGAAATGCAAGTTAAAACCGCAGTGAGATACCACTTCACATCCCCTAGGATGGCTATATTTGAAAATGAAACAAAACAAAGTGGAAAATACTAAGTGTTGGCAAGAATCTGGAGAGGTCCAAACCCTCATCCACTGGTGATGGGACTATAAAATGATGCAGCTAATATGGAAAACAGTTGAATAGTTCTGCAGGAAGTTAAACATAGAATTACCAGCAATTCTGCTCCCAGGTATCCACCCAAAAGAATTAAAAGCAAGTCTTCAGGGGCTTCCCTGGTGGTCCAGTGGTTAAGAATTTGCCTTCCAATGCAGTGGGTGTGAGTTCAATCCCTGGTCGGGGAGCTAAGGTCACACATGTCTCCTGGCCAAGAAACAATAACACAAGACAGAAACAACATTGTATCAAATTCAATAAAGACTTAAAAAAAAAAACAAAACACCTCTTTAAACAAAAGCCTCTACATGAATACAAGCAGCTCTACTCACAACAGCCAAAAAGTGGAAACAATCCAAATGCCTATCAATGGAAACATGTATAAACAAAAGGTGGTATATACATATGAAGTATATTATTCATCCATAAAAAGGAATGAAATGCTTACACATACTATAACATAGGTAAGCCTTGAAAACATACTAAGTGGAAGAAGCCAACAGACCTGATAGCACATACTTCCATTTATATGAAATATCCGAATAGGCAAACTCATAGATTAGTGGTTGCCAGAGCCTGGGCGAAGAGAAACTGCTTTATGGGCTCAGGGTTTCCTTTTAGGATGATGGACATTTCTGGAGCTAGATAGCAAAGATGATTTCAAATGTTGTGCATGTCTTTAATGCCACTGAATTGCACACTTTAAAATGGTTAAGATGACAAACTTTACATTGTAATGTATTTTGTTACCAAAAAAGAGAAACATGTACTCAGGGGGACCTCTGACTAGAATCCCTCAGAACCAGCATGAATCCCTCCCATGCACCCCTCTTCTTCTGCAGCATCACGGTTTTCCCTTTGATATCCCAGGTCACCCCTCCTACACCAAGAGCCTGATGATCGCTCTCCATGGTATTCCTCCTCCTGTCATCCAGGTGAGCGGACCAGGTGAGTGAGTGACTCAACCTGCAAGACCCTATTTTTCCTTGTAGATATTGGCTGAACTTCGAGACCTATCTGGTGGAGAGGAATCAGATGGACACATTGAATACGTCTTTTTTGACAGCGTTTGTCAAAAGCATCAACACCAATGTCTCAGAAGACCTGTACTTCTCTCTGACCCCCTCTCAGGTGAAGACTCCCCCATCCCCTTTGTTGGGTTCTGGCCCTACTTTCCTCAGGCATGCTTTTCTGAGAGAATCATGGTCTGTGCTTGGTGTCCATCAACAGTTGTCCTTCCCATGTCACACTGGGTAGTTCTCTGCCACCTGGCTAGTGTGTGCTGGTGAGTTAACTGGGTGAGTGGATCCTGGTAACAGATTGTCCAGGGTGCTAGCATGAGACCTTCGGAAGATCGCCAAATTGAGAATCAGGGTTCTAGTCCTGGACTTTCTCCCACCTGACAAAGTGTCCTCAAGGAAATCCCCTCCCCTCTCTGGGCCCCTGAGTCCTCATCTATAAAATGAGCTTGAAGACTCCTCCAAAGTCTGACATTCCCATGAGAACTTCTAAAGGGTTAACAGGCAAACTCTGGATTCTGCCCCTAACTAGTTACTGTGATCTTGGGCAAAGTACTGAACTTTTCTGAGCCTCGGTTTCCCCATCTGTAAAATGGGGATGGTATTGCCCACTTTCAAGGTTATCAGACAGAGAAAATGTGATAACTTACAGGGAATATTTGGTGCAGTGAGGGCACAGCCTCCCTCCAGGCATAAAGCAGAGGGTGGAAGTTTGAGCAGCAGGAAAGTGGTCTGTCACTGAGAGACTTTTAGGTCAGCCTAGAGAAGGAGAGATGGAAGATGGAGGGGCCTTTCTCAACCCTTTATCACATCACCCTAGCAGCTGAGCCCTCTGCATGGGGTAGGCACCGGCCTCTGAAATCACCCACATGTCCTTTTGACAAGGTTCTGGGCTAGGAAGCAGAAAGTTGAGGCTCTCGGCTACAACACTTAGCTCCCCCTCTTTCCATGCCCATGGGTGCTTTTGAGGCAGGATCCAGTGGGACCAGGCTGCAGCCCCAGGGGAACAGTGAGGTCACAGAATGGATGAAACACGCTTGGCAACTACCCATGAAAATTTATTTTAATATTTTGACCATTCTTAGCTGTTACAAAATGTGTTGTTGGGTGGGAATGGATATCACATTCAATGTGAATTCTTGAATTCTTCCTCTTTGTCCTCACTGTCTCCCTTCCCGATGGCCTTTTGCTTTTCCTTTATATCTGAGTCAGAAACCAGACACTCTCACCCTAGCCCTATGTCAGCACAGCAGGGGTCAGAACGCTGGCCAAAAGCACTACCACTGACCCTTCCTCACACCTGCAAACTGACTTGTCCAGGTGTTTCCCCTTCATAATCCACTTTCAGCCTGCCTGACGGGTGGCCACAAGGACACCTTGCTGGCTCCATTCTCCATATTGGGAAAACTGAGGCTCCATAAGGGCTATGACTTGGCCAGGGGCTCACAGCCTGAACAGAGCATAGGTTGGACTGTGTCGCCAGGTGTCCCACCACTCAGAGCTGTTCTCGGACCCTGGTGCTGTCCCACCACCCAGCATACCTCAGGTTCTCCTTCCAGCTGGGGGAGGGGCAGGAACTGTGTTGGTGACTGGGCTCCTCAGGGAAAGACAGAAGTGGCTGGGTCTGTGGTTGCAGATTCCGAAGCAGGTGACCAAGGATGAGCACCAGCACCCTGACAGAGTCCGGCTGCCCAAGAGCCTTTTCGGATCCCTGAAGAGCGGCGGGCCGATGGTCCGGTTGGGCATAATTGTCCTGGACATCGGTCCAGGGAATGTCTTCAAGGTAAGGAGAGGCACAGGGTGGCTGAGATTCAATGCTGGGTTCACTGGGACATACTTGCCCCCTCTGGAATCTTTGCTGAGGGACCCAGTGGGGATGAAGGAAGTGATGAACGTCTCCAGCCAAGGTCATCTAGACCCATGTCCTTAGAGTCTGGACTGCAGGGTCATGCTGGTTATTCCCACTTGGTATTTAGACACCACCTGCCCCCCATCAGTGTCTGTGGACTTGTATCTGTATCCCAAGTGAGTTCATGTCCTGTGTGCGTCCTTGTCCGTGCACAAGCATGCATCTCTTTTCTTATTCCTGATTACATACATAATCATGTATGTGCTGGTGTGACCATGTTCACACTAACATGCATGCGCATTCCCTTGCAAATGTGTACCAGGTATGCCCCAGAGGTGTGTCTGCACTCACACAGGGGCTTGTGCATCCCTGAGTGCTGGTGGGCAGGGGCTCCCCACTGTAGGCATCCACTGTCCTCCATCTCTTGTCTCATCTTCCTTCTAACCCTGTGCTCCAGTTAAGAGGGCAGAGGAGGCCTGGGGACCAGAAATACAGCTATCAGATACACAGCATTGTGGCCATTCGGCCTAGAGTGTAGGGCCTGTCCTGGCACAGCCGGTGCAGATTCCAGGGAGCAGCAGGAAGAAGGTCGCCCATGACCCCTTTTCCCCTGGATCTCTGGCTCCAGACCTTTCCCTCCAGGCAAGGTGCACAAGCCCTAGAGGGTCCTAGGAGCCCCCACCAGGGTCGGGTCGGGGGAGCCCCTTGTGTAGCCTGGCTTCCCACGCATCCCTCCACAGGGCTCCCTGCTCAGCCGGGAGGACGGCAGCAGAGTGTTGAACAATCGCATAGTGGGCTTGACTCTGGGTCACATAAACGTCACCGAACTGGCTGAGCCATTGGAGATCACCTTCTCCCACCAGTACCAGCCCCCTGTGAGTCCCCCACCCTGGACTGGCAGTTTCCGAGGGGCACATGGGCAGGTGGGCATCCCCAGGCATATAGACAGACACGCAGGGGACTCTGCACCCTCCTACCCTCCCACATCCACCTGGGAGAAGCCATTAGGACCAGACACACAATTGTGCCCATGGATACATGTCCAGCCTATGCATGCATGTCCTCCCAACATGCTCCACTCACGTGCTCCCAGAGGGGCCCAGTGGACCTGGGAAACCCACATGCACACACACGGCTTTGCACATCTGCTCACATGTGCGTGCCCCTAAAGGAGCCCCCAGATATACGCCCCTCCCACCCACACCAATCCACACCCCACACGCTGACCTGGGATACATGAAATGCTTCAAATGTGGTTCCTATGTGACCACAGGCTGAGCCTTGCTTCCACCTAATGCAGGCACATGCTGAGACACGGAGCACCCCCCCTCTCCCCTCACCCTCCTCTCCCCGCTCCCAGTCACCCCTGCCTCGCCCCTGTCTCCCACTCTCTGGTTTTAGAACATGAACCTCAGCTGTGAATTCTGGGATGCGACTAAAGGTAGGGCCTGGAGGACCTTCCCCGGGTAAGATGAAGGGAGGGTAAGGGTAAGTCGGACTCCAACAGCAGGGCCGTCCCCTCTTCCTTTCCTCTCCGCACCTCTCTCTTCCCTTTTCCTGCCCTCCTCTCTGCTGTGCTCCCTCTCCTTCTCCCCTGGGTCATCAGGAGACTGGTCTTCCAAGGGCTGCTCCACAGAGGTCGGAGTCCGCAGGACTGTCTGCCGCTGTGACCACCTGACCTTCTTCGCCCTGCTGCTGGTAATAGTGCCCCCTCCCCGACCATCCCAGCAATTCCAGAAATGCCAAGGCTCCTGGGCCAGGGAACAGGGTGGCTGTGGGCAGGGGCCAGGCCTTTGGGGTGTGCGGGCCTGGCCTCCAATTGATAGGATTCTTGTTCTGGGGAATCACCCACAGAGGCCGATCTTGGATGAGGCCACCGTGAGGGCCCTCATACACATTTCCCAGGCTGGCTGTGGAACCTCCATGATCTTCCTGGCCTTCACCATCGTCCTCTACGTTGTCCTGAGGTGGGTCACCCCGCCCAGCCCCACCCCCCATCTCCTTCCTGCCCTCAAGGACAGCAGCAGGGCAGGGTAGAAACCAACAGAGCAGTGTTAATCCTGTGTTATACTCATATTTTCTCCAAACCTCAGCTTCCTCATCTATAAAATGGGATTGGAGGCTGAAAAGTGTCTGGCTTTTTCAGTTACAGGTGGCAGAAACTCAACTCAAATTGACTTAAAATAGATAACACATGGTTCACAGGATTGAAAAACCCAAGGTGATCTCAGTTCAGGTGATGCTGGATCCAGGTGCTCAGAAGACGTCCCTGGGACTCCATGTCCCTCTGATTCTCACCACTTCGCTTTCTCATTTGTCAGTCATGTCAGGCAACTTCTTCATACTCAGGGGCCTAGGGGAGCCCTAGGCTAGCATCATAGCTTCTCAGCTGCCTAAACAGCTAATCTTCTGAACTAAGCCTCAGAATTGAAGTCTCTAAAAAAACTTTATTTTGAAATAATTATAGACTAACAGGAAGTCGCAAAAATAGTACCTAGAGTCCCAGTTCCTTCATCCAGCTTTCCTCAGTGATGACATTTTCTATAACTGTGAAAGTGAAAGTGAAGTTGTGTCTGACTCTTTGCAACTCCATGGACTGTAGCCCACCAAGCTTTCCATCCATGGGGTTTTCCAGGCAAGAAAACTGGAGTGAGTTGCCATTTCCTTCTCCATCTAAAACTGTAGTAGAGTATAAATCCAGGAAATTGATATTGGCACAGCACTGCTCTTTGGAGAAGGAAATGGCAACCCGCTCCAGTATTCTTGCCTGGAAAACTCCATGGACAGAGAAGCCTAGGCGGGCTACCATCCATGGGGTCTCAAAGAGTCAGATGTGAATGAGCAACTAACACACACACACACACACAGCAGCTAACGAGAATACAGAGCTCATTCAGTTTTCACCATTTTCCACATGCATTCAATTGTGTGTGTGTGTGTGTGTGTGTGTGTGTGTGTGAGCATGTTTGCACATACTGACAGGACTGGCTAAATCATTTGCAGGGCCCAGTCCAAAATGAAAACACGTAGCCCCTTGTTCAAAAATCATTAAGAATTTCAAGATGGTGGCAACAAAGCATTAAAACAAGCATAGAGCCCTTCTGAGTGCAGGGCCCTGCAGAGATCACACCCCAAAGAAGCTGAGCCTGTGCATGCCCTGTGTGTGTGTGTGTGTGTGTGTGCGTGCGTGTGTATTCAGTTTTGTCCCTGTACTGCAGAGTTGAGTCTCACTGGTGTAACTTAGACCATGTGCCCGTGACTTAACAGGCCCACTGCGGTGAAAGGATGGATGACACTGATTGGTCAGGCCAGATCACATGCCTGCTCTTGGGTCTGAGGTTCATGGCTGAGAGTGGGGAAGGGTACTCCTTGGGGAAACCCAGGGCTGTTCCTGGAAGAAGGAGGAGCAGGGACAGCAGAAGCTGCTGTAGCCGGTCCCAGGCTCTCCCAGGCCCCAGCCATGGCTGAGGGACCCAAAGGAACTTCTGCTGAAGGAACCCGTGGGAGCAGCCCCATGCCTGGCCTTCTGACCCATGACTGGCTTGGAGCAGCCCTTGGTCTCCTGACTCCCAGTCTGGGCCCTCCCATTGCCCTTCTCCACATGCTGGTGCTGCTTTTCTGGGGAGCTGTGGCCCCCACCAGCTCCACCCCCCATCTCAGACCAAACGACGAGTGTAAGTGGTACCACCCCTGCCCCCATCCCCAAGCCCTGGCCCAGGACACTGCCTTCATCCCCAACAAGCTGAGCGTGACTTGCCAGCTGGTTGCCCTGCTGGACCCTGAGAGAAGTGCTTGGAGTGCCAGGAGGAAGTGTCAGTATCTCCCAAGGGTAGGGCCTGGCATCTCAGGTGTGGTGGACGTTATCCCTCATGCCCCCTCCCGGCAGCCCTAAGGGCCCGTCCCTCGAGTGAGAGTCCTGCAGGAACTGATTGGCTAGGAAAGTGCAGTGAGCTCCACAGAGCAGGCGTGGAGCCATGGGCTGAGAGCCTGGAGCCCCTGTCCTGCTCTGTGACTCTGAGTCCCTGTCTAACTCTGAGCCTCATCTCCTTACAATTTCTAGGCCTCGGGCATCCACGTGCCATCCATCCAGTCACTCAACCAATGCAGGGCCTCCTCCTGCTTATTGTGCTAGGCCCAAGGTCACAGCATGGAGAGAGATGGAAATAAGGGTCAGGAGAGTTACACCGCACTCACTTCTGGGAAACTTCCACCTAAGCCTGGGATAAGTGGCCTTTAGAGACAGCCTTCACAGGAGGAAACATCCAAGGAGGGTTTTGAAGGTGGAGCAGGGAAGCTGAGAGCAGAGGGAAGAGCATGGGCAAAGTCTGGGAGCTGTGGAGAAGCAAATGGCATTCAGAGTTTCAAGTTGTGCAGTTTGGCTCAAGCATGGAGTCAAGGAATGAAGCCAGAAAGGTCCAGAACCCACAGGGTCCTGCAGGTCATGAGAGAGCCCCTGGACTTGAACCAGAGGGTGCTCACACTGGCAGAGAAGTGGACCAGAGGTGGTCAGATGGGGAGGTCTGAATAACCTTCTTCACTAGCCCTTCTTGCCCTAGGTTCTCCCGGCAGAGGTTCAAGTCTGAAGATGCCCCCAAGATCCATGTGGCCCTGAGCATCAGCTTGTTTCTCTTAAATCTGGCCTTCTTCCTCAATGTGGGGCAACGCCTGAAGGGGTCCAACACTGCCTGCTGGGCCCGGGGGGCCGTCTTCCACTACTTCCTGCTCTGTGCCTTCACCTGGATGGGCCTGGAAGCCTTCCACCTCTACCTGCTTGTCATCAAGGTCTTTAACACCTACTTCAGCCACTACTTTCTGAAGCTGAGCCTTATGGGCTGGGGTAGGTGTCTCCTGGCCAGGCAGAGGGTTGGCTGGCTCTGTCTGGATGAGGCCAGAAGGGGACCAGCCTTGGGGAGGGCCATGGGCAGTGGCAGCTCCCACTCTGATTAGCTCAAAGCTTGAGGGATCGACGGTGAGAGGGGGATGTGAAGGAGGACGTGCCAAGGGAGCCTCAGCGACACCATACGTCCTTCCCTCCTCGCCCCCAGTCCTGCCTGCCCTAATAGTCATCGGTACTGGGATCGCCAACAGCTACGGCCCCTACTGCATCCGTGATGAGAAGAACGTCATCACACTGGAGCTGTGAGTGGTGGCTATGGGAGTCAGGGTGACCTCAGGGCCCTGGGGGCACAAATTAGGGCCAGAAGGAGGTGGGAAGAGGGGAGAATACCAAGAAGAGAGTAAATCAAGGCCGGATCCTCAGATCCAGCTAGCTCATGGCCTGGAGGGGTAAACTCCAGAGAGGAAGGACAAGGAGAAGGGGCTGAGAAGGGGAGAGGACTGGACCAGGAGGCAGGACGCCCTGCTCCAGCCTGCGACACCACCAGCCTCTATAGCACCTTTGGGAAATTTTTAAAAGGTACCCCCTTTATCCCTCTGACCTGCCATGCCAGGTGCCCAGCCTGGTGAGTGCAGGGTGAGCTGGATTTCAGCCTCCACCTGACCCCCCGCCAGGTGCCCTTGTGCAGGGCACAACTCTCCAGTGCTTGTAGCAGCTCTGGTTCTATGCAGACTCTGCCTCTGAGTTGCTGTGTGACCGTGGGCAAGTTCATCCCCTCTCAGAGCCTGCGTCTCCTCGTCTGTACAATGGGGGTTGATCACACCTGCTCTGGGGCCTCTCACCCCTGCAGTACAGGGAACAGTGGAGCCAATTTGAGTCTCTCTCAGGGCTCCCACCTGAGACCCATGACTCTGTGCTAAGAAGAGTTGGCGGGGCCTTGGTGCTGTGCCCAGGGCCTCGAATGCAGAGTCCCAGGGGCCAGACGGGTAACATAAATGCATGCAGCGGCCTGGGTGGGCATGGCCGCAGACCGGCAATCACACAGCAGCCTAATTGGCAGCTGATTACTGTCCCTCAGGAGGGTGTCCACAGAGCTGCCAGCTGTATGGTTTTATAAGAGAAGCAGAAATTGGCATATTTAGGGAATTCCCTGGTGGTCCAGTGGTTAGGACTTGGTGCTTTCACTGCCAGTGCCTGGGTTCAATCCCTGGAGGGGGAACTAGGATCGAACCCAGGTCTCCTGCATTGCAGGCCGATTCTTTACCATCTGAGGCTCCAGCAAAGCCCAAGATCCCATAAGCCAAGTGGAATCTGGATGTATATGCCAAACCTTTCACTTTTAAAAGGGTGTTCCTTAATTCAGTTTTTTTTTCCCCAATATAAGGTGGGGTGAACAAAACATGCCTTTGGGACCAAATTGGCCCTTTGTGCCCACTGGTCTGAAGGGATAGCAACCTGGAGCCTTATGACATCCCCTCTCCTGGGAGAGCAGGGGAAGGATGGATGGACATGTGGGCGGTGCATCTTCTTAGTCAGAGAAGAACAGGCTGGGGAGACTGCCCGGGGCTTGCTCTCAGGGGACTTCCTCTGGTCCCAACGGCCATCCATCTCCTCCAGGTGCTGGTTCCGTGAGAAAACTGCCCTCTACGTCACCGTGTACGGCTACTGCCTCATCATTTTCCTCTTCAGCGCGGTGATCCTGAGCCTGGTGTCCTGGAAAATCTTTACTCTGTCGAGTGCCACAGCGGGCAAGGAGAAGGGGCAGCACTGGAAGGGGGTCCTCACCCTGCTGGGCCTCTCGTGCCTGGT
>NW_011495034.1:17559784-17578116 GCF_000754665.1 Bison bison bison | reverse complement strand
CCTCCTCACGTCCCTGGGCCAATTCACGGCCTATGTCTTTGCACTGTTCACCTCTCTGCAAGGTGAGGCTCCTGGGCTAGGGAGGAGACGGGCTGCCTTCCTGCACCAGAGGGTGTTGGGGGGCTTTGGGGGAGGGTGTAGCTAGCAAGAAACAGGATTCTACTCAGGCTAGCTCAAATCAAGGGTTGTTGTTGTTTAGTCGCTAAGTTGAGTCTGATTCTTTTGTGACCCCATGGATTGTCACCCACCAGGTTCCTCTGTCCATGGGATTTTCCAGGCAAGAATACTGGAGTGGGTTGCCAGTTCCTTCTCCAGGGGATCTTCCTGACCCAGGGATCAAACCCACACTTCCTGCATTGGCAGGTGGATTCTTTACCACTGAGTCACCAGGGAGGCCCAGTGGTACTCAAGGGTACTGATTTTAAATATCCAAGGCTTCCCCCAAGGACCCCAGGGTAGAAAGACTGGCTGACTTCATGGGAGCTGATAGCAGGGTCAAGAACAGCCACCAAAACCAAAGCAGATACTTGCTCCATCTTTTTCTCCAGAGTCACAAGAAGTCTCTCACCTTCTCTTTGTGGTAACTTTTTCCCTCCACTGGCCCATTCTTACCCATGGTCTCCAACTGGCTGCCCAAGATGACCACCTCATCCCTATGTCATCTTCCCAGTCTGCTAACCGTGGTCTGGTTCAGTCTTTTCTATGTTCTTAGGAGAGTCAAGGATCTGACTGGGCCATCAGACGTCCATCTCTGGTCCAGTCATCTGTGGCCAGGAGAGCAAGATCCTGTGATGTGATGGCTATGTGACATGAACAGAGTCTGTGGAGGCGGGAAGGAAATGATTAGTGGAGGAAATGGTAGATAAGCCTGCTCCCTGCCCCCGCAGAATTTTTCCTCCCATATCCAGCAAAGGGGCAGGTACTCAGGGTACATGTGGGGCAGGGTTTCCCTGCCTGCACCTGTCCCGTTTCCTCCTCATACTTCTGTTTCATACACACAACTTAAAGAAGTATATCATAGCCCGACTGTGAGGGAAAACAGCCCGGAGAGGAACAGCAAGTGTGGCTTTGACTCACAGTCTCATCCTGTCCAGAGCAGTCACTAGGGACGCAGGGTGTCTAGATCCAGTGGGTGCAAACCCACAGGAGCAGAGCTGGCTCCCAATGCCTCACGAGACTGCATGGCAACATGGTTGGCCGCCGCTTGGGCTCAGGGCGTTGGCAGCATGGGTACAAGCAGTTCTTGTTGTTTAGTTGCTAAGTCATGTCCAACTCTTTCCTGACCCTGTGGACGGTAACTCGCCAGGCTCCTCTGCCCGTGGGATTTCTCAGGCAAGAATACTGGAGTGGGTTGCCATTACCCTCCAGGGGATCTTCCTGACCCAGGGATCAAACGTGCATCTCCTGCATTGGCAGGCGGATTCTTTACCACTGAGCCACCTGGGAAACTCGGGGAGAGGCAGACCTAGGTTCAAATCCTGCCTCCCCTCACCACCTCAACAACTCATTCAGCTCCTCAGATCCTTGTCATCTGTACAGTTGGGATTATCCCAGTACTTTTCTCATCAGATCTCATGATGAATACCTGAGATAATGTGTGTGTGGGACACAGTAAGCCTTCAATATGTGGGAACTATGTTAACAACAGAGTCATTATTATTAGGCCATCAGAGACTGGCCCTAGATGAAGACTCATGAGTCCACATCTGAGAAGTCTCAGGGGTTAAGGTTTGGGGGCAAGTCTTGAAACTGTGGATTGTCATTCTTTCTGAGGTTACCCATTATAGCTAAACCTGAACACTTCACCGCACTGAGGTTTTTCCACTGACTGTGAGTAACTCAGTATTTCTCTCTTTCTCACAAACAGAGCCCTCAGCCTACTTTAACTACCCTTGAAGTCTTTTCAATATATTTTTTAACAAGTTTACTTTTTTTTTATTGTTGCCTGTGCTGGGTCTTCATTGCCGCACACAATCTCTTTGTTGTGGTGTGTGAAGTTTTTTAGCTGTGGCACACAGGCTTTGTTGCCTGGTGGCATGTGGGATCATAGTTCCCTGACCAAGAAACCTGTGTCCCTGCATTGGAAAGCAGATTCTTTACCACTGGATCACCAGGGAAGTCCCCTCAATACTTCTGCTGTTGTATAGGGTTTTAGTTCTAAATTTCTTTTAAAAACCCCAAAAGATTTTTACTTCTCCCTCAATGTCTGTACTTACTACAGTTTTCATACCTCACACCTTCCCTCTTGATGAAGCGCATCCTGGAATAACTGTTTATAAGAAGGGCAGTGGTCGTTGTTTCGTATGGTTGAAAATCTCTTCATTTCGGCCTTTGTTATATCTGATAGATATGTATACAGATTTTATTTCAAGGACTGGCTTTCATTCCCAAGATATTGATTAGGTCCTTTTTCAGGAATAGATTTCATCTCGGGGGCTGATGTTTCTGTACATTCTTGAACTTTTACAGTGGAGCGGTTTCGCCTCTGGGCAGCCGCCAGCCCCGGCCCTGCCCCAGGCTCACTGAGGCTTTCTCCTCCCTGACAGGTGTCTTCATCTTCTGCTGGTTCATTGTCCTCTACTGCCCAAGCCAGAGCACCGTGACCTCATCTTCTGGCACTGCCCGGGTTGACCATGCCCAGACCGTGTCTCATGAATAGAGGAAGGCCATGTGGCCAGGCCGGGCCCGCCCTGCACTCTGGACTCAGCTCTAATTCGCCGTGTGACCTGGGGGTGGTGGGGAGGGGGTGCCTGCCTCCTGGGCCTCAGCGCCTTTCTCCGCACAATGTGACTGGGGAGCCAGGGGATGGGAAATACGTTGGGCCATGTTATCTCAAAGGTCTTATTCAGATACACCTATGGGTCTGAGAGTTCACAGATCCAGGACGGCAGGAGTCTCAAGTCCCTGTGATCCTGAGACCCCTGCCGGTACAAAGTGACACCCTCACCCTGCCCCCACACCCACCACCCGCCCTCAGAGCAAAACGGCCTTCTAGTCTCAGAAAGCCTGAGTTCCAATAAGGAGGTCGGTCCTTCCCAGTCGCTCCCCTTCCTCCCTTCCCCTCATCCCTGCCCTCCCACAGCTCCATCCTTGGGCCGCCTGTACCTGAGGGGACACTCAGGGCCACCGCCCGCTCAGGCGTGGGGGGCTCTTGTGAACTGGAGGTTTGTTTTGAGGGGGTGGGGGGGGTTGCTCCTCCTCTGGTCTCACCTGGTCTCAGCCACTCTCTCCAGGGCCCATCCTCACAGAGGTCCCCTTGCCGCTCAGGGGCGCTGGGAGCCCCTCAGGTGCTGGGGACCCTGAATATCAAGGAATGCCACTTACTCAATAGGTGGGCTACCTCAAGCAGTCCCCAGTTCCACCTCTGACTGCCTCACGGGTGGCCCTGATACCGACCAGGGTCCTTGGCCTTTCTCAATCAACAGACATTGATGGGAGGCCAGACGAGAAATTCAGGCAAGGCTTTACTGGGGCCGCTGCTGCAGAAGGGGAAAGTGAGAATTAACAACAGGTTGCCTTGCTTGCTCACTCCCTGAGGGCAGGGGTGGTGAAGCCGATTCCTTTCATGGGGTGAGGGTAGGGATATGTCCAGGGGTTTGGCTGGAAGCCTAGCTTAGGTGGTTTGCCCATCCTTCTGGTGGTGCTGAGTACAGGGGGCATGCACAGTACCCAGCTTTTTTTCCCCAACACCCTGTTTTTATTCCTGGCTCTTCAGAAGTGGCATTAGGGACTTTTTTAGTTTTTTGTTTTGTTTTGTTTCTTTTGTCCAGAATTGGCCCAACTGCACATGGACGCAGTTATTTCTAGTCCCATATAGCTTCTCTGCATTTTGTTGCTGGAGAAGAGGTCTGCCCAGGTTGCAAACATTGCAGCAAAGGGTCCCAGGTCCCAGCTGGTCTCAGGTGGACTGACCTCTGACCTGCTGTCTTGGTGGGGGTGGAGGGCATAAGGTTCAGGGCTCAGCACACCTGAGGGCTGAGGAGCCAGTGCGGGGGGAGGGGGGTTGTGAACCGAGAGAGGATGGACATTTCTTCTGGCATCCAAGCTCCCATAGTGCCAGGGGAGTGCCTCAGGCCAGACCCAGCTGGGTTTGTCACTTCCAGTGGCTGGGCTTGGTTTTGAAACCACTGGTTTCCTCAGTAGGAAACAAAAAAGAGGCAGAGACAGTAGAGATAGACACGGATATAGAGAGATGGAGAGATAGAGAGAGACAGAAAGATAAACCGAAAGAAAGATGAACAGATAAACTGACCCAAAGAAAGAAAACAAAAGGAGAGATAGACAAATGCAGGGACACGCTGGCCTCCTGGGCCGCTCCGACCAGGAGGGCAGGGCGCTGGCGTCCACCCCTCTCTTCTGCCCTACACTGCACCTCACCCAACTTACTGTTCAGCCTCACTCTTCAACCCCCACCCTCCCCAGTGTGCTTTGCAGAAAGTCTAGCACCTTCCACAGGTGAGAAGTTATTATTATTAGAGCCTCACTACAACCCCTGGCTGCCAGTCAATTTGCTCCCCACAAATGCCCTGGACTTGGATTTCCCTTCTCCCTCCTCCCACTCAGCAAACAGATGAAAGAAAGGAAGCCCAGGACCCTGGCTTTATGCAAATCACTGTGTTCCTAGAAGGGAAATCTTAAGATTGTGGACACTGCAACAGTTGAGCCACGTTATCAGTTTTTGGGGACAAACTTGGTGGGTTTCAGGGCTTATCTTCATAGACATCTGTTTCTCACACCGAAGTTCTCAGCAACCTTACCCCAAAGTCTCAGAGCTAGTAGCCTGTCCTCAGGAAGAATGGCTGCTTCAGTGTCTGACAGGCCTGGCTTCAAATCCTAGCTCTGCTATTTAGAGGCTGGGTGAACCTGAGCCTGTCACCACACCTCTCTGAACCTCAGATTCACCCTACGTAAGATGGGGCTTGTTGAGTCTTATGTGTGCACGCTCGGTTGCTCAGTCATGTCCACCTTTTTGCGACCCCATGGACTACAGCCTGCCAGGCTTCTTGGTCCATGGGATTTTCCAGGCAAGAATACTGAAGTGGGTTGCCATTTCCTACTCCAGGGGATCTTCCCAACCCAGGGATCGAACCTGGGTCTCCTACTTTGGCAGGTGAATTTTTTACCACTGAGCCACTTGGGAAGCCCATTGAGTCTTAAGTGAGGTGGTCAAAGTGAAGTGCCCGACATTAAGTCAGCAGGAGTTAATTTGCTCCATGAGAAACCCCTTGGCCTAAAGAGAAGACTCATTGGAAAAGACTCTGATGCTGGGAGGGATTGGGGCAGGAGGAGAAGGGGACGACAGAGGATGAGATGGCTGGATGGCATCACTGGCTCGATGGACGTGAGTTTGAGTGAACTCCAGGAGTTGGTGATGGACAGGGAGGCCTGGCGTGCTGCAATTCATGGGGTCACAAAGAGTCGGACATGACTGAGCAACTGAAATGAGCTGAACTGAAAGCAAATTGTGAGCTTCTGCAACCTGTTTGTTAACTAGGAGGATATGAAGTTCAAAGCTCCCTTTTATCAAGAGGGAGGGGACATATGTGTACCTATGGCTGATTCATGTTGATGTTTGTCAGAAACCAATCCAATATTGTAAAGCAATTATCCTTCAATTGAAAATAAATACATTTTTTTAAAAAAAGGCTCTCTTCCAGATTCCTTGCACAGCTCTGCCAAGTGAACCAGCCCTGGGTGGGGAGGAGGAAATTGAGCCCAGAGAGGCCCAGCAATCCCGCCCAAGACCACCCTGAAAGCTGGCCCGACACTAGAACTAGGGGCTCCGGGGGTTTAGAGTTATTACCTTGTCCCTGACCTCCGAGTCTCAAGGGAAATCCTGGACAGTGGTTTTTTCTTACCTTTTCCTTGCTTTCTCACTTAAGACATGCTCAGTGGGATGCGGGACGGATAGAACCACAAACCCTGGATGGGCGGGGTTTCCAGGTGCAGTTGGGGAAAGCTGAAGGGGTGCCTAGCTAACAGCAGAGATGTCCTGTTTGCTGATTGGCTCTCCACCCCAGGGCCAGGCAGTGGCAGAGGGGCTGGGGTCCCTCACTGCTTGAAGTCACTGCAAAAGTGGCTCCAAGCACCAAGTTGAGCACATGCTAAGGCCAGGGAGGGCTATGGCGAAAAAACACCCCAAGGTCCACCTAGACAGACGAAGTTCTCCTGTCACTGATACATCCAAAGGACAACCTAGGAGGTGGACAGCCTGATGGTCAAAAGCACGAACTCAGAGGTCAGCCTGCTTGGTCCAGGTTCTTTGCCTTGGACCAATTCCTCACCTACTGAATCTGCAATGCAGGGATAACGGCAGCTGCCTGACAAAGCTGATGATTACATGAGATACTGGCTAAGAGGGCTGCCCACCTAACACAGTGTGACTGTGACTAAGCCGGAACTCGGCTTTGGCTGACACCTTATCAGGCCGTAGGCGGCAGTGGTCATCTGTGTGCTGCAGGAAGGGTGTCCCCTCATCGTGGTTCCCTGCCAGGTTCTCTCTGTTCTGTCCCAGATTCTTCTTTCCTAATACTTTTTCATTACAATGTAATAAATAGGTAGGAAGTAAGAAGACCTACTTGCTTCATGCTTTCAGAGAAGTAATTTAATATCAAAAGATAAAAATTGTTTGCAAATTGATCTACAAATACAGTGTAATTCCAATAAAGGTTCTAAGTCATTTTTTAAGCTTTC
This sequence comes from Bison bison bison, assembly GCF_000754665.1. Taxonomy (NCBI): domain Eukaryota; kingdom Metazoa; phylum Chordata; class Mammalia; order Artiodactyla; family Bovidae; genus Bison; species Bison bison. Next base: position 17,571,423 of record NW_011495034.1, on the reverse strand, counting down.
TGAAACTTATTATAAAATTTATATGAAAGGGTCTCCTTGGTGGCCCAGTGGTTAAGAATCTACCTGGCAATGCAGGGGGTGTGGGTTCAATTCCTTGTCCAGGAAGATCATTTGCCCCCTGGTCTACATGCCGCGGGGCAACAAGCCTGTGGGCCACAACTCCTGAGCCTGTGCACCCTAGAGCACGTGCTCTGAAACAAGAGAAGCCACCGCAATGAGAAGCCCACAGACTGCAACTAGAAAAAGTCCATGCACAGCAGTGAAGACCCAGCACAACCAAAAGTAAGTAAATAAATAAAAAATTTTAAACTAAATAAAATAAAATTTATATTAAGGCATATAGGCCTCAAATAGGTAAGTCATCCTTAATGAAAGAGGGCACAGAAGGAAGAACTGACCTGCAGATATAAAGAGTGTACAAGGCCATAGTGGTAAATTCAGCTTGGAGTCTGTGCAGGGATAGACATGAAGACCAGCGGAATAGAACAGAGGCCTCTGTGGCAGACACGTGTACACCTGGGGACTTACTGTATGACGAGAGTGACATCACGAGAAAGGGACAAATGATCTGATGATGGTGTTGGAAAATTAACTCTTTGTAAGGGGAAAAATAAAACAAAATCCCTACTTAACTCCTCATACAGAGATGGACTTCCAGCAGAATAAAGGTCTAAATGGCATGGCAAAATTACAAAATTAACATAGGAAAATATGTTTTATTGGAGTATAATTGCTCTACAATGTTGTGTTGGTTTCTGCTGTACAACAATGTGAATTAGCTGTATACATATATCCCCTCTCTCTTGAGCCTCCCTCCCATTCCCCATCCCACCTGACTAGGTCATCGCAGAGGGGGACATATTTTTGTGACTTTAAGTGCAAGAAAGGATTTCTTAAACAAAAATTTGTAAGTGCAAAACGTCAGACCAAAACCTGATAGACTCAAATACATCAAAATTAAAGTTTTCTGTTCAATGAAGGTCACTACAGGCAAGGTTAGTGGACCTGTGACAGAAAGGAGGGAGGTATTTGCAGCATCTGGAACCAGGGATTAACACCTGGAAGTCCTGCAAATCCAAACAAGATAATTCTGCAATAAAGCAAAATGGGTTGAGTTTTTAAAAGACAGTTTCAGAAGAAGAAACCCTTGAAGCTAACACATTAGCACATGAAGACAGATTTAAAATCTTTAGTAATCAGAGAGGCACATACTCAAATGACAGTAAGACCTTGTTGTACCCCTACGAAACTGGGAAACATCAGGAAGGGAGTGAATATCAACTGCTGGCGGGGGCAACGGTGCCAGGCTCCCTCAGGCATTGTGGGAGGTGGAGAGAGTGTAGGTTTCACCACCTGAAAAAAAGTGCAGTGCTGCTGCTGAGCCACCTGTCCTGCTCCTGGTTCTTTAGCCCAAAGATACACTTGCAGGTCTAGAAGGGACTCCACCAATGACATGTGTGGCATTATCTGTGAATAATGGGAGTTGATGGCAAAGTGGGGTGTCCATGGCTAGGAGAGTAAAGAGGAAATTAATGTGGGTGGATCTTTTTTTTTCTTTTTTTAGTAAAGTCTGGTACAGCTTTTTTGTTTGTTTGTTTGTTTAATATTTATTTATTTTCTTTATTCATTTGTCTATGCCAGGTCTTAGTTGCAGCATGCAGAATCTAGTTCCCTGTCCAGGGATCAAACCCAGGCCCCCTGTTTTGGGAGCCCAGACTCTTAGCCACTGGACCACCAAGGAAGTCCAGTGGGTGGATCTTAAATACACAGTTCTTAGCAAATATCTAAGAAACAGAAAAGTATTAATACAATATCATTAACGCCAATTAAAAATGCTGACAGCATGAGAAAGAATGCTCATTTGGTGGGGAGTTGGGGAGTGTCAGAATGATGCCTATGTGGGCTGGGAATGGGTAAAGAGGAATAAACAACTATGCGGAGGAAATTAGGTGTTGCACGAGACAAAAGGAAAAAGGAGACCTATGTTCCATTCCACCGGAGGCGCATATCACATTTTCCTTTTCCTCTTCCCTTCCTGGCCGCCGCCCAGGTGAATTCCCCAGAGAGGTAATTCCAGGCTGAACTCCAGGACTGAAGTCCACACGCCATCTTAGGAACTTTCCCTCCATCTAATTTATCCTTCTCACTTTATTTTATATGACTGCATAATGTTCCAGCCAGAAGAAAAAAAATCATTCTTTATTATCAAGAATTGAGATGATTTCTACATTTTCACCAATAGCAGCAACTATACAATCTCGTCCAGACATCTGCACGATTTATCTGGACCCCACTCCCCACCACAAAGCGGCATCACAAGTTCTGTGGGCCCTTTCCTTCAAAAACAAAACAGAAGAAGTTATCTTTTGTGACTGCATCGGTACGAAGACAAATATAATCCCAGGCGGACTCATAATGTGCATTATCGGTCTATTCATTTTTTATTTGGAATTTAAAAGAAATTAAAGTAAGCATTTTCATGGGCCACTAACCTAACAAGTAAGTTTTCTCTGTGCCGTGAGATTTATACTAAATCAGTGGTCCAGCCTCGACTAGAACCAGGACTCAGGCAGCCTGACTGTCCACCATGACAGGCGGCCATGCCAGGACCCACACTGGTTTTTATCTGTTTTGATGAAGGCCATACTGACCATGCAAGCAGAAGCAGTGCTGTCCTGGTAAATGTTTAACAACACTTGATGAGAGAAATCTCTAGGATTCTTGCCTGGAGAATCCCATGGGCAAGCTACAGTCCACAGGATCGCAAAGAGTCAGACACGACTGAAGAGACTTAGCACGCGTGATGAGAGAAAAAGTCCTTGTCTGCAGCATTTGCCAATTTCTGTGGTATAAATAATCTCATGGACAATTTTAAGCTACCTATGTGATATCACTGAACAGAGTTGGAAAAAGATGTGGAGTAGCTTACCCTAACATAATATTTTCGTTGTATAGATAACAATAGGAATAAATAACCTCTGGAGCTTAGATAACAATAAAATGCAGTAAAATAATTAGGAAGTGATGAGTTTTGAGTATTTCTTACCTCTGCTTTTAATATAGTCTATTTACTTATATGTTTTTGTAATTTAAATTTTACTAATGACTGTGTTCATCAATGGGTTCACAAACATTCCTAAAGCTTTAACCATCAGCTCTTGCAAACTGGCACACAAGCTGGTTCCAGCCCACCACGGGCTGAGGGACACACTGCAGTGTGTCTCCTGGACCCAGACCTGGTTAGTGACAAAAGACTACATTTCCCAGAAGCCTCCTCTCCCATGACCTGCCCTCGGCCTTGAAAGCTGTTACTATGGAGACAGGCTAACAGATGGTACAGGCTGTCCTCAAGGGTGAGATGGGAGCTGGGGTGTGCAGTGGCTGAACCCCATCTGGCAGGGGGGAGGGCAAGGGCGCTGGTGGTAAGGGGGATTCTTCTGCCTGGGGCCTTTCAACCCCAAACTTTCTGGGGAAGTTTTCAGTGTGTGTGTGTGTGTGTGTGTGTGTGTGTGTGTGTGATGGTGAAGAGGAGGTTGCTGCTGGGGAGAAAGACGCAGGGAAGGGCTTGTGGGGTGGGGAGAATGCTGGGCACAGAATTGCGGGAACTTTAAGGTGGGACTGCCTTCCCCAAATTGTGCTTTAGCTGAAGGGGCAGGCTGATGCCGGGAATAAGCATTGCAAGTTCTGGCTCAGCTCCACCTCTGATGACGTGTTCTGTGACCTTGGCCCAGAGCCCATTTTAGTGGCTGCCCACTGACACCTTGGCCTCCTCCCCTCCTATGTCTTTCCTTACTCACTCCCCCTCCACTAAACCATCCATTCCTTCTAGGATTTTTACATTTCATTAGGCCCTTAAATGCATGGATTTCAGAGCCAGAAATATACAGGTTCATGTATATTTCTGCTCCTTACTAGCTCTGTGACTTTAGGCCAAGCACTTAACCTCTCTAGGCCTCAGTGTTCTCCTCTGAAAAGTGGGTATCATAATAGTATCTGCCTCATAGGGTCCGTAATGGGAAAACTCAGTATTCCATCTTCTGTGTGTCTCCTTTACTTCTCAGACAAAACCCTTTGCTTCTGACACTTCTGGTTTCCAAATGTGCAGTTTCCCCCTCACTGAGTAATTCCTTTTTAAAATATTCATTTATTTATTTGGCTGCATCAGTTCTTAGTTGCACTGCACACAGATCTACACTGTGTCATGCGGGATCTTTCTTTGCAGCTCAAGGGCTCCCTAGTCGTGATGCGTGGGCTCAGTAGTTTTGAGGAATGGGCTTAGTTGCTCCACTGCATGTGGGATCTTAGTTCCCTGACCAGGGATCAAACCGACGTCCCCCGCATTGCAAGGAGGATTCTTAACCACTCGACCACCAGGGAAGTCCCAAGAAATTCTCCATGACACCATTTGGGTGTCCTATAATTCAACTCAATTCTGACACTACCTACTTGGAGATGGCATCAGATCCCACAGGTTAAGAGCTCAGTCATACAAGACTCTTCCCACTCACTTCAGATGCCGATAGCAAGCAAGTAGTCGGTCCCTGGGTTACCCACAATTTATGTCCAATGTGGCTACCAACTGGGGGTTCCCATGACCCCCTCCTCGGGTTCTATTTATTTGCTAGAGAGGCACAGGGAAACACCTCATTACGTTTACCAGTTTATTAAAGGACACAGTAGAGGACACAGACAGCCAGGCAGGTGAAGAGATACATAGTGCGAGGTCTGGGAAGGTCCTGAGTGCAGGAGTTTCTGTCCCCCAAGAGGACGTTGCCTTTCCAGCCTGGAGGCTCTCTGAACATCCTACTATTGAGAGTCTTATGGAGGCGTCCTCACATAGGCTTGATCAACTATTGAGCCCATTTCTACTCTTCTCTCTTCTCTGGAGAATGGAGGAGGGGCTGGAAATTCCAAGCTTCCAGCCATGGCTTGGTCTTTCTGGTGACTGGTCCCCATCAGGGAGTCATCCAGGGGGTCACCCAGCCTTGCTAAAACAGAAAAAGAAAAAAAGATGTGCCTGGTGTTCTTATCACTTTGGAAGTTATAAGGGGACTGGATCTTTCGTCCACTTTAGTGAGGCTGGGCTCTCTGGCTGCAGACAAGTCCTTCTCTAGGGCACATGAGCATATATGGCATTTCAATGTCCATCCACCCTCCACCCCCCCCCCACCCAAAGGTCCTCCATCCTGAGAGATGACACAAGGGCTTGGCCAGAAGAGTGTAGGCTGTGTCACTGCCACCTGCCCCTTATTCAGGTGCCTTAGAGGCAGCCCCATTCTTGCCCTCTCTGTGTTCCAAGTTTGGTGATGTTACCTCTTCTTTTTTTCCTTCCTTGCTATTATGAATGGGCTTCCTAGGTGGCGCCAGAGGTAAAGAATCTGCCTGCTAATTCAGGAGACATAGGAGACACAGGTTCCATACCTGGGTTGGGAAACAACAACTGCTTGTCTCCAGTGTTGCCAACCATGGTGCCACCCAGTCTCGTGAGGCACTGGGAACCAGCCCTGTTAGCAACTCAGTGACTGAGCATATAGGTGTCATATCTAAGAGGCCTAAAAGATAATTATGAATAAGTTTCTTTGAATTTAGACTTCCTGGACTTCATAAATATATGTAATAGGAAACTTCATAGTACTATCCATACAGCACTAACATCACCTGCCAGAAGGACAAAGTAACTGGCGGAATAAATATACAAAAAGCAAAGCAAGGTTAATAAGTCTCAGCTACCTGCTCCTGACCTGACAACAGTCTCAACATGTGACCTGCGTCGTCTCTGCTTTAAGGGGAAATCTGCAAATGTCAGAAAGGTGTTACAGGTGTGCTCACACCACGTGGAGACTTTCTCTCTGATGGAAAGAACGTTTAAGAGGGTCTTGCCTCCTCCCTTTGTGATCTAAACCAGCGGTCCCCAACCTTTCTGGCACCAGGGACCAGTTTCATGGAAGATAATTTTTTCATGGACCAGGGGTGGAGGGAAGTGGTTTCAGGATGATTCAAGCACATACATTTATTGTGCAATTTATCTCTATTATTATGACATCAGCTCCACCTCAGACCATCAGACCTTAGATCCCGGAGGCTGGGGGACCCCTGAATTCTAAAGCACATCAAAGCACCATCCAGGGACACAGCTGGTGTCATTGACTCCATTCTGGCCTGAAATTGGCCATTCTGAGTGCATTTAATCCTCCTGCAGCGACCTCCTCTCTAGACAGTCATAGACACGCCAGAATGGAGGTCCTAAAGGAGAAAGTGGAGGAGGAAGAGGCGGCGGAGCGAGAAGAAGCAGCTGAGCGGGCCGAGAGGGGAGAGAAAACAAAGAGGCCGATGGAGGTGCGGAGGGAGGAGACCACCATGACGCAGGAGATGCTCAGAGACCTGGAGAGGAAGCTGTCAGAGATTGAGGTCTCTGTCCCGGAGAAGCTCTTGTGAGTGTCAGGGATAGGGAGGGAGGGGACTTTGGCCCAGCCACCCTGGCGGGGGTCAGACCAGGGCTGGGCAGAGAGAGAGCAGGTCAGAATGGTGATGCCTGGGCTGGGAGGCAGCACGGGGACCTAGAAGGAGATGGTTAAGAGTGAGGACCATGCTTTCAGGCTGTCTGGTCCAAGTCTCTAACTCCTAGGGAGTTAACCCTCCCTAACTGTGTAACCTTGGGCAAGCCACTCAGCCTCTCTGTGCATCATTTCCCTCATCTGTTTAAAGGGGCATCTGATCAACCCAGTGCTCGGTGACAACCTAGAGGGGTTGGATGATGGAGAGGGGAGGGAGGTTCAAGAGGGAGGGGACATATGTATCCTTATGGTTGTTGTACAGCAGAAATCAACACAACATAGTAAAGCGATTATCCTCCAATTAAGAATAGATTAAAAAAATAAAAGAGCAGCTGATAAGAATGACACTTCCCTCCTAAGTAGTTATGAGGATTAAATGAGGACGGAGTAGAGCCGGTGGCAGCTAAGGTAGATGGAGGGTTCCCTGTGTGCCAGGCCCAACCCCACACAGGCTAATACCACCCTCTTGTGGGCACAGGGCCTTCACCAAGGACACTATCGACACCTCCAAGCTGCCCCTTTCCTACCAAAGCAACACGCTCAAGGAGGAGCATCTGCTGCAGGTGGCGGACAACTTCTCCCGCCAGTACAGCCACCTGTGCCCGGACCGCGTGCCCCTCTTCCTGCACCCACTGAACGAGTGCGAAGTGCCTGTGAGACCGGGTGGTAGAGGGCAAGGCCGGGGCTGGAGCACAGAGGGTGGAGGGAGGCGGGCCAAGCACAGACCTCTCCTGGAGGGTGGTGGGGGCAGCATATAAACTCAAATGCCCACAGGCCCCAGCAGACCTGGTGTGCGTCATCCCTGGGGTCTGTGGTGGCTTGGAGCCCCCATGCCCCACCTAAGGGGCAGTTGGACAGCCAGTGCAATCTCCAGCCCCCAAGGCCAGCCCTGTGCAGACAAAGGCAGAACCCGAGTGCTGGCCCCCTTCCTTCCCACCCTGGGACCCAGGGCACGTCCCTGATTCTCACTGGGCCTCAGTTTCCCCACCTGTAGGCCCAATGGCAGGAGATGAATGCGAAGTTACAATGCCGCAGCCCATACATAGGTTGACAAGGAGCTTGCAGACCGTTTGATCTGGCCCACCTGGTGATGTAACCCTTGTGTTAGCTGCCAGCACTTGGAACTCAGCTGTTCCCAAACAGATCCCTAGTCCCCTCTTTCCTGGATCTGGTAACCCCGGACCTGCATTTCTGCTACAGCCATCAGTGGGGGCTGCCCCTTAGGTGGGGCCATGTGTGATCTGGTGCTGGTGAAACCTTCCTCGAATTCACACGGAGGGAGACTCCAGAGGCCTGGCTCCTGGCCCCAGGGCAGCAGAGCAACCCCTCAAAGGCCACAGAAGCACTAGGTCCCCCACGGTGGGCAGCGGTCTAGAGCCACAGACCCGACTCTTCTACTGACTGTGAACCTGAACAAGTCAGCTCACCTCTCAGAGCCTCGGCTTCCTCACCTGTCAGTGGGACCTGCCTCACAGAGTTGCTGGGGGTCAGGGAGGTGATGCGGGACTGAGCGGCGCTAAGTGGGGTAGTGGTGATGATGCGGTAGTGATCACATCACTAGCACTGGATTATGCTAGATCTGGGCAAGAAGGGCCTTGAGGGAATCCCTTCCTCCAACTCCCAAGGCCCTGAGTAGGAACCTGCGGCCCAGAGAAGCCTAGAGAGCAGCCCCCAACCCCATCCTGAGGTCTCCAGCTTCCTTGGAGCACCGTGGTTTCCTCCCAAGTGGCACATCGCCCCAGGGCCTGTGGTCTCTCCCTTTGCAGAAGTTCGTGAGCACAACCATCCGGCCCACACTGATGCCCTACCCTGAGCTCTACAACTGGGACACCTGTGCCCAGTTCATCTCCGACTTCCTGTCCATGGTGCCCTTGCCTGACCCCCTCAAACCTGTAAGTACCACCTGGGGCTGCGTCCTTAGGCCACGAAGCCAGAGATGGGAAACCAGGCAGGTCGGGAGAAGGAGGCTTGGCCAGCCTCGGGCCACAGTCTATGAGTCTGTCGGGGCCGAACCCCTCACCGACCCCCTGGCTGGGAGGGAGGATGGGAATAGGCCCAGAAAGAGACAGCCACTTGCCTGAGGTCACACAGCATGCCTGATCTCTGGACTCCCACCTCTTTGACTCCTTTGCCTCCTTCGGCTTTCAGAGTCTTCTTTTCAGGACTTTAGGAGATGGAAAAGGAAAGAGGGGGACCTGCTACCCACGTTTCAAGGCCACATTTTTGGGGTTCTGACCAGCTTAATCTCTTTAAGAATGGAGGGTGAAAGGAGGGAGAGAAAAGGGAATATGTACACAGTGGAGAAAGAGAGGAGAGAGACAGAGGTAGAAGGTAAGGGTAATTTGGAATAAAACCATAAAACATCCAATCAAAGATCCTCAGGCCAGAAGCCTCAACATCCAGACGGTCTTTCCCACCAGGAAGAAGTCCATGGCCCTTTGGAATCACAGGCAAATGTGGATTGCACTTTCTGGACACAGGGGCTGTGGTTTTCACCTCATTCTTAGCAGACTCCCTAAACCAGCAAAGGGGAGGAGCCCCATTGGGGTTGAGCCTGCACACTGGCCCTGGCGCCCAGCCCTGGGGAGACTGGCGAGGGGCAGGGGGCAGCTGTACTGACCAGCCTGCTGTGCCCAGCCCTTGTACCTGTACTCCTCGACCACTGTGCTCAAGTACCAGAAGGGGAACTGCTTCGACTTCAGCACACTGCTCTGCTCCATGCTCATCGGCGCCGGCTACGATGCCTACTGTGTCAACGGCTACGGCTCCCAGGACCTGTGCCACATGGACCTAACTCGGGAGGTGTGCCCACTCACCATGAAGCCCAAGGAGGTACGGCCGGGCCCCTGCTGCCCTCAGCATCACATGAGACACGCCATCCTTACGGCAGCCTGTCCCTGCTGCTGAGCTCTACAACTGGGACACCCGCGCCCAGTGAAATCAAACCACTGATGATTTCTCTCCCCTTGGCATCTTCATGCATACAGCCCATTCCTCCAAACTGGCTGCTCCTCTCCACTTGTTGTCGCTCAGTTGCAGCTACTGTGTTCCCCACATTAGTGAATGCCACATGGCAACTATCTTCAGCCAAATTCTTCCAAATTTATCCTGTGCATGCGATAAAAAGCCATCCAGTCATTTTCATATACGGAAAAAGCAGACAAATGAACAGATATGTAGTTCTGTCTTTTTTTTCCCCCTTCTCATGTAAAAAGATCCCTTTTTTAACAGCACAAAATTTCACCAAACCTCCACCAAACCACAGCAGGCAGTGGTTGTGCTTGTATATATGCTGACTGAGTACACCATAATGACCCAAGGCAGCTGTGAACACTCAAAACACTTCTTAGTGAATTTAATTGTAGGAATCATTAAAGCATCTCTGTGCATTTGGAAAATAGCCATGCTACAGGCAAAAAGGACTTTCCAGATGGCTCTAGTAAGAACCCACCTGCCAATGCAGGAGACGTAAGAGATGTGGGTTCAATCCCTGGGTTGGAAAGATCCCCTGGAGGAGGGCATGGCAACCCACTCCAGTATTTTTGCCTGGAGAATCCCACGGACAGAGGAGCCTGGCAGGCTACAGTCCGTAGAGTTGCAAAGAGTCAGACATGATTGAAGCAACTTAGCATGCGTGCACAGGCAGATAATGCTTTTCATGAACTAGATTGATTCCAGGATTTTGTGATCCGGGGTCAAGGCCCCATGAGTATCTGCAGCTTGGGGCAGGGGATCCAGGGGCCTGAGGCAACCAGCATCATGCACCTGTGTTACCTGCGTGAGCAACTGGGGCCCCTGGGGCTGTTCTCTGGTGGAGAAGGAGAGGGAGGCACCTGGTGAGAGCCCAGCCTGCTCTCTCAGGCCCAGCTCCCCAGGAAAGATGGAACAAAAAAAGCTCCATCACTGCTTTTGGCTCCAAAGGCCTATGAACTCACATACAGGCCTCTTAGCTCAGCCAAAATTTTAATTATGAAATTGATATCAATAGCTAATGGGTGCTGAGAACATTCCAGTCTATAAACCACTTACATGTTTCTTGACTTGGTTGCTCCTCTCAAGAGCACTGCGTGGTAGAAATGATTGCTCTTGTGTTTTACATGTGAGTGTGTTGAGATGAAATAGCTTTTGTGACCAAAGTCACACAGCTGGTAAATGGGTCCCTGGGGGCTGAGGCCCAGTCTGTCTGACTATGAATGGTGGAGATTCGCTATTTCTCCCTCATACCAGGTCCCCATTCTGCAGCTTCTGTGGTGTCTTTTCCTGGACATTTTCTGGCCACCTAGCACACATTTGTGTACACACGCTCATGTGCGTGCGCGCGCACACACACACACACACTGTCTGATCTGTCTGCATTTGACAGATCAAGCCTGGGGAAAAGGTTCTCACTGAATTTTGCAGAAGATGCTACAGTTAGGGAAATGGGAGGACATACCCACAGTCACAGGTCTGGAGCTGAGGCTCTTTCTGTGTTTGGGGTCAGAGAACCTGCAGACTCCAGGAGCAAGAGTGTGGGTGGCTGCCAATCCTTTTCCTCTCGTCTCGTGACAGAGTGTCAAGGAGGAGGAAAAGGCACCCCCTAAGAAGTACGCCATCAAACCTCCCAGGGACCTGACCAGCAGGTTTGAGCAGGAACAGGAGATGAAGAGGCAGGAGGCGATCAAGGCTGAGGAGGAGAATCGGCGGAAGCAGGAGGAGGCACGCCTCTTGGTGGGTCCACCATCCTCAGCCCTCAAGCCATGAACTCAGCTCCAGAGAAGGGGCTGCTTGGAATGGGGAAAAAGACGCAGGCCACAGGCCATGTGTTTATGGCCTCCAGGTTCAAATCCCCTCCTCCCTCTTCCAAAAACCCCACCTCCATCCCAGTGGTGGTCAGCCAGATGCTAATACTACAGAGCTGTGCTGCCTGGGCCAATTCATTGTGTGCTGTGCAGTTCTGGTGTCCTCCTTGATCCAGACCAGGAGCTCACTGAAGATATACCTGCATACACTCTACATCCATCCTCCATCAACCTTCCCACCACCCTCAACCACCCTCCCACCATCCTCGAAAAACCCTCCCACCCCCTCCCAAAACTCTCCCAC
>NW_011495034.1:17549910-17559342 GCF_000754665.1 Bison bison bison | reverse complement strand
CTCCCACCACCCGCCCATCACCCTCCCACCATCCTCCCATCTCTCCTCCTATCCACCCACACTCTCATCATCCCTTTCATCTACTTTGCTTCCCTCCCTTCTTGTCTTTCCTTCCATATAGTATTTATTGAGGGTCTACTGTGGGATGCAGTAGACCCTGGTGATGCAATAATGAACATGGCACAGTGACCCTTTTTCCAGAGGGGTGCAGATAGGGAAGCCATATGGTGTCCCTCTATCTTTCTTTGGATGAAATCTCACCCAGAATCACAACACAGAAAGCCAATAAATCCCAGATACCCTAGAGCTCCAAAAGGTCAAGTTTATAAACCACAGATCGAGCTAGATCCTCCCATTTTATGTATAAGCAAACAGGTTCAGAAGTGGGGTGATGTCCTCAAGGTCACGAAATCAACCAGAGATGCAGTGTGGATCAAAATTCGATTATTTTGCCAGTTCCTCGGCCCCAGGGAGATGTTTGTACCCCTGATGATCCCCTTCCCATCCATTTGCCTCGAGGTCACCCACCTTTCCCGTGCAGGAGCAGGAGAATGCAAAGACCGACCCCCTGCACGGACTTCGTGTGCATTCCTGGGTCCTGGTGTTGTCGGGGAAACGTGAGGTGCCTGAGAGTTTTTTCATTGACCCATTCACTGCACGCAGCTACAGCACCCAGGACGATCACTTCCTGGGAATTGAGAGCCTTTGGAACCACAAGAACTACTGGGTCAACATGCAGGATTGCTGGAACTGCTGCAAGGTGCTGGGCGGGCCTGGGCAGGTGTGGCAGGCACAGTGGGGGAGGGTGGGTGTGACCAGTGGGGAGAGCTGGCCACCAGCCAAGAGGGCTTTGAGCTTTTCCTGGAGTACCCAGGGCCTACTGCTTTACCCATACATAATCATTCCAGTATGATTATTGTCACTCTGTTAGTTTCTGTATCCTTATAAAATGTGGATTGTTAGTTCAATTGATTTTGAAGTGCAATACACATGCAGAAAAATGCACTTATCCTACACGTCCAGCTCAATGAACTTCCATACATATTTATGTATAAAAACTCAGTGCCAGGACTTCCCTGGTGGTCCCATGGTTGAGAATCCCTTTCAAATGCAAGGGATGCAGGGTCGATCTCTGATGGGGAAACTAAAATCCCATATGCCCTGGGGCAATGAAGACCCAGTGCAGCCAAAACAAAACCCAAAACCTCAGTGCCATTTATAGAAGTTAAAAAATATGTGCACATGTTTGGAGGGAGGTGGTAACTGGATACCAGGGGACTTTCTGGGAGTGTGGATAATGTTCTGTTCTTGAACCGGTATTTCCATATAGTGACACTTCATCTCTTCCTGTAAGGACAATGCCAAATGAGCTCCACATTCAGGCCTATCCCAGGCCAGAGAGTCTCCGAGTCTCTCACCCAGAGACCAACACGGGAAGGGAGTCCCAGCCCCCTCAGGGCCTCTGTCCCCCTGTGGGGATGAGGAGGGCGGGCGAGGACTCTCAGAGGCAGCCTGGAGCCACGTTCTGGCCCCTTTGAGACCCAGCTGGGTTTCTTCTCACCCTGGGCTTGGCTGTTCCCCGCCCCCCTCCCTGCCCCTTTAGAGTAGGAGGGGGGTACACTGGCTGTGGGGTGTGCTCAACGACCCCGTTCTCCATCAGGATTTGGTCTTCGACCTGGGAGACCCCGTGAGGTGGGAGTACCTGCTCTTGGGCACCGACAAGCCTTTCCTGTCCCTGACTGAGGAGGAGGATGAGGGGATGAATGATGATGACGACGTGGAAAACCTGGTGAGCCTCCATGGAGTGGGGGGACTTGACACCCTGTCTTGCTTCAGGCCAGCCTGACACACTTCCCCCACAGATATGTGTCTAGGGCGGGGCAGTTCAGATAGACCACTTATAGATTCCTTGAAGCAGAAGGGCCTGGACCATGCCCTTGTTTTACAGATGGGCAGACTGTGGCCCAGACAGGTCCAGCAACCTGCCCGGGACCCCCAAATGGTGCAGGGAAGGTCTGGGATGTGCATTCAGGCCTCCTGCCCATCCCCCACTCGGCCCCCTCTATACACACACACACAGCCCACTTCCTGTTCAGGGGTTGCCCTGCCCTTTGGAGTAGGGCAATAAGACCCTCTCCACAACCCATCCCTTTCAAGCCCCAGAACCATCCCTCACATCCAGGCCTCTCCTGCATGATCGCCATGATTCTCCACACACGCTTCCAGACCTTGCTTGTCCCTCCTATCAGCCCTTCTGAAGGTCATTGGCCTGGTCATCTCTGATCTCCTACTCGGGGGCAATCCAGGCAGGTCTGCATGAGGCCCTGTGAGTGGAAGTCAGAGGCCCAGATGCCTTCGCCACTGGTTCCGACACCTTGAGCAAACTTCCTAACTGTTGGAAACTTCAGTTTCATCATCTGCATGTAAAATGGGGGAATGGGGTCAGTTACATCACGGTAGCAATAACTGGGGTATTCGTTTGCTAAAGTTGCCGTAACTCAGACTGGGTGGCTTAAACAGTAGAAATTTCTTTTCTCACAGCCCTGAAGACTGGAAGTCGAGCTGTCAGCAGGGTTGGATTCTCCTTAGGGGTGCCCACCCCCGGGTCCTCACACTCTTTCCTCTGTGTGCATCTGTGTCCTAATTTCTCCCTATAAGGACACCAGTAGTATTGGATTAGGGCTCAACTGAATGACCTCAGTTTAACTTCGATACCTCTTTAAAGATCCTGTCTCCAAATATAGTCACATTCTGGGGTTCTGGGTTCTAGGACATATGAGTTTTGGGGGGATACAATTCAGCCCCCAGGTAACACTCACATGGCCCTTTCTAAGTGCTGTGAAGCGGCTCAGTCATGCCTGATTCTGCCACCCCATGGGCTGTAGCCCTCCAGACTTCTCTGTCCACAGGATTTTCCAGGCAAGAATACTGGAGTGGGTTGGGATCTTCCCGACCTAGAGATCGAACCTGGGTCTCCTGCATTGCAGGCAGATTCTTTATCATCTAAGCCACCAGGGAAGCCCTTCTAAGTGCCAGAAGGTATTTAACTTACCAATATCTTCGCAGCTACCCGGTGTGATGGGTACTAGTATTGTCACCCATTTATTATTGCCCCATTTTACTGACAGGAAGGCTTACACACAGAGGGGTGAAATAAATGACCCAAAGTTACACAGCCAATAAGTGACAGCTGGGATTTGACTTGGGATTTGACTGTCCGGCTCCCAAGTCTGGGTTCTCAAAGGCAGTTCTGTTCGGCCTCCTGGGGCTGCATGAGGACAAGTGAGACCACCAGTGTGATGTGTTTGGAAAGACGTGTAGACCCACCTGGAAATGGTGTTGAGTGTTCTCAGCCTGTTCTCCCTGGAGACCAGAGAGCCTCCTCTACTGTGCAGTAAATCCTGGACCACTGGCGCCTCCTGCTGGCCTCAAAATGAGAACAGACAAGCCAAGCGGATGTCAGACATCTGAGCAATTTGGCAAGAAGAGTTTTCTTTTTTGAATTTTTTATTTTATATTGAAGTATAGACGATTAACAACATTGTGATAGTTTCAGGTGGACAGCAAAGGGACTCAGCCATGCATTTGCATGTATCTATTCATGGAGAAGTTTCAAACCGAGAAAATCTTATGCAAGTTTCTGTGGTTACCTAACCTGAAGATCATTTGTCCAATGTAGTTGCTAAGTCATGTCCGACTCTTTGCAACCCCATGGACTGTAGCCTGCTAGGGTCCTCTGTCCATGCGATTCTCCAGGCAAGAATACTGGAGTGGGTTGCCATGTCCTCCTCCAGGGGATCATCCTGACCCAGGATCGAACCCACATCTCCTGCATTGGCAGGCAGGTTCTTTATCAGTGAGCCACCAGTGAAGCCCTTAAACCTGAGTTTGTTTCTGTTTTGCATGTGTATTCATTTGTATTGTTTTTAAATTGAACAGCAGAGAAGTCATACTGGAGAAAGGCCTTATAAGTGAATGCATTCAATGTGAAAAATGTTTTACCCATAAATCCTCTTTCTATCAAAGAATTCACACTGGAGAAAGGCCTTCTACGTGCAGTGAATGTGGGAAATCTTTTATCAACAACTCCAATTTCCATAGACATCAGAGAATTCACATAGGAGAAAGCCCTTATGCCTGTAATGTATGTGGAAAATCTTTTATAACTCTGGCTGACATTTGTTATCATCAGAAAGTTCACAGCAGGGAAGTGCCATATAAGGGCAGTGACTATGGGACCTCCTTTAATCAAATGCACCTCCTCAGTTCTGGTAGGAAAATCCACACGGGAGAAAAGTCTTATAAGTGCAGTGAATGTGGGAAATCTTTTACTGCTAACTCTGGCCTTTGGAATCATCAGAGAATTCACAGTGGAGAAAGGCTTTATGAGTGCAGTGAACGTGGGAAATCTTTTATTGCTAGGATGAGCCTTCTCAATCATCAGAGAGTTCACACTGAAGAAAGGCCTTATAAGTGCAGTGACTGTAGAAAATGTTTTATTAGCAGTTTGAGCCTTCTTTGTCATCAGAGAGGTCACAGCGGAGAAAGGCCTCACGAGTGCAGTGAACGTGGGAAATCTCCTCCTGCTAGCTGTGGCCTTCGGTATCATCAGAGAATTCATTTGTCTAGACTAGGCCTTATTTGCCAGATGGGGAAACTAGGCTCAGAGAGAAAGAAAAACAATAAGGGCAACCAGGCAGTGTCCCAAACCCTTATGTGCATTTATCAGTCAATCCTCCCAAGCAGTTAGAAAACTGAGACTCAGAGCCGTTAAGGGACTTTACCTGAGCTGGTATTGGATGGAGACTCCAGAAGCCCCTCTTTTAACCAAAGCCCTGTGGCTTTGTCTCCTGCCTCTGCGGGAAGTGGGTGGGGGGGTCATATGGGACAGGGCGTGGCTGTCCTCGCCAGGTACCAGGTGGGTAGAGGGGTAGAGCTGCTCCTCCTCCTCCCCTCTGTCTCAGGTCACACCAGGTCAGATCTCCAGCACCACTGGGGGAGCTGACAAGCCACCTTGGGGGGCTTGGCCCTGGGGGGTGAGAGAGTAGCTCCGACCTGCCTGTAAGTCAGCCCTGATCAGAAGGCCCAGTCCTGATCAGAACTACCCACCCCACCCCCACCTCTCCCAACAGGGCAAGGAGGATGAGGATAAGAGCTTCGACATGCCGCCCTCGTGGGTGGAGCAGATTGAGATCTCCCCCGAAGGTACAGCATCTCTGGACCTTTGGGGGCATCTGTGGCGGCGGGATGCCTGCAGAGGCTGCCTCGGCCCCTCATTTCCAAACCCCGGCCCCATGTTTCCTGCTGCACCCTCTTCATCTCTTCCTTCCCACCATACACGCTCAGCTCTGCGGCCGGGGGCCTGACCCTAGTCTGGCACACAGGACAGGGCTCAGTTACCAGACCCAGAGTGATGGAGTGTGGCAGGGGCTGGAGGACTGGGGACCGGGACACAGCTGTTCCCCTCCCTCAGCCCACTCTGCCAGGAGGAGACTACGCACAGTACCCAGGGCGGGCAGGGAAAGCAGGGGGGCAGAGCATGCTTGTGCCCCATGCCAACCTCTGCTGATTGCTGAGATTTCCATCTGGGAGTGGCTGGACCCATGGGGAGGACCTAGGCTGTCCCATCAGGGCGGGAAGGGCTGGAGAGGGTGTCATGGGAACCCGGGGGTTGGAGGCTGGGGAGTGGGTGGGCAGAAAGGGCTTCTGGGAGGAAGGCTCATCTAAGCTAAGTTTTAAGGGGTCGGAAGAAGTCAGTACAGTAAGGGCAGGAGGGGATGGTGTTTCCAGCTGAGGTCTGGAAGAGTGCGGTGTGGTCAGGCTCAAGCTGAGATGTCCTCCAGGGCAGGAGCCGCCCTGGTGACTTGTCCCCTCTGCCTCCCTGGAGTGGGCTTGGGGGCTGGAGGAGCTGAGCAAACAGCACAGTGAACAGAGGCTGAAGAGTGACTGGTGAGGCTGGGCTTCCCTTCCCCCAGTCTGGGGAGGAAGGACCCCAGCCCACTCTGTGTCCTCAGCGTTCGAGACCCGCTGCCCAAACGGGAAGAAGGTGATACAGTACAAGAGGGCGAAGCTGGAGAAGTGGGCCCCGTACCTCAACAACAACGGTCTCGTGTGCCGCCTCACCACCTACGAGGACCTGGAGTGTAAGGGGGCAGCTCTAGCTGCGGGGCTGGGGGGGAGGGGGCAGAAGAGCTGGATCCCCGACATGTTATGTGACCTTGGTCATGTCACCACCCCTATCCGTGTGAGTGTGGGCCCTGCTGGTGTGCTCTGTGTGCTGGGAGTGGTGGGACAGCAGCTGGGGGATCTGGCCTGGCTGCTTCAGACACCGATCGGGCCCCACAGGTACCAAGACATTGGAGATGAAGGAGTGGTACCAGAACAGGGAGGACATGTTGGAGCTAAAGCACATAAACAAGATCACGGGCTTGAATGTCGACTACTTCAAGCCGGGCCACCCCCAGGCGCTGCGCGGTGCGTGGACCCCGTGACTAAGCCACGGTGGGGGCCCAGGGTGGGGGCCTCATGTGCTCTTTAAGAGCAGCCTCCACGGCAGCTGATGCGTGGTGGGAGGAACCAGCATCCTTATTGCCAGGGTTCTTGGGTGGCAAGCAACCGAAATAGCCCCTGCCTACCCAAGCAAAGCAGATGTGTGGGAGGTCAGAGGAAGCACAGAAAATCTAAGGAAATGTGACAAGTGTTCTCCAGGAAAGGTAAAGCAGGGCTGCAGCCCATGCTGTGGTTGGGATCAGGTACCCATTCGGGCCACGTTTACAGGGGTTAGGATGCCTACAAGAAAACCAACAAGCACCCCCACAAGGGCAATGCAGGGGGCAGAAGTGTGGCAGTGAGCATGTGGCGGCAAGCCCAGGAGACTGGGAAGCAGGGAAGGACATATCCTGGGAGAGAATTAACAACCCAATCCAAGAATTCACAAAAGAAAAACATAGGCGCAATATACATCTAAAAACAGGACCAATCTCACTTGGTTGAGACAGGAAGGGGAGGGGAGGGAAGGGAAGGGAAGGGGAAAGAAAGAAAGAAAATCAATAAGGGACCAACCTACAACCCTTCAGTTGGCAAAAATGAAAAAATGGCCCTACCACATGTAAGCAAGAGACTCCTCTTCATTCCTGGTAGGACAGCAAATTGGCACAACTTTTCTGGGGAGCGGTTGGGCAAAATAATCAATGATAGCTTTCAATTATGTACGTTTTTTGACCAGCAGTTCTGTTGCACAAATAGCAGGCAAGAAGAAAACATACATCAAACAGATGTTCATCACGGTGTTGATTATAATAACAAAAAAGCTGGAAGCAGCCTAATCACCTAGCTCTAGGGCATTGGTGACATCACACATGAGGCTTCTCCCCAAGGCCTGGGGTCGGGTTATGAAGCCAGGGGCTCCGGGTGCTCACCTAGGCGTCACCCGGCCCCCACCTACCCCGCAGTGCACTCGTACAAGTCCATGCAACCTGAGATGGACCGTGTCATGGAGTTTTATGAAACGGCCCGCGTGGACGGCCTGATCAAGCGGGAGGAGACGCCCAAGACGATGACAGAGCACTACCAAGGTCGGCCGGACTTCCTCTCCTACCGCCATGTCAATTTCGGGCCCCGGATGAAGAAGCTGGCTT
The DNA here is from genome assembly GCF_000754665.1 of Bison bison bison. Lineage (NCBI taxonomy): Eukaryota > Metazoa > Chordata > Mammalia > Artiodactyla > Bovidae > Bison > Bison bison. Next base: position 17,551,705 of record NW_011495034.1, on the reverse strand, counting down.
TGAACAGCGCAGAGTCAAACCCCCGGCCCATGGTGGTAAGTACTTGCTGGACTTGGGGATGGGGTGCCTGCCTACTCTGGTGGGCCAAGGTTACCCTGAAGGGGAGGAGCCCCGACTCCGGGGAGCCTTCTTTACTGAGTGACCTTTCCTTTTTTACCATCTCGGGTCTGTCTGATGCCAGACGTCAGCCACTGGGCCACCGAGGTATTATGTCCCTGTGTGGGTATACGCGCTCTTGACTAAACACTTGGAAAATATGTAAAATTATAAAAAGTAAAAAAATCTCAGAATGCCATCTCTCAGCTATTATCACATATTAATAGATTAGATTTTGAGAGTCTTTTCAAAGATGTGGGTGTGTGCATGCATGTAGAATTCCTGTATCACTCTCTTCCCTTAAATTGTGTAGCTTTTTCCTCCATATCATCACAAGTTATTTTGCACCTATATTTAACTTCTGCACACCAAAGAAGCTCTTTTTAGCAGTAAGCATTGTCAAGTGATAGAGCAGGCTGCCTGGAGAGGTGGTGAGCTCCCCATCTCTGGAGGTGGGCAAGCAGAGTCTGGCAGAAGGAGCTAGAGAAGAAATGGCGCACCACACAGGGCTGGAGCGCCGGGCACTGAGAACCCCTGGGGCCTTGAGAGCCACTGTCTAGCTGGGAGGGGCTGTTCTACATAAACCCCCACCCCCCAAATAACCCCAGACCCCAGCGTCCCTGAGGGTCCTTTGCGCCTGTCCTCAGGGCAAGCACAGAAGTTCCCCTTTTCCACCCTGCCTCCTCCGCATGTTTTGGTGTCCCAGAAAATCACAGAGAGATTCTTCCGCAACCCTGCAAAGCCTGCGGACGAGGACGTGGCCGAGCGAGTGTTTCTGATCGCTGAGGAGCGCATTCAGCTGCGCTACCACTGCCGCTCCGACCACATCACGGCCAACAAGCGCGAGTTCCTGCGGCGCACGGAGGTGGACAGCAAGGGCAACAAGATCATCATGACCCCCGACATGTGTATCAGCTTCGAGGTGGGCTTGGGAGTCTGGTGGGCAGGGGCAGGATGGGGTGGAGTGAAGAGAGAGCCCTGGGGTGGAAGGCCCTGGTACCCCGCCTGGAAATTCAGCTTCGCCCCTGGGAAAATCAAGACCTCCCATCTGGGAATAATACTCTTTGAGCTCCTCTGAAAATCGTCTCCTTTTCCATCCTGCGACCAAGGCTGTGACAGATCTCAGCACCTCCACAGGGCTGGCTTTCCTAGTTCCAGTCCTGACTTTGCTGGCACATTCCTTGGCCCCTCTGAGTCTCCAGTTTCTCTTCTGTTGCTAGTTGTGCTTTTAGAGATGCAACAGTTTGAGAGAGGTGAAGCAACTGGCTGGAGGTCACACAGCTAGAAAATGGCAGGGAAAGATTTGAACCCAGGAGATCTGGCTCCAGAATCTGCCCACAACCCCAGCCGTTGCTGCTGCTTCTCCAAGTAAATGTGGCGGTTGTTCCAGGTGGAGCCGATGGAGCACACTAAGAAGCTTCTCTACCAGTACGAGGCCATGATGAAGCTGAAGAATGAGGAGAAGTTGTCCAGACATCAGGCCTGGGAGTCGGAGCTGGAGGTCGGGTGTTCTGCGGGAGAGTAAGCAGATGGCAGGTAGCAGGGGTGGGGGGTGTTTAACCATGTCTGCCCCCACTTCCCAACTCAGGTGCTGGAGATCCTGAAGCTTCGGGAGGAGGAGGAGGAGGCACACACGCTGACCATCTCCATCTATGACACCAAGCGCAATGAGAAGAGCAAGGAGTACCGGGAGGCCATG
>NW_011495034.1:17545119-17549739 GCF_000754665.1 Bison bison bison | reverse complement strand
GGTGCTGAGGTTGATAGGGATTCTGGGGAGAAGCCCTTTAGAGGTGATGAAGTTATTGACACCGTGGTGGTCATCTTTGCTGTGAGCTGACCATTTCCCTGGATCATGCCCCAACACATGCTTAGGATACAGGCCAGGTCCCCCCACACCACCTCCAGGAGCTATGGCCAAGCCAAGACCTCCACTTGGGGGCTTCCCTGGAGGTTGTGACCTGGGCTGGTAGCACCAGTGAGCGGACTCTGGCCACGGGCCTGAGTTCTCTGGCCCCTGCACATACCTTCACATTACCCACTCTGGTTGCAAGACCCAGCTTGGTTTTTTTGAGGCCAGCTTCTAAATCCCCTTTACCAACCAAGTGGAGATTTCTAAAAAAAAAAAAAAAAAGAATAGATGAGGTTGGCAAGACAGGACTGGGCACCTGAGGTCTGGTTCTCAGACCCCCAGAGGTGGGGATGTCTGCCCCCACATCTGTAGCTTCACTGGGCTCTGGCGGCCAACACAGCACATAAAGAAGGCCCCAGGGTGGAAGGGAAAAAAGGGACTCACCAGCAGTTTTTAACGTCATTAACAACCATGCTTTATTACCATTTATCGAGCGAGCATCTGCTGAGTGATAGGTATGTACTGAGGCTCGAGTGGAGACGTGTGAACTCACAGACACCAGAGTTGGCCGTCACCAATAACCATGATCTCAGGAGACAGCGCAGAGCCCTCTGAGGCCTCAAGCACAGAGTGTTTGAGGTCCAGTTCTGTGTGATCACATCTCGATAGAGCTGGTTGGGGGATGTCTGCGGCCCCTGCTGGTCCAGCCAACCCCCGGCCCCCTCTTACAGGAGCGCGTGCTACACGAGGAGCACCTGCGACAGGTGGAGGCCCAGCTGGACTACCTGGCCCCGTTCTTGGCCCAGCTCCCACCTGGGGAGAAGCTCACGCGCTGGCAGGCCGTGCGCCTCAAGGATGAGTGCCTCAATGACTTCAAGCAGCGGCTCATTGACAAAGCCAACCTCATCCAGGCCCGCTTTGAAAAGGTGCAGCCAGGGCCCTGGCAGGGGTGGGGACCTCGGCATCCTCCACCGGAAAACCAGCCCAGGGCTGTTGGCTCACCATCTCTTAGATTGTGAGGGACTATCGGGCAGAGGGGGAGGAGGCCAGTGCCTGGTGTGTCCAAAGGACCAAGCTGTCCTTCCTCATCCTTGTTTATTGGGTGGAAGGGTGGATGGAGGGGTGGATGAGTGAACAGAGGGATGGAGGTGTGGCTGGCTGGCTGGCTGGAGCATTATAACAACTCCTATAGTTTTTGACTCATGTCTGTTGGTCAGGTACACCCATGTAGTTCCCCTGCATTATCTTATTTAATCTTCCCAAACAACTCTATGGTGGTGGGGGTGGGGTGGGTGCAATGACCCTCATTTTGCAGATGACAGATTGGAAGCTCTGAAAATGTACTTTGACCAGAGTCACGTGGCTCTCAGTCCTGACTCCTGCTCTAACCTTGTGGACATGTTGTTGTTTAGTCGCTAAGTTGTGTCCGATTCTTTCTGACCCCATGGACTGTGTAGCCCACCAGGGTCCTCTGTCCATGGGATTTCCCAGGCAAGAATACTAGAGTGGGTTGCCATTTCCTTCTCCAAGGGATCTTCGCCAGTCAGGGGTCTAACCCTCGTCTCCTCTACTGGCAGGCTGATTCTTTACCACTGAGCCACCTGGGAAGTCCTTGTAGCCATATATCCCTCTAAACAAGGCCCCAGGTTTTCTGCCTCTGCTTCTCTGGCTTCTAGGAGAAGGGGTGACGGGGCTGACCTTGTGGGGCTGTCTGGGTCAGCCCTCCTGCTCTCCTTCCCCGTGCCCACAGGAGACTCAAGAGCTGCAGAAGAAGCAGCAGTGGTATCAGGAGAATCAGGTGACCCTGACGCCTGAGGATGAAGACTTATACCTGAGTTACTGCTCTCAGGCCATGTTCCGCATCCGTATCCTGGAGCAGCGGCTCAGTCGGTGAGGAGGCAGGGGTAGGGGGAGCCGAGAGGACCCACAAGGATGTTGGAGCACCAGCTTTTGTTTTTTTGGTTGTGCTGAGTCCTCATTGCGGTGCATAGGCTTCTCCAGTTGTGGCACGCAGGCTTAACTGCCCTGCAGCACGTGGGGTCTGAGTTCCCTGACCAGAGATTGAACCCATGTCCCCTGCAATGGAAGAAGGATTCTTAATCACTGGGCCACCAGGGAAGTCTCAGAGTACCAGCTTTGTAACCCCTACTTGTGATTTCAGACACAAGGAGCTGGCCCCACTGAAGTACTTGGCTCTGGAGGAAAAGCTCTACAAGGACCCACGCCTGGTGGAGTTACTTAAAGTCTTTGTTTGATGCTCTTCACCCCCTACACCTGTGGTCCTCTGAGTCCCTCCTGAGGCCTCAGCAAAGCTGCCAGAGAAAGAAACCTCCCCCAAAGCCTGGCCCTTGTGTTCCCTATGCTCAGCTAATGACCATCCACTCAGGCACACTACCTTCCTGCTTTGCCTAATTTACCTGTAAATAAACACTTGCCATTTGCCACGTGTACCTCATGTTTCACAGACTCCAGCAGCAGCCTTTTTCTCCTTCCCTTCTTTATCTGTGGCCTGGGACCACCTTTACAGCCTTATCTTATTTAATACAGCAACTGCATCCCCATTCCACACATGGCTAATTAGTAGCTGATAAGAAGAGTCGGTGGAATTCAGTCACTTGCAGTCTAGCCTTGAGAACCCAAGTTCTGGAGCACACACCTTAGGCTTGCCATTCCCACTTTGTGAGCTGGGCCACCCCGGCCATGGTGGGGGTGCAAGACCCTCATTTTTCAGACGAGAAACTGGAAGCTCTGAAATGTACCGTATCCAGAGTTTCATGGCTGTCTCAGCCTTAACCCCGGCTCTGACTTCATAAGCATTATATCCCTTTAAACAATATCCCAGTGGCTTTCTCTCAAGACATGTGTGTGACCCCTGCCTCTGCTCCTCCAACTTCTGTGGGTAGTGGCCCTTCCCAAAGCCCACCCCACCCGAGTCCCAAATGAAGTCGGCCTTTATCGGGTTCCAAATCCAAATTGGTGGTCCCCCTCAAGCTGCAGTGCACTCATCCATTAATCGAGGCCGTGGGGGTAGCACTCCCGGACTCCAAGACTGACTTGGACCCGGAATCAGACTCTGTTTCCCTCTAAGCCTCCTGTGTGGGATTCAAGCTGGGGTCCAAGCCAGAGAAGAGGGACAAAGTTCTCAGAGCACGCCAGCACCGAACCCGAGGAAAAAGAAAAAAACAGCAGTTTCGGTAAAGTGCTGACCAATGCCTCAGTTCAGTTCAGTCACTCAGTCGTGTACAACTCTTTGCGATCCCATGAATTGCAGCACGCCAGGCCTCCTTGTCCATCACCAACTCCTGGAATTCACTCAAACTCACGTCCATCCAGTCAGTGATGCCATCCAGCCATCTATCTCATCCTCTGTCGTCCCCTTCTCCTGCCCCCAATCCCTCCCAGCATCAGAGTCTTTTCCAATGAGTCAACTCTTCACATGAGGTAGCCAAAGTACTGGAGTTTCAGCTTTAGCATCAGTCCTTCCAAAGAACACCCAGGACTGATCTCCTTTAGAATGGACTGGTTGGATCTCCTTGCAGTCCAAGGGACTCTCAAGAGTCTTCTCCAACACCACAGTTCAAAAGCATCAATTCTTGGTGCCCAGCTTTCTTCACAGTCCAACTCTCACATCCATACATGACTACTGGAAAAACCATAGCCTTGACTAGATGGACCTTTGTTGGCAAAGTAATGTCTCTGCTTTTGAATATGCTATCTAGGTTGGTCATAACTTTCCTTCCAAGGAGTAAGTGTCTTTTAATTTCATGGCTGCAATCACCATCTGCAGTGATTTTGGAGCCCCAAAAAATAAAGTCTGACACTGTTTCCACTGTTTGCCCATCTATTTCCCATGATGTGATGGGACCAGATGCCATGATCTTCGTTTTCTGAATGTTGAGCTTTAAGCCAACTTTGTCACTCTCCTCTTTCACGGTCATCAAGAGGCTTTTTGGTTCCTCTTCACTTTCTGCCATAAGGGTGGTGTCATCTGCATATCTGAGGTTATTGATATTTCTCCTGGCAATCTGATTCTTCCAGTCCAGCGTTTCTCATGATGTACTCTGCACAGAAGTTAAATAAGCATGGTGACAATATACAGCCTTGACGTACTCCTTTTCCTATTTGGAACCAGGCTGTTGTTCCATGTCCAGTTCTAACTGTTGCTTCCTCACCTGCATATAGGTTTCTCAAGAGACAGGACAGGCAGTCTGGTATTCCCCTCTCTTTCAGAATTTTCCACAGTTTATTGTGATCCAAAATCACTGCAGATGGTGACTGCAGCCATGAAATTAAAAGACGCTTACTCCTTGGAAGGAAAGTTATGACCAACCTAGATAGCATGTTCAAAAGCAGAGACATTACTTTGCCAGCAAAGGTTCGTCTAGTCAAGGCTATGGTTTTCCCTGTGGTCATGTATGGATGTGAGAGTTGGACTGTGAAGAAGGCTGAGCACCAAAGAATTGATGCTTTTGAAGTGTGGTGTTGGAGAAGACTCTTGAGAGTCCCTTGGACTGCAAG
>NW_011495034.1:17530015-17545019 GCF_000754665.1 Bison bison bison | reverse complement strand
GCATCACTGACTCGATGGACATGAGTCTGAGTGAACTCCGGGAGCTGGTGATGGACAGGGAGGCTTGGCGTGCTGCGATTCATGGGGTCGCCAAGAGTCGGACACGACTGAGCGACTGATCTGATCTGATTGTGATCCACACAGTCAAAGGCTTTGGCATAGTCGATAAAGCAGAAATAGATGTTTGTCTGGAACTCTCTTGCTTTTTCGATGATCCAGGGGATGTTGGCAATTTGATCTCTGGTTCCTCCGCCTTTTCTAAAACCTAGATCCCCGTTTTACCCCAATCCAAGATGGAAGGTCCGCGGCTTCACGCTGCTCCTGATGTCCCCTTCCTGTTGGCTATCCTGAAATTGGTTTTCCAATAATACGGTTGCTGATTGGTCAATTTTGGACGGTTGCTAAAGCGATTGGTGCAACCGCCCTTGGAGGGCGTTTCGAAAAAAAATTAAGTGCAAACTAGTTTTCGTGAGAGACGGAAAGGGGAGGAAAGGGAAAGCTTGAGGCGGAGGCGGAACCAAGAAAACGGCAGCTCGCATTGGTTCACTAGAGGCCTAGGGGCGGCTCTTGAACTCTCCTTCCTCGTGATTAGTCCAATTCAGGAAAAGAGGGCGGGGACTTAGGAGAGGCGGCAGAAGCGCCTGCTTCTATTGGTCATACCCGAAGGGCGGTGGAGTGCTCGCGGCGGCTGATTGGTGCTGGGGGTGAGGAAGGAGGGGCTCTGAGCCGGAGGTTTTGTTGTGAGGGTCGGTTGTCAAGCAGCGGCCAATCAGGCCAGGGGATGGAGGCAAGTGGGGGTCGCGCCTGGAGCGGAGCCTCGGCCTGCCGAACCGCAGCTGCAGGTGGAGTGGGCGAGGGGGCGAAGGGGCGAGGCGGCGAGGGGAGGTTGAGCCCTGGGCTGGGCCGAGCCAGGCGGGGCGACGCCGGGATGCGACGGAGAAGGCCCTGGGCAGAGGGGGGCCGGAGCCAGTACTGAGAGGAGTGGGAGGGTTAGGCAAGGCCGAGGGACCAGCTCCAGCTTCGGGAGGGGCGGGACCGGTGTGGAGGCCCAAGGGGAAAATCCTGAGAGGCCGGAAGGAGAGCGGGGGGTCTGCAGAAGGAGGGGGGATGAATGGGGACTCTTGAAGCAGGAGAGTGAATGAATGGGGATACTGATAGCAGAGAGAAAGGGGGGGACTTAAGAGGGTCTGGCGAGGCAGGGGCCAAGTTAGGGAGCCCTGGAGACCGGATGTGCACACATAGGCGGCAGGGAGAAGGAGAGAATGGAGAACTAGAGAGGCAGACCTGGGGAATCCAGGAGAAAGGCTTGGGGGAGCGGATAGGAGACTCCATGAGGTCGCCTTTTAATGCTGAAGAGTTATACCGACTCATGTCCAGTCTGGAGGCCTAGTTCCCAGCGCTGTCCTTGGGAATGGCAGGGACCTGGAGTAGTTCCCTTGATACATACTGGACTCCCAGGGCCCTCTTCAAGACTCTCCCTAGAGAAAACTTAAGTCTGTCTCTCTCTCTCTCTCTCTCTCTCTCTCTCTCTCTCTCTCTCTCTCTCTCTCTCGGGTGCCTCTCGTGGCCCCCTAAACTTAGTCTCTGACTCCGCCCCCTTCCCGTACGTCAGACAGAACTGACTCTCTCAGATCTATCAGAACTGCAGACATGTGGTCTTTCTTCCCCGCCCCACTGCAGCATTTCAGCTGCATTTCAGGCAGCCAGCCTCCTGGAACAGAACCTCCTGCCATCATCCTGGCCTCTGAGAGAACCTTCTTTTTCTCTGTGCTTCAGTCACCCTGCCTGAGATAGCCGTTCTCCAGATTCTCAAATCCAGCTTGCAGTGGAGCTCTTGTTTCTGGTGTCTTTGGTGGGTGTCTGTTTTTATCAAGTGGCCTTGGTCATTCAGGGAGCTGCAGCTGCAGTTCTGTAAACCCAGCGACCTCCTGAGCTTCCCCTGAGTGTTTACTAACAAGCCATCACCTCTGTTTGTATTCCAGCCCAGTGTTGAGCTGAGATGGCTCAAGCCTGACATTCCATGACCCAGGATCCCAAAAGGCATGCACAGGGTGCTGCTGTGGATGATTTAAAACCACAAGGTGGTCCGGAGACGAGGCATTCCCTCTGCCTGCATGTGTGGAAACTCCCTGCCAACTTGATTGGTGGATCTGGGGGGGATCCACCCCCACCCCACAAGGAAAGCACAGTCTATTGTGGGTGGAGCTTCAGGTGCCAGCCAGCTGAAGGATGGCCACCCCTGTGGTCACCAAGACAGCCTGGAAGTTGCGTGAGTGGCTTGCTTTCTTACCCCCTTTATCCCGGTAGCTGTTTGTTGGTGGGTGGCCTGGACCCTCAACCTTGTCTCCCATTCTTGGCACAAGGGGAGACTCCCAGGCTTTGGCATAAAAAAGACCAACATGCAAATCATGACTTTGGCACTGAGTGACATTGGCTCAGTGACTTAACCTCTCAGAGGTTTAGTTTCCTGTCTGTACGATGAGATCATCACGCTTCCATGCTAGAACTGCTGTGAGATTCAAGTGAGAAAATGAACATAATGAAGCACTTAACAGGATTTCCAGTTAGGCCGGCAGATGGGGTGGTGCCTCTCAAAGATGTCCTTGGTGTTTTCAGACGTCTCTCCAGTCAAGCTCCCCCATCAGATGAGAACATCTTGGGACTGGGGCGGAGGTGAGAGGGTAGGCAGAGGGCTGCTAATAACCTCTGCAATGTATCTGAATCCAGGTACCACCCACCCCCACCGTTACTGTAAACTGACAACTCTAAACTCTTTGATCTTACGACGCTTTTATATTCTTAAAACTTATTGAGAATCCCAAAGAGTTTTTGTTTATGGGACTCATATCTACCCACATTTACCACTTCAGAAGTGAGTATTGAGACATTTGAAAACATAATGCACAAACACACTGTTAGTGATGATGTCATCACATGTCATGTATCTTCTGGAAAACTCCACCATATTCTTGTGAGCAGATGAGAGTATAAAAGTCAAACTCCATCTTAGTATTATGATAAAAGTAGTTTTGTTCTCCTGGATCCCCTGAAAGGATCTTGAGGGTCCCACGGTTCCCTGGATCATCTTTTGAGACCTGTTGCTTTGCACCTGGTGCCTCTGTGGGCCATGTTCCTCTAGTAATAACTGGTTGGCATAGATCTGGTGTGTCCAAACTGGTCATCCTTTGCTATGAGCTGTCCCTGGGCTGTTTTCAGAAGCAGGGCCGGGCTCCTCCACTTTTTAACTGTGAGAACCTGAGCAAAACTCTCTGCTGCGTCTCAGTGTCCTCATTTGTAAATGAGAAGATTGGGCCATGTTCAAATTGCTCCTCAGTCCCAGGGTTTAGGGAGAATCATGTTATGGGCTCCCACGGAGGTGCACTTTGGACAGAATGGCTCTGTATTTATTGGGGTTATGTGTATATATACCTTTAACAGCTGGTTTTTCCTGAGAAACCAGGAAAGAACCAGGCACTGGGGAGCCAGTGGAGGGCAAAATAGGCAGGGTCCCGGTACAGTGGGGCTTAGAGTCTGGGGAGCACAGCACATGGGAATCAGGTAATCACACTCACCTGACTCTCCTTCTCTGATTTCAAGCTGGAACTTGTGCTTTAAATCAGTTCACTACATGATAGAGGGGTGGGAGTAGAGGAGTGTGGTGGGCTACCTAAACAGCATGTGGCAGGAAGCTTGGTGGGTTTCAAGGTCTTGGAGGAGGCCATGGGCTGCAGCACTTTGGGGGAAGAATGTGGTGTCGCATAGGCTGGTAAGGTCTTCTGGTACCTTACCCAGCCCTTCTGAGGCTTTGCCTTTATCTGAAAGGTGAAGCCAAGCCATCGGAGCATTCAGGTGGGAGGTGACGTGATCAGGCATTTGGGCATCTGCTGACAATTTCATGTGCACAGCAGTTTCCGTGGGTATAAATTGTCTAAAGAGCTCAAAAGCCAAATGACCTCTGGCTCCTTGTGGCTCTAGAGTCTGAGGAGGATCAGAAAGTGCTTGTTGAAGCCTAGTTCTTTGCACCTTCTGTTGGCATGCAGGTGCTTAGCACTTCTGACCAGAACACAGTGTCCCCCTAGCTCTGGCTGGGATGTGGGGTCCAGAGTGTGCCCCTGAGCTTGGGAAACCAGCGTGAGCCTGGGGCCCCATGGTAGAGCAGCAGCCATCGGCCTGGCCTGCCGTGAGGACTTCTATTTGTTTGCATTTAAATTCGGTACCCAGGCCCGGGCCACTGCAGGATACCATCCTTCAGGCCAGACTGGGAGCTCTTGGGCCAGTGCCCTGTGCCGAAGCCTTCTCTGCCTGATGCCTAAGGAGTGCCCCCTCTCCCCACCCCACCCACTGGTCCCTCCAGGGGTTCCAGCCAATCCCCTGGTCAGGCTGCTTGCAAGGGAGTAGTCTGAGCCCTTCTAGAGGGGCCCAGTCTTCAAATTCCACTTGCCCTAAAATCTGTGGTTCCTTGGGCTGAATGCCCTGTCCCCGGAGCCACCTGCCCAGGCTGGAGCATGGAGACGAGGACCTCATCACTGTCACTCCCCACCATCTCTCAGCGCAGGGCCTCTAGCGGACACCCAGGAAACATTCATGCTATGTATTGATGGCTGTCTCTGCAGGCAGCGGTCTGGAGATGCAGAGAGGGGTGACAGTGGGCCCAGGAGACCCAGTGTGGTGGGACCCAGCCCGAACTTTCCCTGGGAAGGCTGAGAGGCAGGGTGCGCAGCTAGGCCTCCTGGTGGGTCACGTGTGGAGGGCGTCACATGTAGGGAGTGTCTTCAGAGAAGGGGAGGGGCCGTGGGCTGGGGGGTCACAGTACTCAGGCGGTTTGGCCTCTAGCTGGGTTGGGCAGTCAGTCTGGCCCAACAGAGGCTCATGAACAGATAACTCTGTGACCAGAGCCCCAGGGCACCCATACATCTGTGCTACAGTGTCCAGGGGACAGAAGGCTCCTTGCCGAGGTGTGGACCAGAGAGACGCCCAGCTTCCTCGACTCCAGGGGCAGGGTCCCCTAGGCCCTGGCTCACATTTGGGCCTGCCAGGAGCTCTCACCCGGCTGGGGCTGGCCCCGCCACCCCTTGAGGTGGGATGTCATCTGTGAGGTTGAGTCTGGGGCCTAGTCCCCCGGTCAGTTCTGACATCCCCTGTGAGGCATGCCGCGTGGCCAGCATCCTTCCCCAGCCCAGCTTCCCAGCCTCCCTGCGGTCTGAGGCTGGCACCGCGGAGACCCCCAGGCAGGGCAGAGGCTGGAGCAGGCACCGTAGACGGGCCTCTGCAGAGCAGCTGCACCGCCCTCCCCCTCAGCATCGCCCAGGCTGGCCTCCCAGCTGCCTCAGCGCGTCAGCATGTTTCCCTCGTCTGTGTGGGGACACTGTTTCTTTTCTCCCTCTTCTTAGCAGAAACTACTCAGGCCCTGGCTCGGAGTCCCAAGCAGCCTCTTGGTTCCTTGCCTGTTCCTTCCCTGGCGATGCCCTCTGAGACTTACATCTGCTGCACCCTCACCCCCCCATGCCCAAGCCATGGGCCCTCGGGGCCACCCACAGTGACCTTACCTCCTTCTCTGTCCATTTAGCCCTCACACCTGACCCCTCAGTTCGACTGCCTCCTGCTCCCTCCTCACACAGCCCACCTCCTGGATTTCTCCTGGGCCACAGTGCCCACTCTCCATGATGTCTAATCTGTAGCCTGCCTAGCAGCCATGAGTATTCAGCCCCTCAGAGAAGCTCACAGGATTGTCCTTAGTGAATCTTCAGCAGTCCAGTGAGCCACGTACCATTATTATCCCCATTTACCCCAGGACGAGTGCAGCACTCAGAGAGGGTGAGCAACTTGTCGAAGGCCACATGGCCTGCAATAGCAGAGCGCAGACCAGAGCCCAGGCCAGGATTGTGACGCTGTGGGCTGAAGCCCTGGCTGAGCTCACCTGGGGACAGCTTGTTTGCCTTCGACCTATACGGTTCTGAAAATGGGTTTCCCCAAGCAGGAACACCAAGCGGCAGTTGAGAGGTTCTTAGGTGGTACGTGGGTCAATATTTCTTATTTCAATTGTTGTTTTTATTTTTCTTTTTCTATCATAGAAAAAATGTAGTGAACATATCAAGCTTGTAATTTTCATGCATGTTATTGCTTAAATGATAGAGCTAAATAAAAGTAGCAAGTCAGTTTTTAAAACTTATCATAGTAACTTAATAATAGTACCCATTCATATGCAGAAAAAGGAAAAAATTCATGAGGCTTAAGGGTAGGATGGGAGTGACTGAAGTTGAGAAATTATTTCTGTCTCAGGCCCAAGCCCTGCACTGTCTCACCGCTCATGGGGTGTGTCTGGGCACCAAAGGGAACCGCAGGGAGCAGGGCCCTTCCTCTGGGCTTCCAGTGCCAGGGATGGGGGCCGAGCAGGATAAGGCCCAGCCTGCCTCCACGTGGCCTGTCAGGCCCCCGACTGTCTTCTCCCTCTGCTCTTCCCTGTATAGAGGAGATCGTGGCCCACGCCAGCAATGTGTCCTCGCTGGTGCTGGGCAAAGCCTCGGGCCGGCTGCTGGCCACGGGCGGGGATGACTGCCGCGTCAACCTGTGGTCCATCAACAAGCCCAACTGCATCATGGTGAGGTTCGGTCGGTGGGTGGGGTGGGGCAGATGGGCAGACCAGGGATGGGCGCTGGGAGTGGGCAGCTCTGCAGAAACCCAGCACATCAGTGCTCCCCCCACACTTGTCTGCTCAGGGAAGTCCAGGACAACCCAGATGGCTGGGACAGTGGCCAGTCCTCAGGAATGGGGAGCGGGGGCGGTCATCTGGTTGTGGGAAGGAACTCTGGGGAGCCTGTATGAAAAGGCTAAAATAAGCCTACAGGCCCGAATCTGAGCCTCCCCTGCCCATTGACCTGTCGGCTCGCCTGTCAGTTACATGCAGGGTTATTTTGATTCATTACCCACCTCATTCCACAAAAGGGATTTGAATGCCCCTGGATGGAGCTGGTTAGAGGACTGGTTCTTTAATAGTGTTAATGAACTCAACTTCGCTTGGCTTGGGAGCCAATACATGAGAGGCAAGTGTTGGCTGAAAGGACAGGTGGCTTTATTCAGGAGGCTGGCAGCTGGTGGGGAGGCGGTCTTATGTCCAATAGCCAGTTCCCTGCTATTGATCAGAGGGCAAGAACTTTTACAGGGGAGTTTCAGAGGTGTGTAGTTGATGCAAGGGAGCTACGTGCGGAGCAGCACAACCAGCTCTGGCGTCATCTTGAAGTCGGTTGTGCGGTGGTCCACCCAGCAGCACCTTCAGCCCCACGGTCTGTTTGTTCCCGTTTCTTTGAGGCCAGTTCTCAGAACTGTGGCATCTTAGGCTGTGGTGACAGTCTGGTCGTCATGCAGTCAGCTTCTTCCATCTGGTGGGAGTTTCGATATCTACAAGACAGCTCACAAGATAGGGTTCAGATCAGTATCCACAGTCCTTGAGAAAGAACCAAAGTTCCTCAACTTTGTTTAATGACTAAGCTCTTATTATTTGGTCCTATTTGACTGCTTTCCTTTGCTTCTTCTGCATTTTCCTTATTTCTCTGATTAAATTTGTTCTCTGACAAAAGTTTTTCTCCAGACAAAAGGCAGGCAAAGGACATGGAGGTGGGTGGCGTCTGTCCTAGGAAGGCCCTGTAGGGTTCTGCTCCCATTTCATTAGCACTGTCCCCCTGGTTACAGAACTATATTCAATGCCAAAAACCATTTTCCAAAACAGGAAATCACACAGAAGGGAAACAAATACAGAAATGAGTTATATGCAGTTTGATTATCCAAGGACCGTTACACCTGGTACTTGGGTCTGTGTGCTGCTAGGGCCTGATACAGACACAGGTGCGTGCACGTGTGTGCAGACTTGTGCCTATGTGTACACGGGCAAACATGCCCACGTGCACACAAATATATAACAGCATGTTTCCAGTACACTGTCTTACTCTTCTGTAGCCTGTTTTTTTTTTAATATAGCAACAGTGCGAGTGTTTTCCTGTGTCAGCAAATACCCTTTTACAACACGATTTTTAATAGCTTTGTGGTATCCCATTGTAGGGTTGAGCCTGGCTCCCAGCGTGGAAGTCACCGCCAGGTTTTTGGCTCAGCCCAGCCACAGTGGGGCACATCCTCGTCTCCCTAAATCTTCAAACAGATCTGCAATCATAAGATTGAATCTGTGGGTGTGTACTGCTTATAAAGCTTTCAAAACATATTGCCAAACTGCCCTCCAGAAGTCAATTTACATTCTCATCGATGGCACTGAAGCTTGCCCTCTCCCCCTACAATCTTGCCGCACAGGGCGGTATTCTTTTGACTCTTGACCGAGTAAAGATAAAAAGGAGGTGAGGTTTATTAGTAGAAACATAATCAACTCAGTGTTCTTATGAGATCCAGCAGACAGCTGAGATCTGACCCAAACCGCGGCCAGGGTTAAGGTCAGAACTGAGATCGGGTTAAGAAGAGAATTGAAATTGTTTTGGGGGGTTCAGATGTGTTTGCCTCTCCCTGAAAGTCCAGAGTAACACACCCTAATTGAAAAAGACTCAACAGAGGCTGGTCTGAATTGCGAAGAGTGTCCGTGTTTCCAGCAGAATCACTCCCGGGTCCTCTGGTTTCCAGAGCCCCTGCCTGAGAGCGTGGCTGGGTCCTCTGGTGGGGGTCAGCCCCTGGGGACCTGGGGGCTCCAGAGGCCGCTGACGGGTCAGACCTCAGTTCTGCCGTGAGGGCTGGGCCAGGCAGAGTAGAGATGAGAGCAGTTCTGCCTCTGGAGGGCTGGGCCAGGCAGAGTAGAGATGGGAGCACAGTCCAGGAGGACAGTGCTTTGGACTTGGGACTGAAGGGTCAGCTACCCACCCGCAGGGCCACTCCTGCAGGTGACGTTCTTGTCGGGAGCACAGCGGGCAATGGTGGAGCATGGCTGGGGTCTGGCCCACTTTCAGCCCTGGGAGCCGAGAGGCCTGGGGGGGCCACAGGATCCCTGCTTGATGAGCTTCCCGGGGATCCAGGATTGGGGGCAGCAGCTGAGGGTCTGTTGACACAGCGCACCAAAGCTGCTACCTTCTCTCCTCAGAGCCTGACGGGTCACACGTCCCCCGTGGAGAGCGTCCGCCTCAACACCCCCGAGGAGCTCATTGTGGCCGGCTCCCAGTCGGGCTCCATCCGTGTCTGGGACCTGGAAGCTGCCAAAAGTAGGTGTCCATGCCTGCCTCCCCCCACGCATGCCTGCGGTTGTGCTTGTCCCCAGCTTTCCCGTCCAGCCACTTTCTCCAGGAGGCCTGTGCTGACTAGGTTGGGTGCTTCTCTCCTGGTTCAGTGACCAGATGGTGTGTTTTAGGTTCCAGGGCTGCTTTGGGAGGTCATCCTAGATCCCTCACGCGGGACCTGCTTCTCTCCTCCCCTGCCTCTCTCTCTCTCTGTAGGCTTGTAGGATTTTCCTCCCAGTGTCCTCAGGTTTCACAGTGAAGGGCCTTGGTGGGCATGTTCTCGTCCCTGTACTGGGTCCTCACTGGGGTCTTGGTCTGTAGACTCATGCCCTCAGTTCTGGGCCAAATAGGGAGTCCCACTTTCCCTAGAATGGGAGCTGCCTCTCAGCCTCACTGGCTGTTGCCACACGGGAATGTGGGCGCAGTGTTGCCAGCTCTACAGATTTTTTAAGAGAAGCTGGGAATCTGGGCGTTTATGTGGAATCCACCCATTTCTAAAGGTTGACAGCTAACTCAACATACTTTTCAGAACACTGTGCAGGCTGACACTCAGAGGTCCAAGTAAAACCTGTTTGCTCACTGCTTTTGCCAGCCTCTAGTCTGGACCTCGCAGCATGCCAGGTGGGAGGCCATCTGCTCCCTGAAGGATGGGAGAGGAAGGAGTTGCGTGGTTTTTTGCTGAGTCTGCCTCTCCCAGAAACAATGCCCTCTTTGCTTGGCTGAGACTTAAAGGTCATTCTGGCCTCTCCTCTGGTGCCTGCAGGATGCTCTGCTGCAGGATGGTGGCCAGTGGCCACATATGCCCAGTGGCCACACATGCCCAGTGGCCAGGTTCATTCTGCTCTCGTATAGGTGTTCCTCAAGTTAGGACCTCACTTGAGCCTCTTGGGTGATACTTGCCCACCCAGTGGCAGACTGTTTCAGAAAGACAGAGCCCTAGGACCTCTTAGATAATAAACAGGGGCTGCGAGCTTAGCATCTCAGCATGCAGTCCCACTGCCTGGCCACACATAGGACCCACAAGGCGGGGGCATCGCTGGACAAGGGGCCAGGGAGGCTGGGCTCCAGCCAAGAAAGCAGAAAGGCTCAGGCAGCAGGTGGTTCACCTCTAGGAAGCCTCTGCCTGCACCCAGATCCCAGTGGAGGGTGCCAGCCATTTGCCATTCACAGAGGAGCAAGACATAAAGAGAAGGCAAGAGCTGTGATTTCACAGCCGTGACTCTCACGCACAAGGGAGCGTGAGGAATTTCTTGAGGTAGGCAAAGAATGGAGACTAAAGACGTCTGGAATTCCTGAGCCCTGGGCTCCCAGGGCTGGCTGTTCTACAAGCAACCTGTGACACATCCCAGACCTCACTCCCAGAGAGACTGACTCAGGAGAGGGATGGGCCCAGGATCTGGCTTTCATAAGCTTCTAGCTGGTTCTGATGCAAAACCAGGTTGACACTGTCTCCTTTTTTGACAGATGGGTAGACAGGCCCAAGGAGGGCCCTGAGCTTGGTAAAGACTCCACGGCTGGGGTGTCTGACCTCGAATCCTGGTGTCAGGACTCCCATCCCAGTGCTGTCTGCCCTGCCATTTGGCAGGGGTGGGTGGGTTTCAGTGACAGAAGAGAAACTTGCCCTCAGCATTCTCGGCAGGAAGAGGACCTCGGGCCCACCTCCACCCCCACCCATGTGGGAATGATACAGAGGCAAACTGGCACCTCTCGTGCAGAAAGGGGTTGGTAAAGGGTTGCCTGGCTGTGGCTTCAGTTGCCCATCACTGTAGGGTCCAGCTGCTCAGCTGGAGGGTTTGGAAGTTCCCATGTGGGGTAGACAGGCCCTGGAGGCCCCTGCTCTCTGCAGCTCCTGGATCCCGTGACCAAGTGGGGCATCAGGAGGCTCCAAGAGTCCTCCCAGGACCGAAGAGCGAGGGCAGAAATCACATCAGAAGAATGTGGTCCTGCCTGCTTTCCATGGAGAGCCAGAGGGCGAGGGCGGGTCAGCCCAGGATCCCACAGGAAGGCGGTCTGGGCTTCATGAAGCCGGCCTACGCAGGGGTGGGACTTGCCGCATCCTCTGGGGTGGGGCAGGATTTTAGAAGCCTGACTCTGGGATGCAAAGCAGGTGGGCTGGCAGGGGCGGCGTGGACTGGAGCATGTGCGAGAGGAGTGTGCACCCTCCAGGGCCTGGACTGGGCTGCATGTGCCCGAAGACCCCTTGGCCAAAAAGGCAGTGCTGAGCCCCCGGTGGCATGTGACAACTACAGTGTGGGGAGGGCAGCTGCTCAGATTGTAGGGTCTTTGAATTTTGTCCTTAAAGCATTATGTCTGGAGTCTGCTTGAACACCTGCTCCAACAGAGCGCTCACCACCTCACAAGGCAGCCTGTTTCACCTTGGCTCAAACCTGAGGGTCACTGGACTGCCACACTTCTTTGCGCCAGCACCCCTGGCAAGATCAGTTTCATTCAAACAGCAGAATTATAAATCTTCTAAAAAGCAAGGCGTATGAGGCCAGAGAGAAGAGGCAAATTTGAGTGGTACCAGAGAAAGCTCTGATACAGAAACGCAAGCCTCCCTCATCCACCACCTACTGACATCCTGCTCAGATACCACCTCCTCCAAAAAGTCCCCCTGGATTTCTGTTTTCAACCTAGCAGCTTCTCCCCCACCTTGGACCGCTCCTGCATCCCTCTCCTCGCGCTGTCTCGGGTATGATGGGATGCCTGGCAGGTCATAAGCTCCGTGTCCACAGGGCCTAAACCGAGTGCAGCAGCTGCTCGACTCTGCTGACTCCGGGGCTTCACTCTTGTGAGAACACATTGGCACAAGCCCAGTGGCACAAGCCACATGGCGCTTGCAGGGAGTTTTCTGGGGGCTCATGTAATGGCAGAAATGGCTGGCATCTCTCGGGAGGAAAATAAGAAAAGTTAGTTGTTAGGGTGGTAGGACTCTAGTTGAGCTTCCTCCCCATCTTGAAAGACTGTGTAACTGTTGTGTTTTTCTGTGCTGTCAGTATGAAAGCACACACAGAAACGAACACTGAAGCTCTTTCTCTGCTCGCCGTCCCGTTCGCCTCACACCACTGTCTGCTCTCTCCCTTGTTAGTCCTTCGCACACTTATGGGACACAAAGCCAACATCTGCAGCCTGGATTTCCACCCATATGGCGAGTTTGTAGCCTCGGGTTCCCAGGACACAAACATCAAGGTGAGATACCACTCAGCACCCTGGCTGTCCCAGGACTGGGCCGCCAGTGGAACCAGGCTGTTGAGTCCCACCCGAGGGGGTGGGCTTTGGCTCTGCGGGGGCACCTCCCACTTGTGCTGCAGCATCCATGTCCCCCCAGCCCCACCCAGGCAGGGAGATGTAGGAGCACTGGCCAGACATTTGTACTCGGAATGCCCAGCTTTACTGAGCAGTTTCCAGACCCCTGTCATTTTGGGGTGTAGTGACCTGGAGGTGCTCAGAGCCCCTCTCTGCTCATGGCCGTCTACTGCCCTCTGACCCAAGCTCCAGGACTGAGCTTGGCTAGGCCTCCCCAGCGCAGCCCAACTTTGTTGTGATCTGTCCTGACCCCGGCCCCTTTCTACTCCCCACTTCACAGCTCTGGGACATCAGGAGGAAAGGCTGTGTCTTCCGATACAGGGTAAGTGAGGCCCCTCTGTCCATCATTCCACAAGCACCCTGAGGGCATGGAGCCTGGGGCGGTGCCCAGACCCTGGAAGGGGCTGGAGGAGCTGCTCATCCAGCCTGGGTGAGAACGTGAGAAACAAGAAGTCCAGATGAGAAACGTGCATCTGGAGCAGAGCAGGGGTGCGCTGGGTGGCCCACCTGGACACCCAGCTTTCCATGCCTCCCCACAGAACCGTGTTCACCAAACTGTGCTCCACAGTTTGTAGGCTGGTAATAGGTGTTATTAAGTGAAGTGGGTTCCTGTTCATATGAGTTTCAAAGCACTGAGTTTAATAATTATTTTTCGAAGTTGTTAGACCCTTTGACATAAGAGGAGGCATTTAACTCTCCAAAAAGAGGCACAGGACACATTGCTTCTCAACCTGTAAGACCATGAGGTCTTGATCTCCTGGAGTGTCCTGTAGGACTGGGGGTCCGTGACCACCTGTGGAAAGGCGTTTCTCTGTGGCACCTCCCGCAGGTGGCCGTCTGTCACCTCTCTGCCTGCTCCCGGGAAGCACTTGCTTGTGGAGGGCAGGGAGGAGTAGGGGGTGGGGAGGGAAGCCCACAGGGCCCAGCCCCTCCAGCGCTCATGCTGTGTCCTGTCCTCAGGGGCACAGCCAGGCTGTGCGGTGTCTCCGGTTCAGCCCCGACGGGAAGTGGTTGGCATCAGCCGCAGATGACCACACGGTGAAGGTAGCTCCCAGCCAGACGTGGGCCCAGGGCTGGGGACTGGGGTCTGCTGATCACACCCAGGTTGGGTCTTCACCTCCCTCCCCATCGGGCTCGCCCGCCCCAAGACTGTCCAGAGTGGGAGGTGGTTCGTGGATAAAGAGCACGGGCTGGATGAGAGGGTGATCCGGAGGCTGAGGACCAGGCTGGTCCTGACCTCCAGCCCACCCTGCCCCAGCTCTGGGATCTGACTGCTGGCAAGATGATGTCCGAGTTCCCTGGCCACACGGGGCCTGTCAACGTGGTGGAGTTCCACCCCAACGAGTACCTCCTGGCTTCTGGCAGCTCTGACAGGTGAGGAGGAGGAACAAGGCCTGTGGCCTGTGACTGCCACACCTCTGTTCTTTGGGTGTGTTTCTGTCCCAGTCTGTCTTTGGGTCCTGGGTGTCACATCCTACCTGGACTGAACTGACTGCCAACCAAGCCAGCCTGGGACCCAGTCACATCTCTCTCCTGACTCCAGTTCCCCGGCCCCAGTGTCCTGGGCCTTGCTCGGGTGTCTGGATCTAAGGCAGATGTCCACCTCCCACATGCTTAAGAGTGGCCCTGACCTGGGGGTGGGTGGGCAAATGTCTGCAGAAAAGCGGGTTTTCCCAGCCACCGGCCTGCGGATAAACCAGCATGGGGCCTGGCTTTCTCTGCAGGACCATCCGTTTCTGGGACCTGGAGAAATTCCAGGTGGTGAGCTGTATCGAAGGGGAGCCCGGGCCTGTCAGGTAGGCGGGCGGTGGGCGGGGCCTCCTCCTGGCCGTGGGGCATGGCTGTGGTGGCCCTTTCCTTTCTCCACTTCCGCTCTGGTCCTGGGTTCCCCGGAGCCTCTCCAGAGGCTTCTGACCCACAGGCCCCTCTTGCCTGGCCCAGGAGCATCCTCTTCAACCCCGATGGCTGCTGCCTGTACAGTGGCTGCCAGGACTCGCTGCGCGTCTATGGCTGGGAGCCCGAGCGCTGCTTTGATGTGGTCCTCGTCCATTGGGGCAAGGTGGCCGACCTGGCCATCTGCAACAACCAGCTGGTGAGAGAGCCACCGCCCACCTTGCATCTTTCTGCCGGGCCGCCGGCCTCCTCCCGCTCAGGTCCCCAACTCCCTCCTGGCCCTGTGGGGACCCTACCCTCAGAGCCCCATGAAGGGTCCCGCCCCAGCTCTTCCATTTCCTGCAGATAGGCGTGGCCTTCTCCCAGAGCAACGTCTCCTCTTACGTCGTGGACCTGACGCGGGTCACCAGGACAGGCACGGTGGCCCGGGACCCCGTGCAAGACAGCCGGCCTCCGACGCAGCAGCCGCCCCACCCCAGTGCCCCACTTCGCCGCATCTACGAGCGGCCCAGCACCGCCTGCAGCAAGCCTCAGAGGTGGGGTGCTCGGGGCCTTGGAGGACACTGGGGGGTGCAAGAGGTGAGCCCCCCGGCCTCACCGCCCCC
>NW_011495034.1:17526392-17529824 GCF_000754665.1 Bison bison bison | reverse complement strand
GAGGACGACCGGGACGAGCGGGAGTCTCGGGCGGAGATCCAGAATGCAGAGGACTACAATGAGATCTTCCAGCCCAAGAACAGCATCAGTGAGGCTCTCCCCTCCCTTCCCATCCCCGCCTAGCCCCACCATTCCCCTCTGGGACGCAGAGGCAGATGGTCCTTTCCAGGATGGTGTCCACGTTGCTGCGCCCCCCTTAGCCTAATTTCTCACCCACATCTGGGCCTGGCTCTGTCCCCAGGTCCTCTAGGCCCCAGCAGAAGCCCAGCAGCCCCTCGGTGCTCAGCTTGCCAGGGGCCAGGGCATGAGGAGGGGCAAACCTGAGGGTTCAAACCCTAGGAACAGATCACGGTCTACAGCTGTATGTGTACCCTGGAACAACTTGCCCATCTCCTGCATCCTATGGGGCCCTGGGGTCCCCGCTGACTGGGCCCTGAGGGCTCAGACAGCAGCCCTGGGCTGGCCCATGTGAGTCCCCAGCCCCTTTCACCTCTGCAGGTCGGACGCCACCCCGAAGAAGTGAGCCCTTCCCTGCACCCCCAGAAGATGGTGAGTCGGGGCAGAGCCTGGCCTCCCGGGCTCCCCAGTCTTCCTCTTCCAGGCTGCCCCTCCCACAGGACAGTTCCCAGCCTCTCTCTCCCCTTGGGTCTTTTCCCTCCATTCACCCAAAAAGCACCTAGTGTGTGCCAGGTGCTGCGCTAGACCCTGGTAACAGCGTGAAAAAGCCAGGCAGGTGCTCACACCCAGTGAGGAAGGCAGGTGAGGTGGTAGACAGCCATGTGGGAGGAGGAGCCAGGCGTGGTGAGAGGCACTAGGGCCCGTGTAGATGGGGAACTGTGAAGCTCTGCAGAGGCGGTGCATCAGGCAGGGCTGGGGACCAGGTGAGGAGATGGGAGGGAACAGCCTCAGGTGGGAGGGAGCTAAGAGGAGGGCGGGGGTTTGGGGGGCCAGGTCCCCAGGCCCTGGGAGTTGGGTTTCGCTGCTGGAGGATTTAAGAGGGGGGAAAAACCTGATCTGCTTTATGATTGGAGAAGGTGGGACGGGGCACCCTCATCTTCCAGCCCAGCCTCACCCCTCCCCCGCCATCAGCTTTCTCCTCAAGGGGCCATCTTCCCGAGCCCCTAAAGCTGGGATCCTGAAGCACCTCTCTCTCCCACGCTCCTATTCACCATCCCCTCAGCACCAACCCCCCCTGCAAAACACACTCCATTCCTAGTGAGGTGTCAGGGCCACCACTCCCTGGGTCCCATCCACACGTGGTGCTTGGTTCCTGCTTTCTGCCAGACCTGTGGTTGAGTAGGTGGAGAGGGAGGGGCCAGGCCCACCCCCTCCGCCAGACCTCCCCTGTTAGAGGCGAGGCGCCACCCAGAGTCCCAGCCCAAGCCCTGCCTTCCCGCCTGTCCCTTCTCCCGACCTGACCTGACCCAGTGATCTTTCCCTTCTATCTCCAGACATGGCCACAGCCAAGGAGGCAGCAAAGCCCAGCCCAGCCACAGACGCACAGTTCCCGGTGCCAAACATATGTCCAGGCGGAGCGGGCACGGTATGAGGCTCAGAGAGGGCCTGGTGTCCTGAATCAGGGCTGGGGTGACCCTTGCTGGAGAGAGGGGCAGAGGGGGAGGCCTTGGGCTGGCTGGCTGCCTGCTAACTCCAGACCCTTCCAGCTCGAGGTCCTATCCCGGCCCCCAGTTGTCACTTCCACCCCTGCACCCAAGGCCGAGCCTGCCATCTTTCCTGCCACCCGCAATGAGCCCATCGGACTGAAGGCCTCCGACTTCCTGCCTGTGAGTGGGGGGCCCAGGCTGAGAGTGGGTGGAGGCCCATGGGGCAAGGGCAGAACTTGGCTGCCAGCATCCGGGCACCCATCCCACACAGGCCGTGAAGATCCCCCAGCAGGCAGAGCTGGTCGACGAGGATGCCATGTCCCAGATCCGCAAAGGCCATGACACCATGTGCGTCGTGCTCACCAGCCGCCACAAGAACCTGGACACTGTGCGGGGTGTGTGGACCACAGGCGATATCAAGGCAAGTGCCAGCTCTGCCTGGGCTTGGAGCTGAGCTGAGAATAGAGCTTCCTGGAGTGGGGTTGAAGGGGTGGCAGGCGGCTCCAGTCACCACACCTTGCAGTTTTATGTACACACCCCAATAAAGCCCATGATCACATCACACCCAGGCAGGGCCACTGTGTCCTTGGTCCCCACTAACAGGCGCTCTGTTTGCACAGACATCGGTGGACTCAGCCGTGGCCATCAATGACCTGTCTGTGGTCGTAGACCTCCTTAACATTGTCAACCAGAAGGCGTGAGTGGCCATGACGGGGGATGGGAGGTGGGGGGCGTGGGCAGGGCCAGGTGCTGAGAGCACGTGTCCCTGGCCCTCTCCCCAGCTCCCTGTGGAAACTGGATCTGTGCACCACGGTTCTGCCGCAGATCGAGAAACTTCTGCAGAGCAAGTATGAGAGGTACGCGTGGGGGAGCCACACCTGCCTCACAGCGGGGCGGGGTGGAGGTGGACCACAGGAAAGACCCCCAGGGCTGGGGCACGTGTGGGGGCGCTGCACCACGCTGCTGTCCCCTCCAAAGTTGGAAGGCCAGTGACCACAAGTCCATGCTGCCTCTGGCCCCGGCTCTGCCCCGCTGTGTCTCCGTGAGCCATGCGCTCTGTGTGTTTGATTCTATCCATCCCTCTGCCCTTGCAGCTACGTCCAGACGGGCTGCACCTCCCTGAAGCTGATCCTGCAGCGGTTTCTGCCCCTCATCACAGACATCTTGGCGGCCCCGCCCTCTGTGGGTGTGGACATCAGCCGGGAGGAGAGGTGAGGAACCCGGGCAGTGGGGAGGGCTGTGTGGCGTGTCTGTGTCTGTGTGTGCATGCCACGTCAGGCAAGAGCACACAGGCCTGCTTGTTGATGGCCCTGGTGAAACAGCCAACAGAGGCAATCACTGTGCCTGGGACAGTCGCTCAGGGCACGCGGTGGGGTTACCAGAGCCTGGGCTCCTCCATGGCCTGGTCTGGCCTGGGCCCTGCTCTTTGGGTCTCAGCCTTCCCCTGGGCGAAGGGCTGGTGTGGTTAGTACAGGAAAGGCCCTGGGGTTGGGCGGGGGTCATGGGACTGTGCCGGCTGGCCACCTCCAGTGCTGACCCTATGCCCACAGGCTGCACAAGTGCCGGCTCTGCTACAAGCAGCTCAAGAGCATCAGCAGCCTCGTCAAGAGCAAGTCGGGTTTGAGCGGCCGCCACGGCAGTGCCTTCCGCGAGCTGCACCTGCTCATGGCCAGCTTGGACTGAGGGGCCCAGAGAGTGGGGGCACCCTCAGGCCTGGCCTTGGCCCCCACTCCTGTTCCCTGTGCGCCCACCAGCCCATAGAGCCTCTGCCCGGCCCCCAGTGCTGCCCTGTGGCCATCCTGGAGGCAGCAGGGCTGGCCCACTGGCT
>NW_011495034.1:17523223-17526292 GCF_000754665.1 Bison bison bison | reverse complement strand
TGGCCCACTGGCTACTCCTCAGCCCTGAACTCTGACAACTTCTCTGCAGCAACAGTTGCCCAGCTTTGTCCAATTCCTGCTTCCTGGGGCAGTGAACTGAGCCCTGGGGCTGCTGCTGTAAGGGGCTGCTGCTGTAATTTATAAGGTGAATTTTATTAAATTTGTAACTATTCCCTGCTTTCCTTGCTGGGAGGTGCATCCTCGGGCAGCCACAAGGCTCTCCTGGGCCCCTGATGGCTTCTTCAGAGAGCAGACCGTTCCTTCTCCCAAGACCCAGAGGTGGTGCGCCACGCTGGGTGGCCAGCAGGGGGCAGCAGAGTGATGGGCCGGTGGGAAGGGGTCAGTTCAGACTAATCTGGGGGAAGGTGGGCACAGCAACTCCCTGTTTCATGGCTAGAAGAAACAGGTGAGGGGTGGGCTCAGGCTCTCCAGCCCAGCCCCTCTGTCTCAGCCACTCCCACCTGTCCAGTGGATGCCTCTGAGGCCAGTCGGCAGCTGTACCCTGCAGGGGGCTGGGACTCCAGCCTTGCAGTGGGGCCACTTACTGTGGTGGCTGATCCAGAGCTCACTGCCCTCCCTCCACCCCCGGAGGCCTCCAGGGATGGGACCAGAAAGGCCACTACCCCATGCTCTCAACAGCTGCCCCTCCCTGCAGGAGCCCCCAGTGCTGGCTGGCCAGAACAGCTCCCCTGACCCAGAGGTCACCCTGCTTCTCCTCCTGAGGCCACTTCAGCTCATTTGGTGCAAGGACCCCACAGAGCCCTGCACATGTTTCCCCAAGGCTGGGACCAGGTGCAGACCAGCACCACTTCCATGGTGGGGAGCCTGGTGGGCATGGCACCCATGGTTGGGGTGCTGTAGGCAGAGGGAGGAGGGGGGTAGCACTGACCTATGGCCATTCACCTAAGGGGGCAAGGCCAGGGCAGATGGCAGGCAGTGGAGTAGGGACCACTGTGGCTAGGTTTTTGGCAAGCCTTTGGAGAGCTTGAGTTTCCCGTTTATTAGGTGAAGGTGCCAGTACTTGTATGGGTCAATCATGATAAGGATGGGGGGAGGACACTTGATCCTGACTTAGTGGGTGACAAGCCAGCACTGGGGAACCACCCACAACATGCCAACACCCTGCTCCCTGCATCTGATCAGGGGCTCACAAGACCAACTCTTCCAGACAGTGCTTGTGTAAAAAGGTTATTTAATAAGTAAAAATGGCTAAGCTTCCAAAAGTTCTTAAATAGGATTTCAGAGGGAGGAAAATGTCAAGAGGCTAGTGAGCAGGGAGACAGCCTGGTGCCAGGCAGAAGAGGGGAGCAGCAAGATCCCCACCCACTGACCTCCTGCCGGCCATAAATAAAGCCCGCCCCGCCACGGGAGCGGGCCTCCTGTGTACATCTAGGAACACTATACACGCCTGGCGAGATGCTCTACTCCCGGAGAAGAGCAGGACAGGGCTGCCCACCAACCGCCCGGCTCCCACAGTTCCTGTGCCTTCTGGAGAGGCCCTGCGGGCTGGGGAGGGTTGGGCCAGCCCAGGCGAGGGCCCACCCTCCCACACGACACACTTGCCCTCCCTGCAAGGGCCCACACTGATGGCCTGGGCCTGCCCTTCCAGCCTGTGCCACCTGCACCCAGAGCCACAGCCAAGAGACATGGTTTCCTTCTGAACATGTTTCTCATCTCTAAGGGGAGATGGGGTCAAAGAGGCGCCTCCACTCTGGCCTCTGCTTCACAGGCTCCAGACGCTGCAGCAGGGGTGGGCCAGCCACGCATGGAGACCCAGTCGCTGGTCCCTGGTCCGGCAGGGTGGGCATGTCCATCACACAGGCAATGGCCTGGACTTCCCTATGGGAGGGGATAGGTTTTGTCAGCACCAGGACTGTCAGCCTCTGTCCTAGAGCAGGAGGCAGCCGGGCAGAAGCACACAGACAGCAGGCAGCGAGCCCCAGACCCAGCCAGCTTCCCGGCACAGCCCTGCAACCCGAGGCGGCCAGGCAGGCGGGTGGGCGGGCAGCCCTGGGCTGCTGGCCCCCACACTCACCTGGAGACTCTGCAGCCCCAGCCGTCAGGCTGAAATCAAAGCAACAGGTGTCTCACTGGTTGGCTTCCCTTGGGCTGGGACCCACCCCCCAGGACCCTGCTGCCCATACCCCCTTTAGACTCAAAACATTTGCCAGGCCCTTCTGTGAGTGGGTCAAGCTGGGGACTGGAGCCCCGGATTCTAATCACCCATCCACGGCCTAGTTGGGAGGCCATGTCTTTCATGAACCCAGCCTCAGAGAATTGCGTCCTGGGCCTCACATCAGCGGCCTAGCTAGGAGTCCAGAGGGCTGGCCTCCCCTCCTGACACTCCATCTCCAAGGGGCCTTCAGTTTCCCATCAATAAAATGGACCCAGCACTGTCTGCCCTGACTACTTCCCAGGGCCAAGGAAGGTTGTGAAACTGGTCTGCAGAAGTTTTATAAATTTAAAGCCCACTCCAATAAGGGCAGCCCAGTGGCTGTGATCAGCCTATGGGGGAGGCTCCCCACCCTGGCTCACTCCCTGAAGACTCACCTGAGGGCTGCAGCTTCCTTCTGATGGAGCCTGGGCGGCTAGTGGTCCCAGAGCCGGGGGCTGAATGGGCTCGCGCTGAGGGCTGTGGCGTCTGGCAAGCTGACTCCCACTGTGGGCAGAGAAGGGCAGGTGGGTGGGTCCCCCGCCACCCATGTGTTTCCCCTCCCCAGCCACCCCAAACTGTTTTCTCATCTGCAAAATGGACATGACAATGATACAATAACTATGGGAAGACGGAATTAATAAAGAAGTAAACACTACTGAGCATCTGTGTGCCAGCCTGCACCTCCCTGCCCCACGTCCAACCAGCTGATGACCCCTAGGTACCTCTGAGGTCAACAAAAACGCCTAGACTGAAGAGACTACTGGGTTTGGGTTCAAGTTCTGGCTCCACCCGCTCTGGTATGTTCCCCTCTTCCACTTCCTTCTCCAGTGCATGAAAGTGAAAAGTGAAAGTGAAATCGATCAGTTGCGTCCGACTCTTCAAAACCCCATGGACTGCAGCCTTCCAGGCTCCTC
>NW_011495034.1:17522634-17522828 GCF_000754665.1 Bison bison bison | reverse complement strand
CTGGCTGTCTTTTCACTGATGGCCACACTGTCCGGCCCACCTGAGGCCCTCACCTGCACCACCATGAGGGTCTTGCTGTCCCCGCTGAGCGAGTCCTGCAGCAGGTAGGTGAGCTTGGAGTTGCGGAAGGGCACGTGGCCCTGACGGGAGCGCAAGGCGGCAATGACATCGCCCAGGGCCGACAGCGACTTGGT
>NW_011495034.1:17514798-17522534 GCF_000754665.1 Bison bison bison | reverse complement strand
TGATGTGCTGCGCCTCCCGCAGGCGGCTGCCCTCCGCCCCCGACTTGCCCACGCGCTCCGAGCCGGCCAGGTCCACCAGGTTCAGCTTCCCTGTGGGGAGGGCGCGGGCAGGTCAGGGCCGCCCCGGGAGAGGCAGAGGTGGGGGTGCTCAGGCAGGGCGCTGGGGGTCCTGGCTCACCTGTGGTGCGGAGGCCGGTGCTGCAGTCCACGCCGCGCACCGTCACGATGAGCAGGGCGTGCGAGCGCGAGCTGTGCTCGTTCAGGTTGGTGAACTCCGTGGTGCGGTTGGTGTGGCCGAATTCGAACACCTGGAGGTGGGAAGGCCGACGCACCGGCTTTAGAGTGGGGTCTTTGAAATCCCCAGTCCTGGGGCATCACTATCAGGGGGCGTCACCCGCTACCTCCTCAGCCGGAGGAAACAGGCTCCCAGAGGCCTGCGGACCCAAAAGAGCCTGCATCTGAGCCCTATCCCTTCGGGCGGAGCCGATCCGCTGTGGGCGGAAGCCTCCCAGCGTTGGCCCGCCCAGCTCCTCACCTTGTTGATGTCCTCCACGCTCTGCACCTGGAACTCGGTCAGCCCCGGCACGTATAGCTGCCCGCTGCCATCTGGACACAGCCGGATTTCCAGTTTCTCCTGGGGCTCCTGTCCCAGCAGGTCCCTGAGGGCAGGAAGGACGGTCACGCCCTCCTCCCAGTCTGCCTTCTGCTTACACTTGCACCGCCCCCCGCACCCCCCCAACCAGCCTGGAATGTTCTCCCAACCATCACACTTCAGGATGCCTTCCTGGACACCAAGGGGCTCAGCCCTTCTCCCTCCCCAGCCCCAGCTCCTCTCGGGCACTCAGTTTGCTGAAGGGCAGAGGCAGGAATGTTCCCCAAAAGTCCTGGGTTGGTGGTAACTCCAGTCCCCATGCTGCACTGAACCCCTGGAGGCAGGGTTCCCCAAGACCCCACTCTCACTTTTCACCACCCAGTGCAGCCTGCAGGTAGGGTGAGGGCACTTCCAGAGGAAAGGAGGGCCTTGGTCTGGGTGTCCCAGGTGGGCTCAGTGGGCCTCCCCCCTCCTGCCTGCTAGTGCCTGGAACCGGTGGATTCTCTGGGCCTAGTCACAACATTCAACTCCCACCTGAGGCCCCCATCTGAGGGCCCTTCACCTGAGGGCCCCTCACCTGAGGACCTCATTGTAGATCTCTGCGGCACTGACGGTGATGGTGTATTCCCAGTCGGACGCTTTCTCCTGCACCTCAGAGAAGAGCAGCCGCAGGGCCCGCTGGTTGATGCCTGGGTTCTCAGGGGTCCCCTGGGGTAAAATCAAGGCCCCAGTGAGCCAGGCCTCTCCCCTTTCCCCACAAAGGCTGACCTGTGCAGATGCTCCCCACCTGCTCTGGCTACCCCTCCCAGGCCGGCCTCCCCAACTTAAGCTGTCACATGCCAGCCTGCCCCCTAAACACCCTCCACCAGCTACAAGCCGCTTCACCTCCTTGGGCCTCAGTTTTCTCACCTTTAAAATGGCCCCACCCTGCCAAGATTGGGCCTGAGACTTAAAGCAGAGCACCAGGTGGAACTTGGCCTGGGCCCTGCACACAGGGCCTGCTGATGGACACCTGGCCCTGCTGGGCCCCCTGGGAGGAGCCACTGGGAATGTGTGACTTCCCTGCTGCTGCCCAGAGTTGGGGCTCAGTGTCAGGTGGGCCGTGAGCCAGGTTCTGCGGGAGAGCTGGCAAGTGAACTGGGGCCGGACGGGCTGGCTGGCCTTTCTAGAAACAGTCTGGAGTCCTCACCTGGGCCTCCCTTTGGATGGCACCTTCCACCCCCACTTCCGCTTCTGCCACTGGGGCCTCAGTGTCCTCCCCACACCCTCCAGCCCCGTGGCCTCTGCCCCGCTGTCCCCTCTGCCCCACATTCCTCTCTGACTGGCTTCGGTGTCTGCACCAATGTCACCTCCTCAGGGAAGCTTCCTTTCCCTCCAAACACCAGATCCCCCCCCCACCTCACTGTTGGTTCCTTGTTCCTGGCTGAATTTTCCTCTCTAGCACCTGGAGGACACATGGTGACTTGCCGTGGGCACTGCCATCTCCCCATGGGTGGGCCAGCTCCTCGGGGCAGGCGCTCTGGTCACAGCTGAGCCCCAGGCAGGGTGCCTGATGCACGTGGAGCCTCAGCCTGGATGAGTTGGAGGATGGGTGCCCCTGGTGTCACCTCAACTCTGGGCACCCCAGACAGAGCTGGGAGCCTAAGGGTGTTGCACACACTCCCCTCAACCACCCCCTCCCCCTTCCCATCTTCTTTTGGCCTGCCTCTCACTAAACAGTCTAATCAATCCCTTCTTGAGGGAAAAGAAGGTCCAGATTGGGGAAGAAAGGCCCACCACGGGAGCCTTCCCAAAGGGTGTCCAACAGCCTGGGCCAGCAGGGCCCTCTCCCAGCCCTTGTTGGGACACCAGGTCACCTGCCCTCCTCCTCTACCTGGAGAATCCCGTAGCAACCCTCAAGAGCCAGGGAAATGCTAACAAACCAAAGACACGCCCTGTGACCAGCTTTCCATTTTTGTCTACAGTCAAAATTCTTCCTCCTCTCAACACCCCTATTCCAGGCCACAGTCCATGGAGGCATGGGGCGTGGGGGGGGGGGGGGGGGGAGGGGTGGCACATGCGTGGAGATGAGGCCCTGCAAGCTGCAGGTAAGAGCTGGGCACCCCACAACAGCCTCCATTGGCCAGTCTCTCCCGCTGCCCAAGGATCTCCTTGAGGGTCGAGGTCCCCCCGTCATTCATCCCGACACGCCCAGAGCCCAGCATGAACAGCCATACAACAGGAGCCCAATACATGTGTGTGGTTGAAATGAGGGCAATCCTGAGATACGTCACAGCAATCTGCCCTGGACTCTTAGCCCAGGCCAAGACACCTCTGGGGCCAGAGGCTGTTGTCAGCACACCTTCCCCTCCCCCGTACCTACTGGGACCACGCAGGTGTGCTTAGGCAGGGCACCCCCACTTCAGGCCTGGTGCCTTAGGATTAACACAAATAATTATGGGCTCAGCTCTAAGGCTGTGAAGCCCAAGTGAGGCAAAACATGCCCCACACAGAACCTCAAGACCAATGAGGGGCACCCCCATCAATAGCAGCAAGGGGGCAGTCTTCACTCTGAACCCCTGCTCCACCCAGTGGGTACCCACCTCCATTGTGTATGTCTTGCCAGCACCCGTCTGGCCGTAGGCGAAGATGCAGACATTGAAGCCATCAATGCAGGAGGTGATGAGGGCCTGCACCTCCTGGAACACCTGCAGAGAAGACGTAGGATGGAGGATGTGGAGCTGCCAAGGCTGCTGGCCGCCCCCAACCCCAGCCACCTCCTCCTGACCACTCCCCTCCTTCAGCTACAATATGGCACATGTTATCATGGGCAACCAGCTCACTGTGGAGGAATTTGTGACTAATGAGTCATTTACACTAGGCATCAGTGGGCAACCTCATTGCCAAAAGACTGAAAGGAAGTCAGGGTAGTAATTACTGCCCACTGGCACCTGAGGAAGGGGCAGCCTGGGCCAGGAGCTCAGGAGCCCTCCCCCAGCTTTTCCCCCTCTCAAGGGAGAGGCAGCATGTGCCTGGCACCTCCACTGGCTTGCCTGCCAGCCAGCAACAAAGGACGGGGGCAAAGATAAAGCCTAGCCTGGGCACAAGCAAAACAGGCCTCTCAGGTTGGCCCTTGCAATGTGAGGGAAGAGCAGATGCTGAAAACACCTGGCTCACACAGGCTGCAGGCTCCTCCCTGGGGTCTGCGCGAGCAGCATGGAATCCCTAGAAAGGCCCGTGGGGCTGATAAAGGTGGTGCTCCTGGCTGGAGAGGCCTGCCTCCACACAAGCCAGGGTCCAGTGGGTGGGCGGGGCCATGTGAGTGGGAGGGGCTGAGAGTGGGTGTGGTTGATTATGGGCGGGGACGGTTGGGTGGGAGGGGCTATGAGGGTGGGTGTGGCTATAAGGATAGGAGGGATCACCCGAGTAGGATGGGCCCAAGAGTGGGTGTGGCTGAGATGGGCGGAGCCACGGGGGGGTTGCTCTAGCTTATACATGCATCTGCCCTTCCGAAGCCCTTTTTGCCTTCCCACCCTCTTCTCTCCTCCAGAGGTAAAGAGAGGGACCTTGTAGCCCTAGGCTTCTCCATCCTGTCTCCCCTCCCTTACGTTTATTTTCGTCCAGCCCTCACCCATCTCTCCCCCTTCATGTGAGGTGTGTCTCTCTGTCCCTCTCTCGGCAGGGGCCACACTCACGTCCTGCTGTGAGGCCTGTGAGGAGAAGACCTTGTCCAGCTCGAAGGAGACAGGCTTTCCTTTGTGCAGCAAGTGAATGATGGAGTCGTCGTCGGGATCAAAGGTCACAGCATTGGTCGCCTCAGGTCCTTCCCCGTCCTCTTTGGTGACTGGCCGGACACGGGCAATCACCCGGATGTTTCCTAGATTTGATGGGGCAGGAGAGATGGGTACAGGCCAGGTCAAGACCAGATTGCCTCCACACTGGTGTCCACTGGTGTCTGGAGCAAGCCAGTGGCTCAAGAGATCCTACCTTCTTAGTAAGGCCCCCAAGGGCAAGGGGGGCCCACAAAGCTGTTCTTAGTCATTCACACTATACTATGAATTCATGTATCAATACATTTTTTGCTAAGCAAAGCAACTGAGGGTGGCAGCCTCACCTTGGGGACATAGAGGAAAGGTCAGTTTTCAGAGTTGAGACTTTGCACCTTGCACCCAGTTTGAGTGGGATACCAAAATGGACAACTCATTACACATCTGGACTTCAGTTTCCTCACACACACAATGAGGGGCTTGGATCCCACTAAGCCTAGGAGCTTGTTCTTATTCTAGAAGGGCACTGTGAATGCCAGGACAGAGTCTGGGAATCAGATGGGCTGACGGGACCAGGCAGAAGATGGGCACAGGCAACAGAGCAGCCCCGGGGTTGACTGGGGCACAGATTCAATCACGCCACCCGCCTTGCTTCAAGCCCTTAGAGGGGATCCCAGAGGCTTGAATGAAGAGAATGAAGAGAAAACTCCCCGTCACACCTAGCACGGCCCCACCTCCCTCCACCTGTCCACTGCAGCTCACAGTCCAGGTCTCAACCCTGGTTCCACCTCCTACAAGGAGCCCCCTCGACACCCTCAACTCTCAGAGATTTAGGAGCTCTGAGAACCGCTCCCCAGCCCAGGCAAAGGGGCACTGATGGGGTTCTCAGGGTGATTAATGATCACTGTCTGCTCCCCTCCACTGAAACTGAAGGGAGCACCATGAGGGCAAGGGCAGGTTCTGCGGGGTCCAGAGACATATCCTCAGTGTCTGGAACAGCATGTGGCACAGGGCAGGTGCTCTCTGGACCGCTGGGCAGTGAACGGGTGCTCTCTCAAGCTTGACCAAGCCCTACATCAGAATAAGTGACATTCTAGCCACCCACCACCCAGTACTTCAATGCCCTGCTCCTCCAACACCTGGCAGGCTGCCATGGGCACGAGGAAAGGCTTCAGAGTTGGATGGATCCAAGGTGCAAAGTTTGTTTACTCGCCATGAAGTTTTGAGCAAATTCCCTGTGACATTCCTGTGCCTCTGTACCCTTATTTACAAAGAGGGCATCACAACAGTCCCTCAAAATGACAGGGCACAGCTCCAAGGACTGGCACTGGGGGCCAAAGGCAAGGGCAGGAGCACCCCCGAGGCAGGTCAGGGCCCCCTCTGCTGGGCACCCCCTAACCCACACGGCAGTCACCTTTCAGCCGCACGAGCTCATTGTGGCACTTTTTACGCAGCTGCAGCTCCCGGCGGTACTTGCGCAGCAGTTCCTGGTTGTTGCTATTGACCTCCTCGATGGCCTGGCCAATCTGGTGGGGGAAGGGCAGTGCCGTCAGGGGGCCAGTTCCACCCACCTCACATGCCCGGCCGCTGCCCCTCCACTGACAGCCTGCTCATCGCTGCCTGCCCTGGACTGGGCACCTAAGCTGAGCTGTCACACGTCAGATTTTCCCAATAACCCCTCTGGGTAGGTACTGTGACCAGACCCATTTTACAGAGCAAGAAACTGAGCCCCAAAGAAGCTAAGCCAACCTCAATGTTGCCCTGCTGATGAGCAAAGAGCTGGGACTCAGCCCTCACTCCACAGCACCAGCCCTTGACTACAGGATTCAGTTGGACCCAAATCTCAGCTCTATTCTGAAGAGCTGGGAGACCAGAAGCAACTGGCTCAATGTCTTCGAGCCTCAATTTCCTCATCTGTAAAATGGGAATTCATAGGAGCTGGTGATAAAGATTTCAAGTTCCATTCATAGGGAAAAGAAACAAGATGCAGGCTACACTCACACCTGTTCCCCTTTGTTGGGAGAAAGGGAAGTGCGTGTACATGCACATACATGTCAACAGTTTTCAACATGCTCAGGATACCCTTTAGGGGACATGCTGGGAGAGGTTTCTTTTGAGGAGCGGGCTGGGTGGCAGAGAGAGGCCTTTCCTTTTCATCCGACGCCCATCTGTGAAGTCTGTAGTTGCAACATGTCCATGTATTATTGACATGATTTTTTTTATTAAAGGAGAAGAACTATTTTCGAGTCCCCAAATATATGTCTATTCTGCGGAGCTGTCACACATACTCAAGGAGCTGATGGCTATAAAAGGCTCGGCATGTAGGAGGCACTTTAGAGACGTTGGTTATTCTCATACTGCACAAGTACAGCTTGAAAAAATTAAACCTAACAGATGTAAAGATATATGTAGCATGTTTGAGATATAAAGATATGTGTAGCCCATATGGAATATAAAGATATATGTGACGTGTTTGCTTTACAGACTCATAACAAGACAAATATCCAAATACCTACCCCTGATCAGACTGTTTTTCCAATGGTCTGAGGACAGCCGTGTGTGTGGTAGGGAAGGGAGCTGCCGTCTGCGGGTTTGTCTGAGTTTGAGAAGGGCGTGGTACGGGATGCTGTGTCCACCCAGGGGCTCCAGAGCCTCTCCCAGCCCCGCCACCCAGGGCCTGCACTCACCTCGGCCTTGACACTCTTGAGGGCCTCCTGCAGCAGCAGCGGGAAGCCGCGCACCTGACGCTTGAGCCCATTGTAGTCATTGGTCAGGGTCCGCAGTGCTGGCTGCAGCGTCAGCAGGTTGGTCCGGACGCCTATGGGGACACAAAGGGGTGAGAGGCAGATGGGGTGAAGGGCCGTGGTGTGGGGAGCAGGCTAGCGCTCAGCCGGCCGGCTTACCTGCCAGGTTCTCGTGTACCGCCTTCATCTCCACCTGGGCTCTGGCGAAGGCCTCCTCGATGGCCCGGTTCTTGTCCTCCTCCAGGGACTGCATCTCTTCCAGCATCTGCCCGTGGGCCCTCTCCAGCTCCGACTCGTACATGGCGATCTGAAGCCAGGGTCAGGAGCTCAGTGCAATGCCCCACGGGAAGGTGAGATGCCCCACCCCCCACACACACACATGCACGAGGGAGGGATAGGATGGCCGTCTCTCTCCCCAAAAGGGCTGCCAACTCCGTGCAGCTACTTCCCAGCATCAGCCCAGCACCATCCAAGGTCCCATAGGCCCTGGGAAGCAGGGGAGAGGATCTCTCATCAGTTATGATACGGACCAGGGTACCCTTCCACGAGCGTTGTGTGCCAGGCCCTGAGTCAATCTTGCAATGAGGTCAAGCCTCATCGGGAGCTGGGTTCTGCGATCAGACCATTTTACAGATGAACAGAAACTTGCCCTTG
>NW_011495034.1:17510250-17514698 GCF_000754665.1 Bison bison bison | reverse complement strand
AACTTGCCCTTGGTCACGACGGCCAGCAGGGAGAGGGGGACTGGAACACGGGTCTGTCGGACCCCAAGTGCTCAGCCTCTGCACTGTGCCAGAGTGCGACCCCAGCGTCATGCCGCCCCGACAGCCACGCGATGACCCACGCACCTGCGCCCGGAGCTGTGCGGTCAGCTGGTGCGAGCTCTGCAGCTGCTGCTCCATCTCCTTCAGCACCTGCCTCTGCATGGCCACCTGCTCCTGCAGGTGCTGGTTCCGGGCCTGCGACTCGCTGAGGGCCTGCTTGGTCTTGGACGACTCTACCTCCACTGTCTTGATGACATACTGCGAGGAAGGGGCGGAGGGGCAGGCACACAGAGGTGTGTGGGTGCCTTGCCCTCACCCTGGGACCCTGAGGGGACCCTCAGGAGCATCCCACTAACATCCCGCAGAAAAAAACTAGAGGAGCCCTGAGGTCTTGGCTTTCCAGAATGCTGCAGGGGCCTCCTGGAATCTTCTCATTTTCACGAACCCAAGAGGAGCCTGGCTGTGGCCCAAGACTGGGCACAGAACAGAAAAGGAGGGCAAAGACGAGAGCAGAACATGTGAAGCATCACATCCATGCCTGGCTCATAGCAGGCACCCCAAGCCTCGGTTGCTGGATGCCTACATGGC
This sequence comes from Bison bison bison, assembly GCF_000754665.1. NCBI lineage: Eukaryota > Metazoa > Chordata > Mammalia > Artiodactyla > Bovidae > Bison > Bison bison. Next base: position 17,514,050 of record NW_011495034.1, on the reverse strand, counting down.
CTGACCCTGGACAGCAGGAAGGGGAAGGGGCCAGGCTGAGTGCAGACCTGGAAGGATTCCTTCAACCCCTTGCACCTACTTATTCACCAAGACAAGCCTGTTCTATATCTGGCCCATCCTGGGCTCCAGAGACCAGTGCCGAGGCACAGCCCAGGTGCATACAGCAGGCAGCCACCCAGCCCCGGCTCACCTTGATGGGCGGTGACTGGGCGCGCAGGCTGGCGATGGTCTCGTGGCTGTCTCGCAGGCGCCGGCTGAGCCTCTCCTCCTCCTGCGCCTTCTCAGCCAGGCAGTCCTTGAGCCGCAGCTCCACCTCAGCCAGCCGGTCGGTCTTCTGCTGCACCTCCAGGTTCAGCTCTGACAGCAGGCCTTTGTTCTCCGCCACCTCCAGCTGTAGCTGGGACAGTCTGTCGCGGAGCTGGGCGCTCTCCTGCAGACGGACAGCCACAGAGGCATGGGAGGTGGGGATGGGTCAGGTGTGAGACCAGCAGGCAAGAGTCAGCGTGAGGAGCTGGGGTGACTGCTGGGAATCAAGCCCCCTGTCCCCCGACCACACTGGTCCTGGGCCCACCTGGCTGTGCTCGCAGCCCGTGCAAGGGGCCGCCGGCTTGGCCCTCAGCTCCTGCAGCTCCGCCTCGCAGCGCCGCATCTCCTGCCTCAGTCGCTCATTCTCCACCATCAGCAGGTCCCGGTGCTTCTCCAAGTCGGTGCCTCCCTGCAGAGAGCCAGAGTCGAGGTGGGGGCATGTGGCCAGGGCAGGTGGGGGGAAGGACGGGGCAGCGGGGAGGCAGAGACAGTACAGGGTGCAGTGGGCAGAGGGCCAAGATGGGGAGGAAGAGAAAAGAGAAAGAAAGCCCGGTGATGGACAGAAAGAAGAGAGAAGGGGCTCGAGAGAAGATAAAGACAAAGATGAGGGCAGAGGAGAGAAGAGATGGAGGAGGGTGGTGAGATAGGAACGGCTCCTGGCTACACCCCAGCCCTCTCATTCTATTTTCCTGAGTGTGAAAGTAACAAGGAAAGTCATATTTATATACACAGAGATCACACTCCTGCTTTACATCAGCAAACAAGTATTAACCTCCCTCCCATTATGGGTCACGCAAGCTCGTGGTGATAAGTACCCTGGAAGCTTCTCCCCACCCCTCAGCCCCATTAGGATGGCGTTGTTGGGCTCACCAGCTCAGATCGAAGGCGGCTCACTTCCTGGGCCTGGCTTATAAGCTTCTCCTTCAGATGTTCCACCTGCCAGCACAAAGCCGGGGTGGTAAGCCTGGTTCCTCACTCCCAGGCCTCTCGCCCAACCCCATGGCCCCAGCCCTGCCTGTGTTCATACATCAGACCACACCTGAACTCCAGATGCAATGCACCTGACCTGGTCCTGACAGCTCTCAGCACGCTCTCCCATCACAGAACCAGCCAGCTTGGGCTCTCAGGAGTCCAGGGAGCAAATGCAGAGAAGTGACCCCTGGGCCCACTCCAGGGGCAGCTCGACAGGGGCCTCAAGGGGCTGACCCTCAGGACACCTGCCTTGCCCAGACCCCTGCCCAGGCCTGTAGCTACTTTTGTATTTGTAACTTTATATCTTTTTTTTTCTTAGAAGGCCTCCAAATTGTATAAACTCCAGGTACTACAAAATGTGGATTGGTCCTTGTCCAGCCCCTAGAATTTTCCACTCTGAGTGGTTCCTGGGGAGTCTGTCTGTGGAGACACCAGCCTGCCAGTGACCAGCACAACTTTAGGATCTGCGTCCACCCTGGCTTCCAGTCTGCCTTGCCGGAGAGCCGTGGGATGTGCACTCCCATCAGGAGGCGAGGGTGACCTGGTTCAGCCAGAGCCCAAGGAGGAGAAACCAGCCCCCAGAGAGCAGGGTTCCAGGGGGGCTGCCTGTTCTCCCCGCAGGCCTAGACCCTGGTTCCACATCAGCCTGCCCCCAGGAACTCTCCCCTCGGAAATAACCCAAAATGCAGATGAGGACTTTGGCACCAGCATTCATCAGAGCACGTGTAGGGATTTCCCTGCAGAACATTCTGTGATGACCACAGGGAACCTTGGGAAAGGTACCGTGAGAGAGTCAGGCTTCCTCCACGGAGATAAGGAGATGCAGTTTACACAAGCAGGCCACAAAGCCTTGGGCTGGCTATTACTACACACCAGGAGACAAAGCCTACTGCCTACAGGGTCCACCAGCCAGAAAAGCAGGTGAAAGGCAGAGCAGGAGCAGACGCCCAAGATCCAGCTGAAGAAGGTGGGAGTGCGGCGTGAGGTGGGGACACAGGCCCAGTGTTGCCAAACTTCTGACCTTTCAAGCGAGGCCAGACATGGGGATTTTCAGGTTGTGCATATTAAATCTCCCCACTACGTATGGCTGAGATGTCATCAACAATCGGTTGAGCACAAGCTCAGAACCAACCATCTCCTGGGGCTGGAGAAGGCAGCTGAACCACAAGTTGGTCTCTGCTTCTCTGAGCGGGTTGGGGGAGGAACTGGGTAACAGGCGTGACCCCACCTCCGAGGAAAAGACCAGTGACACCAGCGAGCTGCTCCCTTATAGTTGAGGAGGTGGGGTACAAGACCCAAGACCCAGAGAGGGGTTGGGAGGACCAGCCTGGCTGCCCAAAGCCTGCTGGCTGGCAAGCAGGTGACTTAAGGGAGGGCACCCGAGAAGGTCACCTCTGTCACCTGCTCCACCAGCACATTCCTTCCTAGCAATGCACGGGACGTGGACCAAGGCAGGTAGCAAAGCCTATGCCACTTCTCTGCCCACTCCAGCGCCCCCTTCTGTTAAGAGCCTGACACACAGAGCGTTCAGTCCCTTTGCCCTAGAGGGGAGTTTGAATAAAGCAGCCTGTCATTCCTTAGTCATGAAACTGGCAACAACCTGAATGCCCAGCATCAGGGGACTGCTTAGGTGGGTCACGGTAAATGCACTCATACACTACTGTGTAATTGTTGCTTATATGCTTATCATGAATTTTAAATGATGTAGGGAATGGCTCCTCAATGTATTAAGTCAAAGAAAAATACAAAAACAAAATTGGATTTGCAATACAAGAAAGTAGAGGGTGCTGGATAGCAGGATTATGTTTGACAGGCGTTTAGCACTTTGCAGTAATTTTTAAGTCTCAAAGAATATATATTTCTCTTGTACTCCTCCCACCCTGAAATAGGTGGGAGTCCACCTCGTTTTGAAAGGTTGGGGTCTCCCACCTCCCTCCCCTTCCTCAGAAATCACCCAGTAAGATCCACTTGCACAGAGTTGGTGCCCCAACAGACTGCTTCCCTGGCACCAGGCTGGGGGTGCTCAGACTTCGTGTGTCCCCGACACCACTGGCACTCAGATCCAGTGCAGAGAAAGTGGGGGTTTCCAGTGTTTACCTGAGGGGGGTGGTCAGGATGCTTACCTGCCACCTGCCTGCAGCCCAGTTCCTATTCTCTTCTTACATCACAATCGGAACTCTAGGAGCACCAAGCCTCTGTCTGGAATTTCAGAGGGGTACCCCCAAAAGGCAGAGGCTGTGGGCCCCACCCACCCAGGCTAGGGGTGAGGTGGGGCATGAGGAAGAGGCTGTAAAAGGCCCCTCTTGTCAGAGATGTGAGACCCTCGTCCTCTCCCGGCTTGTGTCGGGCAGTGGGGGACACACCAACACCTTTGGTCAGGCAGCAACCACCCCATGGCGTGCGGTGGCTGCGCCCTAGCTGGCCAGCTCCACTAGGGGCCTGGGAGTGAAGAACACGTGCTGCCCAGGCGCAGGATCCCTGCCCACCACAAAGAGGGCTCAGCTTTAGCGGGGGGGCCACGG
>NW_011495034.1:17509960-17510135 GCF_000754665.1 Bison bison bison | reverse complement strand
GCCACGGGGAAGATGGCAGCTTTCTCCCAGCCTGGGAAGTGGAACAGGTGAGTCCCTCAGAGTCAGGGAAAACAGTGGGCAATGGAGACAGCGACAGGAGGCAGGCTCAGAGCAGAGACGGGGAGCTGAGGGTGAGCCTGACCAGAGAGCAGAGCTTCCTGTTGGAGGGGGCCCC
>NW_011495034.1:17494799-17509860 GCF_000754665.1 Bison bison bison | reverse complement strand
ACAGCTCTGAATCAGCAACCATACTGGCATCTGTACACAAAGAGGGTTCAAAGAGTCAGCCAGAAGGCCAAGCAGGCTCCTAATAGGCTGCCGTGACGACCCCCAGAATAGCACGCAGGCAACCCCAGGCTGAGAAGGGACCAGGCTGAGTTTGTGCAACACTCTCCCTGGGGCTTCCCAGGTGGCACCAGTGGTAAAGAATCTGCCTGCCAGTGCAGGAGACATAAAAGACACAGGTTCGATCCCTGGGTTGGGAAGTTCCCCTGGAGGAGGGTATGGCAACCCATTCCAGTATTCTTGCCTGGAGAATCCCAGAGGAAATACAGTCCATGGGTCATAAAGAGTCGAACATGACTGAAGCGACTTAACATACACACACTGCCTGAGCTCAGTCTCCTCGTCATCCAGAGAAACTGAGTCACAGGCCTGGTGCAGGGCAGCCTCAGGGGAGACCTGGGAGATGGGGCCCGTCTGCTGACCTGAAGCCAACCCATAGTTACATCTCCCAGCAGAAGCAGGCTCAGCAGAGGGTGGGGCTGCTCGAGCTGGTCTGCGTTTTCCCAGTTGTCTGCTCCTCTCAATGCAGACAACCTACTGATTACCTACCCTCGACCTCCCACCAAGCCTGGCCCTCCATCATCAGCTGTCTTCGGAGGAACGGAGGGCTGTCCCAGTGGCGAGACCAAGGGATTCCTGAGCTGGGAAAATGAGAGGGCCTGCAATCCAGACAGCCCCAAGGAAACAGTCCAGAGGCCTGAGGCGCAGCCCCGGGAAGCATACTGTCTTGCCCCCAACCCACTCCCCATTCCACCAGACCTGACTCCTGGCTGCCTACATATGTGACCAATGACCAAGCCTGTCTGGCTACGTCCACCCACCCTGCCTCTACTGCTGGGTTTTCACATGTGAGTTCTCTGCCACCAAGGGTCACTGGGATCATGGACTCTCAGGCCGGACTTGCCCAGCTTTCTAATACAAACATTGCCCTAATGTGCCGGACAACCATGGATATATCTCAAGTCCACCATGCCTCTCTCCATATCCTTGGCTGTAGAGTGAGGCTACCTTACCGAGGAGGGCTGGAGGATTAAGTCAGATTACAAGAGATAACATATATGCAAAGTGCTTAGGACAGGGCCCAGCACCGTAATGAGTTCTATTAACAGAATGAAAGTTCAGATATGCAGAGATATTTGTCTATTGTGTCAGCGGTGTACTCCCAGTGCCTAGAATGGCACCTGGTATACAGTAGGTGCTCAGTAAACACATATAGAAGAGTGTTGAATGCCTGAGTGAGTGAGCTGAAAGGCAGGGCACGGGGCAGCAAAGGTGGCACAGGCTGGGGCTCACTGAAGGATGCTCCCTTCCAGCAAAGGCAGGAGTGGCTACTGGGCTCCAGGCAGTGGCTGCCATGTGGGGATGTCGGCCCAGAGGTGCCACATCTTCCAATATTTTATGACAAAAAAAAAGGAAGCTGAGGTTTTTATACGAACTTAACTAAGATTTAAATGGTGGCAACTAACTTGAGCATTAAAAAAATCAGGCCAACTGGAACTAATAAATTCAGCCAAGTTGCAGGATACAACACATTAAAAATCAGTTGTGTTTCTATGCACGAATACTGGACAATACAAAAAGGAAATTAAGAAAACAGTTTCATTTACAATAGCATCAGAAAGAATAAAATATGTAGAAATAAAGCAACGATGGAGGCAAAACCTTGTTCACTAAAAACTATAAAACGTTGCTGGAAGAAATTAAAGATGATAATGGTAATGGAAACACATCTTGCATTCATAGTTTGGAAACAATATTGCTAACATGTCAACACTACCCAGAGCAATCTATAGATTCAATGCAACCTCTATTTAAATCCTAATGACATTTTTTGCAGAAATAGAAAAGTCCATCCCAAAATTCATATGAAATCTCAGAAGATTTCAAAAAAAAAAAACAATTTTGAAGAAGAATAAAGTTGGAGGACCCACACTCCTTGATTTCAAAACTTACAACAAAGCTCCAATAAACCAAAAAGTGTGGAATTGGCATAAAGACAGATATATAGACCAATGGAGTAGGACAGAGAGCCTAGAAATAAACCCTCATATAACTGGTCAACTGATTTTTGACAAGGGTGTTAAGATTTCTAATGAGGAAAGGATAGTCTTTTCAACAAGTGGTGCTGGGAAAATGATATCCACACGCAAAAGAATGAAGCTGGACACTTACTAACACCATATACAAAAATTAACTCAAAATGGATCAAAGATCTAAACACAAAAGCTAAAACTATATATAAAATTCTTAGAAGAAAACAAGGAGAAAGCTTCATGACATTAGATTTGGCAATGATTTCTTGATTAGATCTTTACTTTGAACCCCTCAATCCTCTGAGGTACATACTATTATTATCTCCATTTTACAGGAGGAAAAACTGAGGTCCCAAGAGATTAAGCCTTGGTTAATTTTGCTCAAGGTCACTGGACTATTAAGTGCTGGCGCTAGAATTGGAGCCCCTGCAGAGCCCTCAGTCTTAACTACTAGGCCACGTGGCTTTTCAGCAAGAGCAACATGGCAAAGCCAGTTGAGTTCAAAGACAAGTCTGGACAAGAATGGGAACCAGGAGGCATCCTGAGAATGAGGTGGAGGGTACTCCACGGTGGGCTTTTCTTAGAGAAGCAACATATAGAAAAACCAAGAAGGTCAATCTGTGTCAAATCACAGTGAGGCTGACAGGAAACCAGAGCACACAGATGTGACACCTCACGAGGCACAGCATTTTACAGTTTATGGTCCACTCTTCTGTCCAGTTTCACAACTGAGCTGCTCAGTAACCATGAAGCAACATCTATTAGACCCAGTTTAGAGATGGGTAAATGAAGACTCAGACAGGAAGTGACTTACTACAGCTGCACAGCCAGTACTCAAACCCTGCGCACGTGATTCCAAATCCAACACCCCTCCCAGTAACAGTGAGGGTGCTGATGGCGGTGACACCAACAACACTGGTCCTCTCACCAGATACTGTTGTTATGTCCATTTTACAGATGAGGAAACTGAGGTGCAGAGTGGTAATTAACTAACCCAAGGTCACGCAGCTGATGAGCAGTGCCAAAGTCAGGACGTGGATGGGACTCCGGGCCCCTCAGCTCCACAGGGTCAGACCCTTCCAAGAGTGGTTCAGAGACCTGAACCTTCAGGCGCATCTCCTGAGATACTTTTTCAGACAAGAGCTTGCAGGAATAAAACATGACCCAAGACCGGGAACCATTCTGAATTCTCCAGATCATCCAGAGGAGTGGAGGCTGGGATAAGGGAAGGGGTCAGGACTGCCTGGAAAGCTGCAGCTCAAAGACACCAAAAAGGCTGAGATGCTTAACACTCAGCTTCCCGTCTAAAAAGTAAGTCAATTTTGCTAATTAAAGGGAAAAAAAAATGTTTCTTAAACATTCATTTAGGGGCTTCCCTGGTGGCTCAGTGGTAAAGAATCTGCTTGCAATGCAGGAGCCACAGGAGATGTGGGTTCGGTCCCTGGGTTGGGAAGATCTCCTGGAGAAGGGCACGGCAACCCATTCCAGTATTCTTGCCTGGAGAATCCCAAAGACAGAGGAGTCTGGTGGGTTACAGTCCATGAGAGTCACAAAGAATCAGACATGACAGAAGAGACTTAGCATGCACACATACAAACATTTGTTTAAAGTCACAATAGGCCACATATTATTTCATTTATATGAAATGTTCAGAAAATATCAATCCATATAAACAGAAAGCAGGGCACAGGACTTCTCTGGTGGTCCAGTGGTTAAGATTCCATGTTGCCAATGCAGGGGACACAAGTTTGATCCCTGGTCAGATAACTAAGATCCCACATGCCATGCGGTGAGGCCAAAAGATTTTTTAAAAACCCAGAAAGCTGGGCAGTGGTTGCCAGGGGTTGGGGGAAAGGGCACATAAGGAGTGACTTAATAGGTCTTTGAAGGGTGACAAAAATGTTCTAAAATTAGACAGTGGTGATGGCTGCATCATCACCTTAATATACTTAAGACCATACACTGTATACCTTAAACGGATGAGTTCTATGGAATGTGAATTCTATCTCAGTAAACTTCTTCAAAAAACAAAACTTGTTTCAAAAGTGAAGTGCCCAGACAAACTAAACCAAGGGAAGTCGGGGAAGGAGGAGCTCTCCCCGCTACAGGTCCTGATCTCCCTGACAAAGGCATCTGGTAAGGGCCCGCATGCCCTCTGTGTGCGCCCGCCAGCAGAGACTTCGTTACTCTCCCACCTTTACATAAATGCAAGTGACAAATGTCTGTCCTCCCCTAGACTGCAGCTGCCACAGGCCAAGGCATGCCTGTCCACCTGGGCACCCCCACTGCTCAGCTGGGTGCCTGTACAGACCAGGCACCCAGCAGCCATCTGAGGCAGGAAGGCAGGAGGTAACGGTGATACAAAGTTGGTGTGTTACACCTGCCGTGAAGAGCTCCCACGAGTGGGGCACACCAGCCCAGGGCAGCAAACAGTGGGGTCAATGTACGAGGAGACAGACAGACTGGGCACCAGGGAGGCCCCAGGGAGGCCCACCCAACTCAGCAAAGGACAGGTGGTCAGGACAGAGAGAGCCTGAGGATACACTTATAAGCATTTTTCCAAAACGCTGCATCTGGAAAGTGCATGAGGACTTCCCTGGTGGCGCAGTGGACAAGAATCTACATGCCACAGAGTAACTAAGCCCGTGGGCCACAACTACTGAACCTCAGCGCACCTAGAGCCTGTGCTCCGTCACAAGAGAAGCCACCACAATGAGAAGCCTGTGCACCGCAACGAAGAACAGCCCCCGTTGGCCGCAACTAGAGAAAGCCCAAATGCAGCAACGACGACCTAGTGCGGCCAAAAATAAAAAAATAAATAAAAGTGCATGAAAATAATCCGCTGCCCCCGGAACTGAGAACAAGTCACGGCATCCAGTAATGAGGAACAGAAGATCCACAGGCTGGGCAATCACAGAGAAAGAAGCTGGTCCACCTGAAGGCAGGGCGTTCTACAGAGAGTCAGGCCCGGGAGCGCAGGCACAGGTTCCAACACGGAGATGGTGTGCAGACAGGGCTGGGGAGCTTGGGGAAGTGGGAAAGGTCAGACTCAGGCCTGAGAGACACTGACGATTAGAGTGGGGAGTTGAGCCCTAGGAAAGGGGCCTCGGGGCCCACATGATGGTGGGAAGGAGTGAATTGGCCAGGCACTCGGGGGAAGGCCAGGGGTCAGCCCAAAGGGCCTGTGGCATCCCCAGCATCCTCCTGGCTAGCTAATGCAGGAGACAACACTGGCTAGCATGAACCTTTGCTTTCTCTGGCTCCCAGAGATTTGTGAGCTCCCTTCTCTCCCTGGTACACACCCCAGCCTCTCTTCTCCTGCCAGTTTTCCATGGGGCGACCTCTGCGATGAGTTTGGTCCATGTGGGCTGCCCGAGCCAGGCCACCTCAGAAGATGGAGTGGACTCAGCACCAGCCTCAGAGCAGGAATATCCCTGCGCCTTCCTGCTCCGCCCACGTCTACACATGCTGCCTGTCACTCACGGAGATGCGGATCTGGCCCCCTGGTAACCATGAGGAACGGCACGTGGAAGACCAGGAGGGGAGGCCCAGGCCTCCGTGTGTTCCCAAGCCAGGGGAGGAGACCCCATCTGTCCATTGTGCGGGTGGCCTGGAGGGTCCCAGGTACCCTGGGCGATGTCCTCTGACCTGTTCCACGGTGGGCAGTGGCCTCAGCCCGTCCCACCCTCCCCAGATACCTGGTTCTGCAGCTGCGTGGACGCGGCTTGCTGCTCACTGTCGCGGACAGCCAGCCTCTCCCGCAGGGCCACCAGCTCCTCCTGCAGCTGGGCTTTCTCCTCCCGCAGCTGGGACATGGCCTCCACCATCCTATGTACCACGGGGGCGGCACTGGGTGACCCCGACAGGCTTGAGCACCTCCCGCTGCCAAAGGGCCTCCCACCTATGAGCAAAGTAGCGGCTGATCAGCGGGGCAGCAGAGGCCTCAGCCTGGCTGAGGACAGGGGGCCTGTCATGGCAGGATGGACCATGGGGATGGGGAGTGGATGTAAGCAGAGGGGACAAAGGAGCTGGGCAAGGGCTGGGGCAGCAGCAGGAGTTAGCGGGTGCCAGTGGGTTAGTGGGGGGGCCTCCAGGGCCTGCCTTGGAGGAAGCCACTTTAGTGGGAAGTTTCTGGTGGGTAGAACTGCCTGGACCAGGAGTCAGGAAAGCAACTTCCACTCATTACTCCCCCAAAGCCTATGTTCTAGGTTTGATGGGCAATATCCTCTCCATGGCCAGCCTGCAGGGACCTGCAGTTGAGAAAGATGTGCCTCTGGCAACCGCTGTTGTCTCCCCGGAAAACACTATCCTTGGTGGAAAATGATTTCTTTACGCCCCAAACCTTCTCCAGAGTAGAGAAGAGAGGTGGGGGCTCACCAGCCTGGCCCCTGCCCTCCGCAGGGAGTGATCACTGCACAGAGAGAGAGAGCAGGCGGAGGTGTGCGTGCGCAAGGGACAGACAGACCAGGACACAGGAACAAACGCAGCAGCATACAAGCAGGAACATCACCAAGCGTGCTCCCAGGCAACCCCTGTGGGACTGAGTGCAGGGACCACACAGGCAAGAGGGAGGGATAAATACTGGGGTGGGCGGGGGGTCTCCGCCTTCCACCATCCTGTCACCAGCAGAAGAGACACAGACAGACGGACAGGACAGAGACACAGAATCAAGGCCTGGGACCTGCTAATGGGGCCTGGCATGCCCATCACAGCCTGCTTTGATGGCACCAAGAAGGACCACTGTCTCTGCAGGTGGGGAGCTGGCAAGGGGGTGGGGCAGTGGACAGAGGAGAGGCTGGAAGGGCAGGGATCTGCCTCCCGCCTTGGGCAGCCTAATCCGGGTCCTGGCCAAAGTAGGTGAGGCAGGGTGAAGTGTCCAAGAGAGGCGTGAAGAGTTGCTGCAAGCCTCCACCCTCACGGAGCGCCAGAGCGTCCAGGCTCCCTCACATGAGGTCCCAGAAGCTGCAGCCCTGTGTGGGCAGGACGGCGGGGAGACCCCAGACTCCAGAAACAAAGCCATCTGCACCTGAAGTCACACAGCCCAGCTTCAACCCACAGGAAGGTGACAGGTGTGTTCAATGAGACAGCAGAGAAGCTGAAACTGTAGCCTGGCTCTTGGACTAAGCGGGAACGTGGGGCACAGATGGCACTGATTCCAGGCTGGACAGAACAGCTCAGCACTGGGCCCAGGAGGGGTGGACAGTGAGAAGACATCCACTATTGAAGGAGCAGGCCCTACACACACAGACTCCCTTTCCCTTCCTCCCAACCCCAAGGGTTGGCTCTGACTCAAGGCCTTCTGGAGAGCCGGAACGGGGGCCAATGCTGGTTGGCCAGGGGGCTCTGGCCAAGCGGCCTGCATGTGACACAGCATGCATGTCACACACAGCTGGCCAGGCTTCTGCTCTCTGTTCTAGAGAGCGCGAGGTCAGATGGATGCTTCCAGGCCAGCACCCGGAGCTGCCATAGACAGCATGTGACCAGCACAGCCCTGTGCTCTCTGCAGATTGCCATGGGGTGGCAGGAAACGCTCTCCGCTCTAGGTCCAAGAGTTGGCACTGCCACTTCAGAGCCGGGTGGGAGGATCCCTCTGGGGCTTCCCTTGTGAAACAGGGACCATGGTCCTTGTCCAAAGAGGCAACCTTGGGCAGGCACCTGGAACCCATGAGGGGTGCACGGGTGTGTTGCCCAACAAGACTGGAATAGCCCTCCTTGCTGGAACACGGCTCATCTCACCCTCAGCCCACAGCCGGGGGGCTTCATCCTAACCTTGGCATGGCGCCCATGTGCCAAGGGAGCCGCAAGGGGCCTGGAGAGCATTTACTGGGGAGGAAAAGACCTTGAGAAAGCTAACAGAGAACAGCAGAGAAGGGAGAGATGCGATTAAAGGAGAACTTAAAAGGGGGCTAAGGGACCACTGCACCATCATAGTAGGTCAGCTGTCCATCCACATTCTCAGAAGACAGTTTCTTTCTCTGAGACCCTGCCTGGACACTGCCCCTCAAGGGCACCCAGGCTCGGGGAAGCTCAGCCCCGGACCCACAAACCAGAGTCAGAACTCTGGACTGGCTGGACAATGGCCCTGCTTCCACAGCCTGGCCAGACCCCAACACCCGGCCCCAAATGAATGCTGGGCCCAGACAGGTGAAGGAGGCCCTGGATCAACCTCAGAGAAGGGGGTGGCTCCTTCCACCTTGCAAGTTCAGACACAAATCAATCTCTGGTGACAGGAGAAGGCAAACAAGAGGACGGCCAGCTCCTTTCCCCACTCACTCTTGGCCTTCCCCTCGGGCTTCTTGAGAATGCCCTTCCCCAATAGCTGCTGGGCTCTGGGTTCCTGCTGGGGAACTCCACAAAGGGGGCCCACAGAATCTTCCAGAACTGTCAGCCTCGCCGGAAAAGACTGGAGCCATCAGCTCCTCTTTCCCAGCCTCGACACAGCAGAGCAAATCCCCGTCCTAGGGCCTCTGGGTCCCTGACGGACCCACAGATACACAAGTGGAGGGGGTCAGGCCTCTCTCTGCAGGCGGTGGCGTCTTCGCGGCTGCCACCCTTGCCCTGCTTTTGACAGGCACTGGGGAAAAGACAAAAAAGCAGGGAAATTCAACCCCAGCGTGTGCTGGCCAAAGCTGCTTATCACCGGCTGGCGCCCAGCGGCACTGGGAGGAAGGTGTCCCTGGAGTCAGGATGAGCAGGCTGGGGTCTCCGAGTTCCATGTCAAGGCGGCCACTCCAGGCAAGGAGGACAATGTCTGGGGACAAGAGCCTCCCCTCCGACACCAGTGTTAGCCAGGGCTGTGCCAGGCGGGTGGGCAGACTTCCTTTACCTGTTTTCTCTACATTCATGGCGCCACCAGCTTCCTGGGCCTCCCGGTCCCTCCTGGGGGCCGGCGCCTGCCTCTTCAGGGGCTTCTCTTCTTTCGTCCCCTGACTCTTGCTCTCGCACCCCTTGTCCTGCAGGGCTTGCTGCCAAGACACAATCAGAATCCTCACGTGAAGAGGGGGGATCGCAGTGGGGAGGGAACCCCAGTGGAGCCTGAAGATGGTGCATGCTCCCGGAGCTGGTGAGGCCCCCAGACCTAGCCGGTCCATCCCTCACTGTGTGGGTAGATGGGAACAAGGAGGCCCGGAGTCTGGAAGAAAATGCGCCCAGATCTCACAGCGAGAAAGGGCAGTGAGTTCCCCTGGCCCTCATTGGCAGCCGGCCCTCAGGACCAGCAAACAAGGTTCTTGGGCACATAGAAATCCTCAGGTGAAGTTCAGCTGGCTGACCTGTGAGCCCTGAGTCACCAGTGCAGTGGCCTGCTTGCTTCAGGTGTACCCTCGACCCACCATTCACAGGCCTGTCCAGCCCCAACAGGCACACGGCAGTCTCAGGGCAACAACCCCAACCCGTGACGTCAGCTGCCTCCATCCCCCTGCAGACAGCACCAGCCTGGGACTGTCAAGGAGCGGGCACACAGGTCCACACGAGCAGGGCAAGGCCATGGTCCACGTGCAGGCATGGCTATCTGGGACCATGAGACCTTGTCTCCAGGAAGGAGGAATCAAGGCAAAGAAGGCTGGAGAGAAGAGACCAGTGAACTGGCAGGGAGATGAGGCGAGAGGCAGAAAGAGGCTTTCAACCAGAGAAAATCACGTGCAACTCACACAGGACAACAGGTAAGGTGTGAACAGAACCACAGGTAAGGTGTAATCCCATTTAAGGATAATGGAAATAAAAGAGGCTTGCCCCTCCCTCTCCAAATCTGGTTTCCTCTGGAGGCTGGGTGATGTTACAGGGGTATCATCTAAATTTGCGGGGTGGGCTTCCTTGGCGGCTCAGTGGTAAAGAATCCACCTGCCAATGCAGGAGATGTGGGCTCAGTCCCTGAGTCGGGAAGATCCCCTGGAGGAGGAAATGGCAACCCACTCCAGTATTCTTGCCTGGAGAATCCCATGGAGAGAGGAGCCTGGCAGCAAAGAGTCAGACATGACTGAGCAACTGTGCACACACGAAAACTCTGGGGAAATCAAAAGAAACTTGTTGCAAGAGAAAGTGGAGAGAAAGGAAAGGCTTTATGTTTCACTCTGAACCTTTCTGGCATTTGCATTTTTAAGCTTGTAAGCATCTGTGGTGTTCTGCTTTGTTATCTTTGATAACAGAAGCTATCCAGAATGGGAGATTACAGGCACTTTTTGGTGTGTCTTTGTGCCAACCTTATTCAAAACAAAAAGACAACTGCTATATTTAAAAAATATTCCAAATCTAGAGTCGGAAAGGCCTGGGTGTGAAGCCTGACTCAGGTGAGCTGTGTGACCATGGGCAAGTTACTTAACCCTCCCTAAAGCTTCATCATCCCATTCTTAAAACAGAAACTCCACTTTCTACTCCAGAAGGAACGGTCGTGATCATGTCTCGTATTTAGGAAAATTCCCGCCGACTTAATTTTATCCCCACCCTCTGACCAACTGCCACACCAGCACGAGCAGCCTTGTCACTGGCGGCGGCAACAGCGGCAGCTGGAAGTTTCCATTTGCCGTCCAGAGCAAAGGTTACACTATTTCTGGCCGGTTGGCCAAGCCACAGGAAGGGCAGACAGGCCCCTGGGGGTTGGGAATTTCTGCAGCCTCCAAACGAAGCAACTTGGGTTTTAACTGCTTGAGAAGCTGGTGGGGGAGGTCACCAAGCCCACCAGGTCACTTCACTGGGTCTGGGTCCCTGTTTGAGCCTCACAACCCCCATCTCGAAGCTCCTATAAACATAACGAAGCTTCACCAGCCCAGAAGAACACGCATGTGGAAACTGGTGGCTGGCGGCAGCGTCTCACATCCTCAGTAGATCTGCTGACCCCAGGACTCAGCAGCAACCACAACCCAACAGCCCATAATCAAAATTCAAGAACAGAGCCTCCACCCAACTCAAGGCTGCCTGTTTCTGACCACCTCCCGATTTAACTACCAATGGCTTGAGTTCGATTAAAAAAAAAAAAAATGATTCTCCAGTTTTTTTAACTGTTCCTGCACCAGACCTGCATTTCTAGCAGAACTTACAGTTAAAAAAAAAAAAAAAAAAAAAAACGGACCATTCAGTTCTATCTTCAGATGAACCACACCAGAGGGGATGAGAAAAACCAGGAAGCCCAAGACTATCTCTGAAGCAACAAGCAAGGGGTTCATGTTCAGATCAGGACTTGAAGCCACACGTTCAAAGGGCACCTATCTCCCACACCCACCCTGCCTTCCATCTGCATGGGTCCCTTCAAGGTAGCCCCTGCCACACACAATCTTTCTTGTGGGGAGGGGCCTTGGCAACACCTCCTGATAACTCTGATCCTTCATCCTCAGCCATTATGTCAATGTTTGCCCATCCTGGCCTCTCTGCTAGACTGCCGGGTCTATTTCTCTTTTTGGCTGTGTGCCAGCACAGTCTTCTAACACAGAGTAGGCACTTGCAAAAATATCTGTTAACAGATGCATCCATTTAAAAAATTACAAGGACTTCCCTGGCAGTCCAGTAGTTAAGACTCTGCACTTCCAGTGCAAAGGCCTCAGGTTCAATCCCTGGTCAGGAAACTAAGATCCAACATGCTGTGTGGTACAGCAAAAATAAAACTGCAGAGCCTGTGCTATCCTGAAATTGCTCAAAGTTTTAGGTGCACAAATGCATCGGTATTTGTTTAAGGAGCTCTTTGCAATCAGAAACCATACAGAAGATCAGTGAGATAAACCCTGAAGTAGAATATTATGCGGCAGTTTAAAAGAATGAAACAGTTCTCTATATATTGACAGGCATGAAGAAATCACCAAGACTCACTGTTGAGGGAAAGAGCTAGTCACAGAATAGAAGGCAAAAATAAAGAATAAAAACTGTATAAACGCAATCAAGTAGTTGTATAGAAAAGATAAATAAATTAAGAGTGGATTTCTCAAAGACACAGGACCACAGGAGACATTCAGTTTCTAGATATTACATGCCACATGTGTGAGTTCTTTATACCATTTTTAAAGCTGATCATGTTCAGACCCCAGCTTGCTGTGTGACCAGTAGCAAGTCACTTAACCTCTCTGAGCCTCCTTTACTTCACTCATAAAGCAGTAACTATGTCTTGGACTGATGTGAGACATATAATATATGCCACAATGTCTGGTATAAAGCCAGCGTTCAGTAAATATTATTACTGCTATTAGGACGTCTTCATTCTACAACCAAATACTATACGTATAAATGTAAAGTTAGTGTTTTGAAAGTCCAATGATAACTGACTTGCAGTGATGACTGCAAGAGAAAAGAAATCAAGTTTTGGTAAAGTCCTCACTTTAAATGAGGAAATTTAAGTATCGCTGCCCCCATGGACTCATATGCCCCAGTGGGAATATACAGCTCCCCTAAAATCCTGCCCATCTTTCTAATAGCTTCTCACTGAAGGCCCCACATTTCCCACTTTAACACTTCAGTCAGGGCGTGGCTGAGAAGCTCCTGTCATCTCCTGTGAGATTTCCCGCCAGATAACCTAATAAAGCAAATTGTCCCATGTAGGCAGGCTCCCAGTGGGTGTGCTATGAGGAGCTTGGCAGGAGGTGTGAGACCCATCTCCTTCGTGGCCTCCTTCCCCAGAGGAGCCCAGCGGCTGGTATTCAAAGGGCCATGGCACACCTGCCCGGCTAGACACCTGGCTTTTCTGACAGCCCCTGGACTTACCTGCAGGGTCAGGTAGAGCCTGTGGGGGCTCCCGGGGCCAGCCCAGTCCACGCTGAGGGCTCGGCACTGAGCCAGGGCCGGGCGAGCTGCACTTCGGGTGCCCGAGTCCTCGTCACCGCCAGCCGGGCTATCTTTTCCACGCCCTGTCCCGGGACAAGAGGAGACGGGTGAGATGCCGGATGCTGGTTGGAGGCTGCTGGCCAGGGATCAGTGGCCAGAGCTGAGGCTTAGCTCCCCTTTCACACACTCAGGGCGGCCCAGGCACCGCCAGGAGGGACTCACACGCCCTCACATGCTTGCCTGGCACAGAGGGAAGGCCTGGCGCTGAGCAGGGGCTGCGCTCTTTCTTCACCACAAACCGCCAGGGGATCCTCTGCAGGAGGTCGCCCAAGACCTCCCCCCGGAGGTGGCGGCTTCCTCTCCCTCCACGGTGGCCTTAGGGCTGGCACGTGCCCACCAGCAACCCACTACAGAGAGCAGCAGAAGGAAGCCGACGCCACCCCGGCTGTGCTAATCCTCATAGGAGGTGCACCCCGGGGCCGTGACCTCATTACCAAAGCCGCCTCTAGGTGGCAATTTCTCCCCTGCCTTCATAAAGAGCAACCCCACACTGGGTGGCCTGGTCCTCGCGGCCTTCAAAAGCGCATCCAGGACCAGTTAAAGCACATCCTCTCGAGTCTCTGACACATCGCCTCCCTCACCGGATGGCGGGAGAGGGCTGACTGTGGCTTCAATACCCCATTCACCCCTAATCCCCAGCCCTCCACCGCAGCTTGTGGGGCTGGACGGGATGGGAGAGGGGACACCCTGAGAGGTGTGAACCGGAGGCCCGGAAGGGTTAATAATATGCCCAGGGTCACCTGAAGCCAGTGTTCCAATCCCATGTGCTAACCCACCTTCTGCTTGCTGTCCCTTCTCAAAGTGGCAGTAAGTGGGGGGGGGGGGGCGGGTAGTAGGGGCCTAGGGACACCCATACTGGCTAAAACTCTACCCAGTGGCAGGCACCATGATTGGCATTTCACACACAGGATTTCATTGGACCTTTGTCTTAAATTTTAAAAGTGGATAAAAGTCTGTATGGTCATATAAGCCTCATAATACTAATTTAAGAGAGCAATATGCACATGCAGGACTGGAAGGAACTATATAAAATGTTTAGTGACAAGCTTCTAGGTAAGTCTTCTTTTTTATACCTTTCTGTGGTTTTTTTTTTTTTTTTGGCTTTCCAAGATAACATGTTTTTGTTTTTCAATTCTTGCTTTCTTTTTTTTTTAAGCCAGAAAAGCAATACTATTCATTCATATTACAGTCTTAATCCTTTGGACAATCTGGTGGAGTAGAGACCATCTTCAGCTCCTTCCAGACAACTGGGGACACCTGATTCAAGAGCCCAAGCTTTCCCAGGAGGACTCCAGGGTCAACCCCAGCCTCACTGTCCCCGAAGAAGAGACAGACCGTGGAGGGCAGCGCTTTGGCTGCCACTGATGGTACAAGTGAGGTGGGAGACAGGGAACTGGAGCTTGCTATGTGCCCACTCTGGGCCTCGGTTTTCCCTTCTGTACATGGAGGGGCTTGGCCTTATGTCCCAGAAGGGCTCTGCTAACTTAGACAGGCTGGCCTTCTACAGCCCTCTCCCAGTAGGTCAGGAGCAGTCAGACAGCAAACTCCTGAAGGCCCCCTGCCTGAAGACACACCCTCTGCCCCCACACTTCCAGGAGGACCTGCCCAAGCCAAGGCTGGCAGACACCCAAGGGCAGCTCCCCAGGCCTGATGATCTAGCCCCCACCGGGAATCACAGAAGCCGCCCACTTCTTGATGTTGGCAGCGCCAGGGGACATGACCCAGAAAGGAGAGCCCGTGTTGACAGCTCCCCCAGGGGGAGGGAGGGCCCAGACTCGGGGACTCCCTCACTACCCACCTGCTGTCGGGGCCACCTTGGATGGCACCTAAAAGGAGCGCATGGCACCCACCCTCTGCCAGGCCACGCTGGGGAACAGCCTTTCGTCCACTCCGCGCTATCCGCCGGAGAGCCCCGGCGGGATCAAGTGTCGGCACCGCGCAGGGCGCCGGGCAGCTCTGTACCTACCTTGTTTACCAGCTGCGGGCAGAACCCGGGGCGAGACCACGAGTGCTCGGCCGAGGACGGGCGGATCACAGAGCCACAGCGACCCGGCCGGTCAGGGAGCGCGTGGCT
This sequence comes from Bison bison bison, assembly GCF_000754665.1. NCBI lineage: Eukaryota > Metazoa > Chordata > Mammalia > Artiodactyla > Bovidae > Bison > Bison bison. The sequence continues at coordinate 17,494,896 of NW_011495034.1, read as the reverse complement.
GTCCGCCGCGTTCTCCGCTCCGCGCTACAGACCGCGTTAACGTTTAACTCGGCGTCCCGGGCCGGTCTTTACAGACGGGCGGGCGCGGGGCAGGAGC
>NW_011495034.1:17490704-17494440 GCF_000754665.1 Bison bison bison | reverse complement strand
CACTCGCCACAGGCCGCGCAGCGAGGGCGTGGCTCCCAGGTTCCACGTCCTGCGAGACGGGACCATGGCCCGGCGGGGCTTAGTAGCCTCCTCCGGGCACCGGGCAGCCTGCGGAGAGAGCAAGAAAAGCGAGATTGAAGCCCGCTGGCCGGCACCTTCCCCCGCCTCAACCCCAAGCAGATCGGAGACTGCCATCTGCAAGGGTCCAAGGGACTGGGTCACCTGTTAACCCAAAGCCCCAATTCCAGCGTCCCCCAGGGACCCCCCTGGGCTCACGCAATGAAACAGGCCTAGCACCATTTCAGGGTGCTCATTAAGGAGAAGGGAGGCTCAGAGGTGGGCAAGCAGCCCACCAGGTGCACCTGCAGCACAGTTGGAGACCCCACATCTCAGCCCTCCCCTCGGAGCCTGGCAGCACACAGACAGGGCACAGCCCCACATGGAGGCACCACCAGGGCCTCCAACAGCATCTCCATGAATCTATTATGAGGGGACCCTGACTGTGGCCCTGACAAGTCAGGCTAATATGCATCAAAATTCTCTTTAAATCAGCTCATTCATGTATTCAACTAGCCCTCACACTGTACTACGACTGGCAGACACCCTGCTAGGACTCGAAAATACAAAGATTCATTCATTCTTCATTTAATACTTATTTACCCAGTACCTGCTGTGTGCCAGGCACCTGCCTGGGGTCCTCTTTGATCAGCAGAGACATGGCCTCAAAGCTCCCTGTCAGGAGGGAGGTAAACACTTCAACAAACCTTCACAATCAGAACAGGAGGTAAGGGGGCTCCAGGTGGTATGGAGAATGGGGCTGGGGGTAGGAAACACTGGTCTGGGTAGAAAGCCCCATAGGGCCCTTATGCACTGAGCAAATGAACAAGACAGACATAATTTACTTTACAAGTCTATGGAACACCTATTGCGTGCAAAGTGACTCTGAAGGCATTTAAGGTGATACACCAAGCTACAGTCCCAGACTCAGACAATAAGTGATGCCATGTTTGAAAGAAGCCAAGTCAGCTCGGAGAGGTAATGTGGAGTTTGCTTTGGGTTTAAAATGGAGTTGGAGGCACCCAAGGATTTCCTAATGATGCCACCTGGGCTAGAGACCACTCTCCCCATCCCTCACTGCACTGATTGCTTTCTACCAGACTATTTAAAGCTATTTAAACAGTGTCCATTCCCCCTGACCGTCTACGGTTCCCCAGGGTGAGTCCCATGGCACCCAGCCTGGAGCAGCAGCTACATCCACACCAAACAGCTGGTGAAGGCTTACTGGGTGAATGCCTTGATAGGAATGCACACGAAAGCCTGAACTGAAAGCTTGGAAGACAGCAGGGCTAGAGATGAAATCACTGAGTTGAGAGGCTGATGGGGGTCACCGTGCTACAGGTGAGGATCCAATCATCAAAGGTAGTGCAAGATGAAAGGCAACCAGGGAGGACAGAGGTGACTCCGAGTGGGAAGGAAAGCTGGAGAAGGAAGGTCAGAGATGGCAGAAGCAACAGACAGGTGCAGAGTCCTCAGAGGTGACCAGGAGTGAGGAGAGGATGGTCAATTACCAGGGAACCATGCCACGGACAGATCAAATTGGAAGAAAGGTCAATGGAGCAGAGCAGAGGGCAGGCCTGGGAAGGTCTAAGGTGGGGTGAAGGTGGCTAGAGGAAGCTGCCACTTCCTTCTCTTTGGAGAAGTTGGCTAGGACGGGAAAGAGAGGATGTGGAATTTAGAAAAGGAGAGATCTGCACATTCTGGGTCAACAGAGGAACAGGAACGACTGAAGCATCGAGAGGCAAGAGAAGGAAGAGCCCAAGGATGGGTTGCGTGAGGTTCGCAGAGCTGAGCCCTGGAAGACTGAAGAAGACCCAAGAAGGCTCTTGGCTAGGGAGTCCTGGTCTCTGCCTTCCTTGATTAAGGAAGACACCTTGGAGGAGGAGTCTCCTGGGTGCCCTCTCCCTGGCAGGGGTCAGGACTGCGGGCGCAAAGGGTAGAATGGACGTTAATGCTGCCTATAGGCAGCTCCGCTGAGGAAATGGAGATAGACCAGTGTGGAGTGGAGATGTAGCCAGACATCCCCTTCTCCAGGCTACTCAGCACAGAGCTGGGCACACAATCTGCCCTGAGGATCAGCTGCCCAGTGGGTAAAGAAGGAGGGAGTGAGACAGGCTCCACCTGCATGCTGAGCTGCTGGAAGGTGAGATGGCAAAGGGCACTGAAGGTCGATTCCATGGTTGAAGGAGACTTTCACGTGCCTCTGGGCTTAGTTGTGTTGGACTCTTTGCGACCCTTTGGACTGTAGCCCACCAGGCTCCTCTGTCCATGGGAATTCTCCAAGGAAGAATACTGGAGTGGGTTACCATTTCCTTCTCCAGGGGATCATCCCTACCCAGGGCTCATCCCAACCTAGGGATCGAACCTGCGCCTCCTGTGTCTCCTGCATTGCAGGCAGATTCTATATGCGCTGAGCCATCAGGGAAGCCCCTAGAAGACTTTTAAGGAGATCAGCTAAGCCTGAGGGGCAGGGACACAAGGACACATTATTTCTTGGCTTTCAGGAAGGGAAGTTGGGAGGCAGGAAGATATCAGGAAGAAAGAGGAAGGGTGTGTGCAAGATCCTGAAGAGGAAAAAGTAGCTGAATTTACCAGTCTGTGGGATGTGAGAGTCAAACGCATCAAGGACTTTCAAACAGCCCAAGACTGGAGACTCAAAGACGTAGGTCATAGGATGGGGTGATGGGGGCACGGTGTGGTTACGACCAAAAGCTAGTTCAGAGCCCAGCTGCGCCACTTAGTAGATGTGCAACCCTGGGAGAATGACTTTGTCTCTAAGCCTCAGTATTTCCATCTTTGAAATGGGAGAACTCTACCTTAATAGGGTTGGTGTAAAGTTTGGACAATACATATACACAGCATTAAGAACAATACTGACATATACAAAGAACCCTCCCCCCCACAAATTTAATGTTTCAGTGACCTATGTCCAGCGGTGGGTGAGCGCAGGGGCGGGCTGCAGGAGAGCCCCATCGACCTCTCCATGTTTAGGCCAGGGTGGCAGAGGTGCAGCCCCCTTCCCCCAGACCAGGGTTGCTGCAATGATTGAGGGACAGACTTGACAACTGCCCAGAGACCACTGCCCAGGAAACATAGTCTCCGTCTTCCTGGGAGAGGGGGCAGAAGGTCTGGGAGGGTGGACAAGGGCTGGACCTCCCCTGCGCACAGTCACACATCCTGGGTATCGCAGGTCAACCCAGATTTCAAAGCCTCTGTTCCTTGGTGCCCAGAAGGAAAGCAGAACTCATTACCGCCACATCCCTCAAGTCCAGTCACTGCAAATACAGGGCCCCATTCTCAGACTGCATTCTTCGCAAATGACGCTCTGGCCAAGGAGAGGGCTACTTTTATCAAGGGCATGGGGAACAGCCTGGGCCAGCAGAGTTGCTCGCTCAGCCTCAGGCGGACAGAAAGCCAGAGAAGGCGAAAGGCCAGGTGTGGCCAGGACCCCCAACCTTGAGACAAATGTGTGTGTGGGGGGGGGCGGGGGGGAGCTGGTGACAAATCGTACTTGAGAATTTAAATACAGCTTCCTCTTTAAAATCTGCCAGGACCAGGCCCTTCACTGCGCCAGAGTTCCGCTCTAACTCACAACAGGGTGCTGACAGAGGTGGCTTGGGCTGGCCCTCCCAGCTGGGAACCCCTCCCCACCAGGCTGCAGCTGTCAAAGGCTCAATTT
>NW_011495034.1:17490261-17490604 GCF_000754665.1 Bison bison bison | reverse complement strand
TCAATTTACCCACTGCCCAGGGGGACGCCGGCCCAGGCCCTCCTTCCTAACCTGCGGCTAGCCCACCCCATCCCGGCCCTGCGAAGGGGAAAGTCAACTGCCCAAGGGACCTACGCGGTGGGAGGGCTGGAAACTGCAGCGTTCAAGGGAGCCTTGCGGACCCGGGGACCTCGGCCCGGGGAGGGGGCGGCGCTGACCGGCACGCGGTTCCCCGGCAATCTCCGGCTTTCCCGGGCCATTGAAATCGGAAAGGGGGTCCCGAGGCTGCTCGCATTCCAGGGGACGTGTCGCCCCCATGCTCTGATCGGCTCGGCTGGACAGCGCTGGGGGCGGGGGTTGGGGC
>NW_011495034.1:17471274-17489986 GCF_000754665.1 Bison bison bison | reverse complement strand
CACACACACAAAGACTCACACTCTCACGCGGGGCCGCCCGCTCCTCTCAGACCTTTCTTCTGGGTCTCCCGGCGCTCCGCACAATCCCGTGCACACGTGCGCGCTCACCCCAGACACACACGAGCCGTCCTACGTGCTCACATACAATACAGGCGGCTCTCACAGGTTTGCACACACGCTCTAGTCAGTCCACATGAACACATTCACAGTTCTCACACACATCCCAACGTTCGTTCCTACGTGCATGCTTTTGCACTTAAACTGACATTCTCATCCACACCTTCTCAAACCCTAGTACAAAACTTTTGCACACACTAGTTACTACTAACACACAATTCTCACAAGTGCTCCTTCGCCACCTTTCACAGTTTCTCACAAACAGTAGTACACTTTTTTTTAAACTTTCTAGCACACACACTCTAGCTAGTATGTGTGCACACTTGCGCATTCTCACACACTTCCAATGTGCACTCACATTCCTGTATGGAGTTCAGACTTTCCCCCTTGTTTTCCCACAAATGCTGTACATGCTTCTTCACATGCTCTTGAACTCTTCCTCACATTCCACAGAGCAACATTCCTATGTTGCTAACCCCAGTACAGACTTTCATGGGCTTCCCAGGTGGCTCAGCTGGTGAAGAATCCACCTGCCAGTGCAAGAAACTTGGGTTTGATCCCAGGTCCAGGAAGAGCCCCTGGAGGAGGAAATGGCAACCCACTCCAGTATTCTTGCCTGGGAAACCCCGTGGACAGAGGAACCTGGCGGGTTACACTCCATGGCGTTGCAAAAGAGTCGGACTTGACTTAGCAACTAAACAACATATGCTTTGGTGAGCACACATGCACATGCATGCACTGTCACACATCAGCACACCCGTTTTCACACATACATTCTCACTAGCTCTAGTAGGAGTACACAGGCCAGGTTGCCTCCCTAGCCAGGGTACCACCTGCTGCCCCCTGTTCCTCCCTGGCCCTGTTCCCCTCTCATACCCCCTCTCAAGAGATAGATGTCTTGCAGAGCAGGGAAGCTGTTTGGGATTTTTTAAGGTAAAATATTCCTTTAATCTCCAGTGAAAACACATTCAGAATGCCGGCTCGGAGCAGACAGCAGCTCCTGGTGTAGACCCAGACGGCCTTCCTCAGAGGATGTCCCAGAAGCAGCCTGGGGGAGGCAGGGAGGCAGGGAGCCTGCCAGCCAAGGAGAGCCAGCTGACCCGGAGGAGCCACTCTGTTCTTTGTCTCCCAAACAGAGGCGGCATTTTATTCCAGAGTCAGCAGCAATATTCCCCCTCCAGCGTGCGGAAGGAGGAGAGAGCAAAGAAATTCAGGAGCCAGCCCAGTGCAGGCTGATGGTTCCCGCAGATAATCCCAGGAGGGTGGGTGCTCTCTGCCTCTTCCTGTTTAACAGGAGGGGAGGATGAACCGACTGGAGGGGGACGTGCAGCTCCAGGTGGATTCTGTCTCGTGTTGCTGAGCAGGCACTGGGCTGGCGGTCAAGAATCTCAACCAGAGGCAGAGCCAAGGTCCTGGGCCTCAGATGGTCCTGGATGCTAGACCAGGACACTCCCAATCTCCTACTAAAAATGGATTCATGTGTTTTATCTTCTCACTGAGATGTCCCAGTGCAAGCCCAATAAAGGGTGCCTGTCACTCTTCTGGTTTTTGTTTTTATATTTTTGTCCAAGCCACAAGGCATGGGGGATTCTAGTTTCCGGACCCAGGATCAAACCTGCGTCCCCTGCATTGGCAGTGCGGAGTCTTAACCACTGGACCACAAGGGAAGTCCCGAGTCGCTCTTGTGGAACGGTTTCCTATAGAGTTGGATTTCTCACTAAGAACCCCAGAAAACCCTCCCAATAGGAGAGCCGGTCATAATTTGAGAGGCACTTTCTCTTTGACTGCCCCGCAGACAGCAGTGGTCAGGGGGACTGCAAGGTCAGATGAGGACAAATTTTCTCTAGATCCTTGACCAAGTATCTCCTTTCATTATAGACCCTAATGTTTGACTGGGCAGAGGGATTGGGTGGGAGTATCTGTCTTTCCAAGTCCTGATACAGAACCGGATGCCCTGTCTTACTTACAGCCGGCATGTTGACATTAACTGCAGGTTCCTTTCGACAAAGCCGAAGCCAGATTTTTAAATTAATAATAACATTTATTGTTCATTTCCTCTGATTACAAAAGTAATAGATGTTCATTGTAACCATAATCCCACCCACTAGAGATAAGTGCTGCCAACATTTTAGTACAGTTTTTTTTCCTCTCTGCACATAATAGCTACCATTTATCACAGTTATCACTGTGCCAGGCACTGCGCTGAGCTCTTTAAAAACAAGATCTCGTTTAACCCCAAGCACCTATGAGGTGGGTACCATCATAGCCCCCATTTTCAGGAGGGGAAACTGAGCCTCCTAAAGTTCATTGACAAACCCGGTGTATGCTACTGCTGAGATATGAACCCAATAGGGGTGTGTGTGTGTGTGTGTGTGTGTGTGTGTACATGTTGTTGTTGTTGTTCAGTCGCCAAGCTGTGTTTCACTCTTTGCAACCCCACGGACTGCAGCCTTCCAGGGTTCTCTGTCCATGGGATTCTCCAGGCAAGAATACTGGAGTGGGTTGCCATTTCCTTCTCCAGGAGATCTTCCTGACCCAGGGATTGAACCCATGTCTGCTGCATTGGCAGGTGGATTCTTTACCACTGAACCACCAGGAAAGCCTGCGTATAAATACATATACACAAACATACAGTATAACCATATATATATAGGTGCTGGAGTTTACTAAGTTCAAAGCACCAGTGAAGGAAAAAGAAAATTGAGATGGTTGAGGAAGCATTTGCCAAATTCCAGTAAAACTCTGACTTGAAATGCAAAACCAAATTGCTTTATGACTGCTGGAATTTAGTTTAAGGTTGCACAATGTCAGAAACTACATATCAGTGACTTCGGGGTATATTTCTATCCCAGAAACTTCACTGATGGTTTGATATGGAGGCTGCCAATTCTCCCCAGCCACACGGAAAGTGAAACTTGGCCACCCCGATGCTGAGGTCCTGAGCCCACGAGTGAGGACTCTTGGGTTCAGCCTACCTGCCCCCTGGCAGAGGCATAGATGCCCCTGGGAGGGCCATAAGAATGCAGTGGCCAGAAGCTGAAGCTCCAATACTTTGGCCACCTGATGCGAAGAGCCGACTCTTTGGAAAAGACCCTGATGCTGGGAATGATTGAAGGCAAAAGGAGAAGGGGGCAGCAGAGGATGAGATGGTTGGATGGCATCACCAACTCAATGGGACGTGAGTTTGAGCAAACTCCAGGAGACGGTGAAGGACAGGAAGCCTGGCATACTGAGTCCATGGGGTCACAAAGAGTTGGACACGACTGAGTGCCTGAACAATGGAACGCTGCAGGCTCGTACCCACATTGACCCATCCTCCAGGAAAGAGGGGGCAACACCATTGTTGTTCAAAGAGTCTGAAAACCCTTAACTTCAGGCACCCATCTGAGAGGTAGTCAAGGGCTCAAGGGGTTCTTCTGCATAGAGGGCAGCAAAAAGGGGGTGATAATAAGCCAGTTCTGTTTGATCTGATTCTTATAGCAATCAGAGTTAAGCACACCTAAGATGTACACGATTTTCCAGTTCTAATGACTGAAGTTGAGACTCAGTCACCTTCAGGACTTTGTAATGCTGTTCTCTAGAGGCCTCTCTTCTCACCTCATTCCTACCAGCCTCCACCCACCTTCACCTGGGCAGCTCCTGTTTCTCCTTCAAGCTTAGAGGTCACCTTCCTTGACCCTACCAGGCACTACAGTCTCCTGACTGCTCACTCCCCTGCAGCACCCCCCATGCTGGATTGTAAAGGTCTCTCCTGTCTACACCATCATCTCCTTGAGCTCAGGACTCATTCCTAACTGGATTACAGGGAAGGCCTCTGCTACAGACTCTGGTCCAACAGGCAGTAGGTGCCTGGCATCACATCAGGTAAATAAAGAACGAGATCACACAGGGATCACAGAGGGAAAGAACAGGCTGCGCTAGACATGTATGAACAGACTTTCTTCCCGTGTAAGTAACATAAAAGACTTAATGAGACGCACACTGCTGTATTAAACATGGATAACCAACAAGCGTGATCGAAAGATTGAAGGCAGAAGGAGAAAAGGATGATAGAGGGTGAGATGGTGGGATGGCATCACCAATTCAATGGACATCAGTTTGAGCAGACTCCAGGAGGTGGTGAGGGACAGAGAAGCCTGGCATGCTGCAGTCCATGGGATCTTGAAGAATCAAACATGACTTGGTGATCGAACAACACAGCCAAGGACCTACTGTACAGCACAGGGAACTCTGCTCAATGTTATGTGGCAGCCTGGATGGGAGAGGGGTTTGGGGGAGAATGGATACATGTATATGTATGGCTGGGTCCCTTTGCTGTTCGCCTGAAACTGTCACAACACTACTTGTTAATTGGCTATACCCCAATACAGAAGAAAAAGTTTAAAGAAAAAAAGGAGTAAGTGAAAGGATTCTTAGGGAATCATTCCAATGTGGTCAGTTAGGAGCCCCCTGCCCCTGTGAAAAGCGTGATCAGTACATGTTCCTGTAACAAACAGCTTCTTGAAGTCAGATGGTACCTCCCGGAGCTGAGTCACACAGTAAGTAATTCTGACTCAATTAGCTGCTGTTTTGAAGCCTTTTCAGTAGACTTGATACATCCAGTCATGGACAGTGCAGAAAGAGCTTGGAGGATCCCAGGAGGGCACAGGCAGGGCTCTGCACCCAGCCCTGCAAGCACGAGTTTGACTCCTCACCAGCAGCAGGACTCAAGCCTTTGATCTCTGAGCATACTTGGGGGCTGGCCCTTTGCAGGGGTAGGGGGGTGCTGGCCTTTGATTCACACCTCCCAGCTCTGAGGAAGTCACGCTTCTCAGTGGATGTGAAGGTGTGGGCTCTTAGATGACCCCGGGGCTGGACTGTTAATCCTGACTCTCCTCTGTTACAGGCTCAGCTTAGCACTCAGTGCCCGTCGGGTATTTGAACAAATGGTCCCCGCCTCTCCCCTCTCCCCTCCCCTCTGGGCCCTCCCTTCTTCTAAAAGCTGTATTAACGAGGAAAAGCTTGCTCCCACTTCCAAAGGTCTCTGCTGGGAATCAAGGCAACCTTCCCCCCAGACCACTCTTGCTCTAAAATATTTAGACAGTGACTGACCTGCTGCATTTGCCAGGGAAGTTGGGCTCAGCAGTGCTTCCCAGCTCCCAGGTGAGGGGAACCTGAAGCCTCTTGATGATCTGAGGAAAATTTGGCAGATACCCCTCTCCTAGCATTCCAGGGCAGAAAGGAAACAGAGAGTTTTTTCCCCTTATCATTTCCTGTAGTCTAAAAAATGAGAGGAATGCAGACATTAAGGAGATATGTACTTAAGTATACCAGGTAATAAAGAGATGGAGGAAGGGTGACCGAGGGAGATGAGCCCTGCCTCCACGGCTTCCCTCTGAGTCAGCCCTTTCCTGGGATCATCCAGAAGCCCTGGACTTCCTTTCCCAAAAAGCTCCCTCCCTGGCTCTCTTCTTGTTCCTAAATCGTTCTCTCTCTCCTTGTTCTAAGCCAAGACATGCATTATTCACATCATCCCTGCTTTTTTTCAACTTCCCCATTCATTTTTCCCCATCTGCTGCAAATTCTAGATTGCTGGGGTAGGGGTTTGTTTTTTAACTTCAATTTTTATTTTTTCCTGCACAAATGTAGTAGAAATCAAGAGAGGACAAATCACCCATGTCCCCAAACCCCACCACTCTTCACTTATTGTCATTGGCCCAGATTTTCTCTCTAGTGAAAATGTGACAGTGTTAGACGCTCAGTCATGTCTGACTCTATATGACCTGTGGACCATAGCCCTCCAGGCTCTTGTATCCAGGCAAGAATACTGGAGTGGGTAGCCATTCCCTTCTCCAGGGGATCTTCCGGATCCAAGAGTCGAACCCGGGTCTCCTACAATGCAGGCAGATTCTTTACGGTTCTGAGCCACCAGGGAAGCTCAGAACACTGTTAACTTTCAAAAGACATTATTTCTGTAGTAAAGGGAGACAGTAGAGAGCAATGGTTAACACTAGGTTTGAGGGTCAGGTGGTTGGGGGTCTGAACTCTGGCTCCTTCACTTCCTCTGTGCCTCAGTTTCCTCCTGTGACAAGGTAACTAACTCATTGGGCTGGTGTGAGAAGTAAATAAGAGCAAACACGTTACACCCAGAGCCCGGCATCTGGTGCACCAGCTCTGGTTATAGTGGGAGGCAGACCGTGGAGACAATTTTCTACTCTGCCTTTTTCTCACGTTACATCATAGAACAAGGGATTTTCCAAGTGACTTTTTCCTACTAAGGTCTCCCCTTTTCTGAACTGCAGGACCAAGACTGAGGATGAGGCCCAGGGCCCATTCGACCTTGGGCTTGCACGGTGTGGGGTACACCTAGCACCTGTAAAAAATGACTGAAAAGAATAAACATTTTAAATGGCTGCATAATATACCTCTGAACGGCTCTGCCACCACTGAACTGGCCATTCCCTGGGATCAGATATGTGAGTAGCTCCCATTTTTACACATTTATAAACAGCATTGCTGTGACATCTCCCTACACACAGCCTGTTCATGCCCTGGGGACAGGGTAGGAGACAGGAGAGGGGGAGTGGGGTTGTTAACTTCATAAAATCTGAATAAAGAGTCTGATCATTTTTTTTTTTTACACTTTCTAAACATGTTGCCAGATTGCCATCAGATGGGCTGTACCAAATTTACACTTTACGCTGTCGCTGGCAGCATTTTAGACGAGAGCTACTTTTTGTACTAATTTACAGTTTTTCTCTTGGATCTGGAATTCTCGCCTGGGCTGGTTCCCCCGTGAGGCATGAGGCACATTAGACGCCTGAGCGATGGCTGTCAGGGAGGGGAGTGTCTGGTTCCTTTGCTGGGTTTCTGTCTGCTGGGCTGGCCTAGGCCCGGCTAAGAGAGCTGAGTCAGCGCACCCCCTTTCTGTCTGCTCTTCAAGCCCCCAGACACCTTCCCAGGTGGGTTCTGGAACATCCCACAACCTTGGCAGACTGCTCAGGTGGCCATCAGCATTACTAAGATTGTCTCTGCTCTGACCCCAGCCTGCAACCTCATCCTGTGTTCTCGCGAGAGCCACTCATATGCTCAGTCGTGTCCAACTCATGTGTGACCCCATAGACTGTAGCCCTCCAGGCTCCCCTGTCCATGGGATTTCCCAGGCAAGAATACTAGAATGGGTTGTCATTTCCTACTTCAGGGGATCTTCCCAACCCAGGGATCCAACCCATTTCTCCTGCATCTCCTGCATTGGCAGACAGATTCTTTACCACTGCGCCACTTGGGAAGCACCTATCAGTCACTCCTGGAAAGTAAATCACTCGAGAGACCCTGGTATCTGCAATCACTTTTCATTTCTCAGGGGGCAGGAGCAGGTACGCAGAGGCAGCAGCCGGGTGAGGGAAGCTATGTTTTCCGGACAACCACAACCCCGGCTCCTGACCACCTGACAGCCTCTTGGCGCTGCCAGCATGGCTCACCCAGCTTCTTCAGCAGCCCCGTGGCCTCTCCCCTGCCTCTGGTCCTCCTCCTCTGGGGGTGGCCCTTGTTTGCAAACAGCCATGGGAAGTTTTGATGCTGCTGATTAACCAGACTCCCACAGCTCTGGGTTGTTAGTCATCATGACAAGTCTCAACCTTCCGCCAGCCCTGCCGACATCACCAGCTCCCAGGTGACGGGGAAGCAGTGACTAGGACCTGGGCAGTTTCAGTGGCTCCCATCGTCATCTTCACGGGGTGGGGGAGGACCGCCACCCATCCCAAACAACCAGAGTGTGCAGAGCCTGGCATTCCAAGCTAAATCGATGTGATTTAACTTGCTTCTACCCAGGGATCGCCATGTGCCAAGCACTGGGCTAAACTCTACATACAGGATTGCTTTAGGTTTCATTTAATCCTCACAATGATATGTGAGGTAGGTGTTATAATTCTCATGTTACAAGATGGAGAAACTGGAGTACAATGTTATAAGAGTGACTGGGCCCAGGAATGTGTAGGGGGCAGCTGGGGGAAGGCAGCTTGGAGCTGAGAAAGCAGAGTACTCCAGGCCAGGAGTTGTGTTCCCAACCACTGCATGACTTTGGGCAGGTTTCTTCCCTTCTCTGGGTCTCCTGTCACCTCCCTGGATAAATGAGGAGGATGAGTGGGTAAACTAAAACCACAAGGGAGTGAGTAGGCAAGCTGGAAAGAATGACTGTGGGATTCTGAGGTTCTGCTGCCTGAAGTCCTGGTCTGAGGGAGGGGCAATTCCAGCTGCGAACCTGGGGCTCTGGCCTCACTGTTGACAGTTGCTTGACAAATGAACGCCAGGAGAAGAAAGGAGAGGAGTGATTGCCAGGGGCTGGGAAGGGAGGGGGAAATGGGGAGTGCTGCTAATGGGGCTTCTTTGAAGGGGTGATGAAATGTTCTCAAATTAGGTTATGGGGAATGGTTGCATAGTTCCGCAAGTATACTGAAAACCACTGAATTGTACACTTTAAATGAGTAAATTTTATGCTATGTTAATTACATTTCAATAAAGCTGTTTAAGAGAGAAAGGAAAGAAGAAAAGAAGGTAGGAAGGGAGGGAGGGAGACCACACAGAGGTTGGGCCAGAGCTCCCTCTGAGATTTGCCTCCTGGAGGCCTCACACCCAGCCCCTCCCAGTCACCCCCTCCTGCAAGCACCCCGAGCCTGGGAAATGTATGTACCAAGACACCCAAGTGGCAGGTGATGGTTCCAGATTCCAACCAGTAGTGATGGGAGCCTCTGACCTCCTTGGAAGCAGAAGGAGCCATGAATCAAACAGCAGGTGCAGGCCTGAAGGGATGGGGAAGAAGACAGATGGAGGCCAAGTCAGGGCACGTGGCTAGGAGGAGACCCTGAGCATCAGAAGTGTGGCTCTGATGGGAAGGCCCAGGAAACAGAGAGCCTGGGCTGGCCAGGGTCTCTCTTGGTGGCCTAAAAACATCGCAGCATCCCAGAAAGTGAGCATAGAAAGTACCTTCTGCCGCTGAGGGCCCCTCAAACTGGTACAGTCTGGCACTAGATGCAGCCATTCCAGAGGCAACATCGACCCAGACTTGACCCCGAGCCAGGTGCGCAGGTGCGGGGGGACCCAAAATGAAGGCAAAATTGGCCAATAGGAGTCAGGAATTCATTCTACTTCTGCTGTTCGGGCAACTTAACTGCTGCAAGAGGAGATTCCCAGAGGGTCTTAGAGGCACAGTTTTCCTGTCTAGATTTCCAAGGGCAGACGACCCAGAAAGCACCTTCCCCCAGACAAACCTCCCCCGTCCACGTAGGCACATCCTCTTGCACCCACCTCTTTGGGCAACTGGCCGTGGACAGTCTGGCCATAAGGGAACAAAGGAAGCTCTATCCTGGAGATTGTAACTGCCTCTGAGCGTCTCAGCACTGGGGTCAAACCCACGTGCCTGGCAGCCAGGCTGACAAAGGCTGAGGGGACATACCCCGAGGCTAGGGGCTCCTGGCTTATTCCTCCAGCCCTGGAGTACATGTGCTGCTACTGGCCCTGTTCTGTGGAGGTGACCCCAGGCAGACTGGCTCCAGGGCCCAGGTTTGTTTGTTTGGTTGGTTGGTTTTTTATGGCTGCACTGGGTCTCCGTTGCAGCGCATGGGCTCAGGAGTTGTGGCACGGAGGTTTAGTTGCCCTGAGGCATGTGGGATCTTCCTGGACCAGGGATCAAACCCATGTCTCCTGCATCGGCAGGTAGATTCTTAACCACTGGACCACCAGGGAAGTCCCTTATTTATTTGTTTATTTATTTGGCTGTACTAGGTCTTGTGGTGGCATGTGGGCGCTCCGATCTTCACTGTGGCATGCGGGCTCTATAGTTGTGGTATGTGGGATTTAGTTCCCTGACCAGAGACTGAACCCGGGCCCCCTGCATTGGGAGCACAGAGTCCTCGCCACTGGATCACCAGGAAGGTGCCAGAGGCCTGGTCTTAAACCATTGTACCATACAGCCTCTTCAGGGTACAGTTGGTGGGGTCCTTGTCGCCCCGTGTCAGTCCTCTGCATACATTCAAGGCTCTTTGCCATCTGCCTGCAGCCTCCTTGCCCAGCCCTCTCTCCCAGTGCTCCACCCAAGGCACTCTCCTGTTCTGAGTTTACTATGTGTCTGCGCCTCCCTGCATTCGCACATGCTGTTCTTTCCATGATGACAGCCCATTCACCAAGTGAGGCCCTGGAGAAATATCACCTCCTCGTGGGACCTTCCTGCTAATGCCTAGCCAGAGTGCCCCCAGGACCATCTGCCCTTCCCTTAGCTCACTCAGGACACTGAATTGGAGCTTCTGGAGAACTAGTCACCCTCTCCCATTACCCTGGAGCTCCCTCATTCAGGCTCCCAAGCTGTGTGATCTTAAGCAAGGCACTCAAACTCTCTGAGCCTCCATGCCCTCATAAATGGCTGTCTTAATTGTAATAGCTATTATTCGTATGGGTAATATTTACTGTGCACTTACTATGTGCCAGGCACTATGTGCTAAGTGCCTTATGGGGAAGATCTCATTTAATCCTCACAGCACTCTAGGAGGTGGATGTTATTATTATCCCTTGTTACAGATAAAGGAACGTTCACTTGTGTTAGGACAACTGCCTTTATCATGATTGCTATTCTTTCTTCTGCCGCAAAGCTTAACATGTAGCAGATACTCAAATCCTGTTTGTTAAAGTCAAGTGTGGTTAAAAATAGGAGGGGACTTAGATAGGAAATGAGTTCCAGAAACATGGCCATGCACACGCTCCAGAATGTTGAGGTCTAGCTTGTCCTGGCTGAAATGATGCCATCTCTGGAGCCTGATGCTGGCTGACAGTGGAGACCGGGGACTGGGTGGCCCACTTTGGATTCTCCCATCAGCCCTAGCCTTACCTGTAGAAACAGATGCTGCCCACACCAGCCCTGCAGTGCTCTGAGCCCCACAGTTAACAGGGGTTTTCTGTTGTTGTTTAGTTGCTAAGTCATGTCCAACTCTTTGCGACCCCATGGATTGTAGCCTGCCAGGCTTCTCTCTCCATGGGATTTCCCAGGCAAGGATATTAGAGTGGGTTGTCATTTCCTTCTCCAGGGGATCTTCCCCACTCAGGGATCAAACCTTCCATGTCTTGCATTGCAGGCGGATTCTTTACCACTGAGCCACCTGGGAAGCCCCCGCCCATCCCCACACTGCAAACAAGCCTCCTAGGTAAATGGTGACTGAGGCTCTGGGGGTCCCAGGTGGTTGACTGAGGGCAGAATTTGTGCATATTCATAACTAGAATAGCCTCAGAGTTGACTTTGCCAAGCTCAAAGCCAAAGGTGCAGAGCACCCTGTGTGTCCATGCGCCAAGCTCCAGATGTCACAGTGTTTCCTAGGGGTCCTCTCCACCACTCCACACATTTCCTGAAAGCCTCAGGGGCTGCTTGCAAGGTCTCTGCCCATCACTCCCACTAACTGACCAAGGACCACATCAGCATCTGGCCTAATTGCAACCAGGATGCTCTCCATGACCAACGTGGATCCCTGACCCCACAGCACCCAGAAGGCTGCACCCAATGCTGGAAACATAGACTCAGAGAAAGTGAGGGGCAAACAGCTGAGAAACACTCCACTCAGGGAGAAATATCTACTGTCTTGATCAGGCTCAGACACGCAGCTCAGATGGTAAAGAATCTGTCCACAGTGTGGGAGACCCAGGTTCAATTCCTGGGTCAGGAAGATCTCTTGGAAAAGGGAATGGCAACCCACTCCAGTACTCTTGCCTGGAGAATCCCATGGACAAAGGAGCCTAGTGGTCTACAATCCATGGGGTTGCAAAGAGAATGACACGACTGAGTGACTAACACTAACTAATGCTCATCCCTTGGCAAAGATGCCTGGGTTTGTGGTATCACAGAGTCCTTTTGACTCACCACCAGCACCTCCAAGACACCAGATTCCTCTCCTGGTCACTGCTCCACCTGGACACACATGCAGTCCTCGGTGCCTCGATTAAGTCTGTGCCCTGTGGTAAGCTCTGCTCCAGGGGACCCAGCATCCATTCATACAGTGGACTCAGCTGGGCTACCCTCTGTCCAACAGACAGGCTTTTACAGCCTTGACCTTCAGCTGGGGCAGTCAAGAGTCCTGTCCCCTCTCCCTTTGAGGCCTCCTTGGCCCTAATGTAAGTCTGTGGACATAAGCAGAAGGAGAAGAGGGCGTCAGAGGATGAGATGGTTGGATGGCATCATTGATGCAATGGACATGAATTTGGACAAACTTCAGGAGATGGTGAAGGACAGGGAGGCCTGGTGTGCTGCAGTCCACAGGGTCACAAAGAGTTGGACATGACCAGGTGACTGAACAAGAAGAAGCAGGAAACACCATGTTCAAACCCTCCCACCATGCGACCTGCTACTCACAGTCACTCACTGTGGGGCCCATTTGAGGGAGGGCACCTCCACTTCTTATTATTTCTCAAGCCCTCACAATATCTCCATTTACAGAAGTGAAAAATGAAGCTCTAAAAGATCAAGTGGTCTGTCCAAGGAAAGTGCCAGAACCAGGCATTCTGTGGCTACTTCTCTCCACTGCTCACTCTTACCTGGAACCCATACATCGACACCGCTTACCACAAACCCAGAAGCAGCAACTGGTCCCTGAGGGAGGCAAGAGATGAAGTCAGTCTGTCCTGGGGTGTCGGAAGGATTCCAGAGGCCCGCGCGTCCCTGCCTGCCTGCCTGCCGAGGGAGGGCCTCGGAAGATCTGCCTCCAGGAGCTGAACAGAAGCCAGGCGGAAGGTGAAGGATCTGAGCACCACGGGGGAAACGCTGGGCTCGGAACTGCCCAGTGAATCGCAGCTGATGCTCTTCGTCTACAAGTTAAAAAACCACAACGAGCTGTGGAATGACAGCCGGCTGCCCAAGTGTCGGAGGAATGTTGTTGCCAGACAGGTTGACGAGGTGTCTGCCAAGACAGGCTCCAGAAACCAGGCCTGGGCTGTTGCCACGCCAGGCGGCTCCTGGGAGGCCAAGGCCACAGGGGCAGCTGCCACCCTTCCCACAACAGGGGCCCCTGGAGATTCACCGCAAACCTCAGTAGAACCCCTCTAGATGCATGGGGGCCAGTCATTGCCCCCAGGGGCAGCCAACTTGTCCAGGCAAGGCTCACGGAGACCAGAGCTGGGGCAGCCACCCCACCCCACCTGACTCCTAGCAAGGTCTGAGTTGGGAAGGCTACAGGGCTTTCCTCCAACCAAGTCTGTAGCCATGACAACCTACCTTGAATCATTAATAAAGATAATTCCAGGAATAGTGGGTTTCTCTGGTAGCTCAGTGGTAAAGAATCTGCCTGCAGTGCAGGAGACACAGATGTGGATTCAATCCCTGGGTCAGAAAGATCCCCTGGAGAAGGAAATGGTAACCCACTCCAGTACTCTTGCCTGGAAAATTTCATGGACAGAGGAGCCTGGCTGCCTATAGTGCATAGGGTCATAAAGAGTCAGGCACGATTGAAGTGACTGAGCACGCACAGGCATGATAACAGTGGCTAACTTTTCTAAAGCACTTAGCCATGCCAGGGATCACGCTGGGCACTTTTTCTGGATCTTCAAACTTATTAGTTTCCTGTGGCTGCTGTAACAAATGACCACAGACTGGACAGCTTAAACCAGCGGTCCCCAACCTTTTGGGCATCTGGGACTGGTTTCGTAGAAGACAACTTTTCTGTGGACAGGGGATAGGGTGGGAGTGGGGAACTCAGGCGGTCATGTGAGCAATGGGTACCAGTCTGTGACCTGGGGGTTGGGGACCCCTGGCTTAAACAACAGAAGCTTACTGTTGCCCAGTTCTGGAGGTTAGGGGTCAGAATTCAAGGTGCAGCAGAGCCACACTCCCTCTGCAGGCTCCAGGAAAGAAACCTTTGCCTCTTCCAGCTTTTGCTGGTTGCTGGCAGTCCTTGGTGTTCCTTGGTTTGTAGACAAATTCTTCCAAACTCTGTCTCCACATCATGCTTTCCTCTCTGTGTGTCTATTCAAACTTTCCTCCTCTTATAAGGACATCAGTTGTATTGGATTAGGACCCATTCTAATCCAGGACGAGCTCATCTTAACTTGACCATCTCTGCAAAGACCCTATTTCCAAACAAGGTCATGCTCTCAGGTGCCAAATGGACATGAGTCTGTAGGAGACACTGCTCTACCTCCTGTATCACATATAATCCTCCCAACAACCCTGGCACTGCTCTTATCCCCATCTTACAGGTAACATGACTGAGGTTCAGGGAGGTTAAGCAACTTTCCTGAGGTCACACAGCTGGAGACCCTGTTTTACTGATTCTAGAACCCACGTTATGTTGTCCCGAGCACCATGTTCATCACCATCTCCTCCGGGGCCCAGTGGTTCAAGTTCACAAGGCTTTTCCTGGCCGTTGTTACATCTTCCTGCCATCACAACCTCAAAGGACCCTGTTTTCAGTTTACAAAGGAAACAGAGACTCCGTTAATTAACCTGGCCACGGAGAAGGCAATGGCACCCCACTCCAGTACTCTTGCCTGGAAAATCCCATGGACCGAGGAGCCTGGTAGGCTGCAGTCCATGGGGTCACTAAGAGTCGGACACGACTGAGCGACTTCCCTTTCACTTTTCACTTTCATGCATTGGAGAAAGAAATGGCAACCCACTCCAGTGTTCTTGCTTGGAGAATCCCAGGGATGGGGGAGCCTGGTGGGCTGCCGTCTATGGGGTCGCACAGAGTTGGACACTACTGAAGCGACTTAGCAGCAGCAAGGTTTCCCTGGTTGCTCAGCAGTAAAGAATCCGCCTGCCCGTGTAGGAGATGCAGGTTCCATCCCTGATCTGGAAAGAGCAAAGGAAATGGCAACCCACTCCAGTATTCTTGCCTGGGAAATCCCATGGACAGAGGAGCCTGGCGGGATACAGTCCTTGGGGTGACAAACAGTCAGACGCGACTTAACGACTAAATAGCAACACAAAGGTCAAAAAGTGGCAGTCTCTCAAACCCAGGTCCAGCCCTGTCCACAATGTAGACTCCGAATGGGGAGTTAACGGGAACATTTCAAGGCTTTGTCAAGGCAGTCAAGGCTATCTCCCCGGTGTGATCAACGGCTGCGCTGTGTTTACTGATAATACCAACTTCAGCTACACCTGCCAAGCTCATAGAAGGTATTGTAAATCTGCGGCTTAAATTCACCTCCTCAGGTTTCAGCCCGTTGCCCAGGACTGTTCTCTGCCAGCAGTAAGGCCAGCTGTTTCAGTGGTTACAAAGCAGAGAAAAACCAGGTCAAGAATCCACGAGGCTCTCACAGCTCACATTTGAGCCGCAGAGCTTGGGCCACAGCAAGAGATCCAACGGGCACCGTTTGTCCAGTCACTCCTGGCCCAGAAGGGCAAGACTCAGACACAGGCCCATCAGCCCAATGCCAGGCATGGCTCCGAGCACCATCCAGCTTTTTGCCACTAAACCACATAAGTACCCATGCGTATGTGCATGCTAAGTCACTTCAGCTGTGTCCAACTCTGTGCAACCCTATGGACTGTAGCCCGCCAGACTCCTCTTTCCATGGAATTCTCCAGGCAAGATTACTGGAGTGGGTTGCCATGCCCTCCTCCAGGGGATCTTCCTGACCCAGGGATTGAAGCCACTTCTCTTATGTCTCCTGCATTGGCAGGCATGTTCTCTATCACTAGCACCATCTGGAAAGCCAATATCCATGAAGCAGGTGCTATTGGTACCCCTATTTTTCCAGAGGAGGAAACAGGCTCAGAAGAAGCACATGCTCTGCTGGTGAGTGGCTACGCCAGGACTGGGCCACAGGTCTGCTTGAGTCCAGAGCCCCAGTCTTGGTCTCTAAGGAGGGACATCCATGGAGGCCCAGAGCCTGTAAGAGTGACCACTGTGATAGAAATACCTTAGAACATGCAAGGGACAGAGTGGGCCAGAGGGGATTTTGAGGGAGGGAGGCCAGGCCTAAGGACCAGAATGCATAGCAAGCCAGTGTGCTATGGAGCCATGCAGGGTGTGAGGGGATGCAAACAGGCACAAGCAGGAGGGTAGGACCCTGGGGGACCGCCCTCTGATCCACTGCAATAGCCAGAGAGGTTTAACATGAAAAGGAGACCACATCACCTTCTGACTTTAAAAGCACCATTGGTGGGACCTCTCTGGTGGTCCAGTGGTTAAGACTTCACCTTCCAATGCAGGGGGTGCAGGTT
Source organism: Bison bison bison (assembly GCF_000754665.1). Taxonomy (NCBI): domain Eukaryota; kingdom Metazoa; phylum Chordata; class Mammalia; order Artiodactyla; family Bovidae; genus Bison; species Bison bison. Next base: position 17,473,695 of record NW_011495034.1, on the reverse strand, counting down.
CAATCCCTGATCAGGGAACTAAGATCCCCTGTGCCTCACAGCCAAAACATAAAACAGAAGCAATGTTATAACAAAGTCAATAAAGATTTTAAAAATGGTCCACATTAAAAAAAGAAAGAAAGAAAGAAAGCACCAATGGCTTCCTGTGAAGCTTACAACAGAATCCAAACTCCTTATTGTGGCTGATGACCCTAACCCCGCGGCACCCCACAGCTCAGTCCTGCTCGAGCTGCACAGCTTCCTTCTTGTTTTCCAAGCATGACACTGAGCCTTAGTACTTGCTGTTCCCTCTGCCTAGAATGCTGTTCCCTGAACTCTGCATGCTGGCTCCTCGTCCTTAGATTCTTAGCTCAGCTGTCCCCTCTTCAGAGTGGCTTTCCGTGGTCGCCAGTCCAGAGTCAGTAGCCCCCCATTCTTCTCCAAGTAACCCTCCTGTTTTCTTTCCTTCTTAGCACATACTACATCCTGCAATTGCTGTTTGTGATTGTTTGCCCTTTAATCTTCCTCCCATGAAGCCAAGGACTTCCTCTTGTTCCCTGCTGACCTCAGCACCTAGTACAGTGCTTCACCCATAGTAGGTGCCCAGTGGATATTTGTTGAATGAATAAATTCACTAGAAATATGGAGTCATAGATGGATCACCCAGAGAAAGACCTGGGAACAGACTGGGCCAGCAGTTGTGATGGGATGAGAAGAGCAGCCCAAGAGCAAGGCCCATGTAGAAGCTGCTGGGGAAATCCTGGGGAAAGAGAGAAGTATAAGCCACAGGGGCCAGCCTGGCCACAAACAAGGGCAGAAATACACAGAAAAGAGGTAGTTTTCTTAAGAGCAATGCAGATAGAACTCATGCCAACCAACGGGCACATGCCACAATGGAAAGGCTAGTGAGAACTTAAGGGTGATTTGTCAGAGTGACAACAAAAGGTAGGTCCCAAGGCATCCTACATCCATTCATTCATTCATAGGTACTGAATATTTACCATGTGCAGTGAGTGAGGAAGGCTGTTCTGGAGGGCGCAGAGTCAGGGATGGGGTCAGAGTAAAGGACGTAGGGGCTACTTTGGGTTGCTGGGCCTTCAGCTTGGAAGACTTCCTGGAGGGGGGTGACCAGGCCCTGTGAGAAGATGCCCTACCTCAGGCTGTGGCACGGGGCAGGGGCAAAGGCAGAAAGTGGAGCCAGGTGACTCTGCCACTTCAGTTCCAGCCACAGAGAGACCAGACCAGGGAGGGTTCCTTGGTTCATATCCTGTTCCAACCCATAACAGGAACTCAGATCAGAACACAGGACAGGGACTCAGATCAGAACTCAGACCAGGAACTCATGTCATGGACTCAGATCAGAACCAAGAACAGGGACTCAGATCAGAAGGCAAGGGTTTTTAACCTCCCAGAATATTGGAAATAAAAAAAAAATAAACAAATGGGACCTAATTAACCTTAAAAGCTTCTGCACATCAAAGGAAACTATTAGCAAGGTGAAAAGACAGCCTTCAGAATGGGAGAAAATAATAGCAAATGAAGCAACTGACAAACAACTAATCTCAAAAATATACAAGCAACTCCTACAGCTCAACTCCAGAAAAATAAATGACCCAATCAAAAAATGGGCCAAAGAACTAAATAGACATTTCTCCAAAGAAGACATACAGATGGCTAACAAACACATGAAAAGATGCTCAACATCACTCATTATCAGAGAAATGCAAATCAAAACCACTATGAGGTACCATTTCACACCAGTCAGAATGGCTGCGATCCAAAAGTCTACAAATAATAAATGCTGGAGAGGGTGTGGAGAAAAGGGAACCCTCTTACACTGTTGGTGGGAATGCAAACTAGTACAGCCACTATGGAGAACAGTGTGGAGATTCCTTAAAAAACTGGAAATAGAACTGCCTTATGATCCAGCAATCCCACTGCTGGGCATACACACTGAGGAAACCAGAAGGGAAAGAGACACGTGTACCCCAATGTTCATCGCAGCACTGTTTATAATAGCCAGGACATGGAAGCAACCTAGATGTCCATCAGCAGATGAATGGATAAGAAAGCTGTGGTACATATACACAATGGAGTATTACTCAGCCATTAAAAAGAATACATTTGAATCAGTTCTAATGAGATGGATGAAACTGGAGCCTATTATACAGAGTGAAGTAAGCCAGAAGGAAAAACATCAAAACAGTATACTAACGCATATATATGGAATTTAGAAAGATGGTAACAATAACCCGGTGTACGAGACAGCAAAAGAGACACTGATGTATAGAACAGTCTTATGGACTCTGTGGGAGAGGGAGAGGGTGGGAAGATTTGAGAGAATGGCATTGAAACATGTAAAATATCATGTAAGAAACGAGTTGCCAGTCCAGGTTCGATGCACGATACTGGATGCTTGGGGCTAGTGCACTGGGACGACCC
>NW_011495034.1:17466394-17471174 GCF_000754665.1 Bison bison bison | reverse complement strand
TGTGGGAGAGGGAGAGGGTGGGAAGATTTGAGAGAATGGCATTGAAACATGTAAAATATCATGTAAGAAACGAGTTGCCAGTCCAGGTTCGATGCACGATACTGGATGCTTGGGGCTAGGCACTGGGACGACCCAGAGGGATGGTATGGGGAGGGAGGAGGGAGGAGGGTTCAGGATGGGGAACACATGTATACCTGTGGCTGATTCATTTTGATATTTGGCAAAACTAATACAATTATGTAAAGTTTAAAAATAAAATAAAATTAAAAAAAAAAAGAAGTAGAGAAACCAAAAAAAAAAAAGAAGGCAAGGGTTTTTAGACTCAGAGGTGAACTTTCACCCCATAACCCTCTGCACCCATCTGCTCACAATCTCAAGGCTCTCACGGTTAATTGCCCCCTCTTTTCTTACAAGGGAAAGTCCACAGGTCAGCCACCTTATCTCAGTCGGTATATGGAGAGCAGTTCTGGGTAGAGGATGGCTGGTGACCTTGACGACAATTTGCTGATGTTAGAGTTTCAGAAGTTAAAAGAAACAACACTTGCAAATAAAACAAGAAAACTCTCCGGGACACAATGGCCCAGCAGTTAGGAGGTTTGACTCCTGAGTTAAAATCCAGGCCTACCTCTCTCTGGCTGAACCACTTCAGGCAAGCGCTTTAACCTCTCTGAGTCTATTTTCCTTGAGTGCGCAATGAGTATAATTATATCACTTGTCTTTCCAAGGGTGGTTGAGGAGATGAATGAGATATTGCATGGAACGATCTTGGTACATGGTGGGCGACATGGTAGCAGTTATACACAGCCAGTTACACCCCAGGCACTGCTGGAGGGCCCTGCAATCTACAAAACACCTGGCCTGTCCTCTTCAAAAACATCAACATCATGAAATACAAAGAAAAGATCAGGGCATTGTTGCAAGTTGCTGTTGTTTAGTGGCTAACTCCTGTCGGACTCTTTGCAACCCCTGGGACTGTAGCCCACCAGACTTCTTTGTCCATGGGATTTCCCAGGCAAGAATACTGGACTGGGTTGCCATTTCCTTCTCCAGGGGATCTTCCTGACCCAGGGATCAAACCCACGTCTCCTACACTAGCAGGTGGTTTCTTTACCATGGAGCCACCAGGGAAGTCCAAAGTCTGTAATTATAGAAGGGAAAAAAAGAAAGGAATGCATAATCCCTGCCCTTGAAAGGATGCAGAGAGCCCTGGCATGTCCCTCTGGTGGCAGACTTCCAGGGAAGGTGATCAGCCATCCGGGTTTGCCCGGGACTGTCCTGGTTTTAGCGCTGAAAGTCACCCATCCTGGGAAATTCCTCAGTCCTATGTGAACTTGCATAGTGGGCCACCCACTTCCAGTATTCCTGTATGGAGGAATACTGTGGGCCCCTGTGGGTCCAGTGAGCTTCCCTGCCCTGGTGGAGGCCTCCCCTGGGTTGTCTCTTCAGTGGGGGGACAGGTTTGCCATGAGCGGGCAGAGTGCAGGCTAGAGACCTCATCTCACCCAATAAGAGCCAGGCCAGAGATTTACAGGCGAGTGAGGTGTTCTCAGAGAACAAGATTTCAAAGCTCTGTGCTGTGAGGCCCCAAGAGTGGAATGAGGCAGCTTGGTGAGGCCAGTCCCACCCCATTGACATCTCTTGACTGTTTGCTCACTCTGCCTCAGGCAAATAGTTAACCGGCATCTGAGGCCTACTCAGCTCTCACTGTGATTGGAAATCTGTGAGAAGGATGGATGGACACCAGGCCTCTGGCCTTGTCAACCAGGTGCTTCATGGCTGAGGAATGTGACCTACAGCTCACACAGCCTGGCTGGCCTAGCAGGTTGGCAGCTGCCTGGGGCAGGCCCGTGGGCAGTCCAGGCTGCTCATGACCTCCTGATAGGACTCCCTTCCTGGGTGAGGTGGAGCAAAGGCACCCCTGCCAGACGTCCTGAATCACAGCCCGGTTCCCTCCCTCCCATCCCTCCCCAACAGATGTCGAGGGTCTGTGCTATAGCCCCCCAGCCTCGAAGGACTCTGAGGAGAGTAAATGGGGTTTGCACATGTGCTTTGAGCCCCAGTGAAGAAAGCCCTAGGTATCATGATTACCACGAGGATACCAGCTTGCATGTAGCAGGCTCTCAGACCCCCTGCAAGGAGGGCGCCCCTCCATTGAGCTTGGCCGCTGTGGGGCCAGCTGTGAGTCAGCCTTTGACCTTGGCCACCTTCTTAATTTAGAAGAGTAGCAGCTGCCCACCCAAATTAGCCGCTCCTTGCTCAGCCCCCAGTTCTGCCATTCACAGGCCTCTCCTCTCAGGTCCTCTTGAAAGTCAAGTCTGCGTATTGCCCTGTGGCGTTGTTCTCTGGTTGGACTGTTTTGACACCAGACGAGTTCAAACAGTACAGACTCTGATGAAAGCAAGCCTTCCTCTCACGCCTGAACTCTGTCCCAGAATTCACTTCCTCCAAGACGATCACTGTGGCCAGCGGCTGGTGGATCCTTCTGAGAGATAGTCCCCGCATACCGGAAGTGCCCGGCTCACCCACAAGTGTCAGCACAGCACACACTCTGTCCGGCACCTTGCTTTTCTTACTTCACTCTCCCAGAGAGCCCTCCAGATCACAGAGAGACTTGCCCCCAACTGTTGTGTAAAGGGTGAACACACCCAAATGATTAACCACCTCTGTTGGCTGATAATTGAGTTATTTTTAGTCTTTTGCAACCACAAACAATGCTTCCAGAAATGTTTCAGTCCCTGGATCTTTGCTGTCACTTAAAAGTAGTTGTAGATATTCCCAAAAAGTGGAATGGTTAGCATTAGCATTTTTAATTCTGGGGTAGGGACCACTGACTCCTTTGAGAATCTACTGCAAAATAAAAAATCCTCCTCTCCAGAAAAAAAAAAAAAAAAACCTATACAATGATTTACAGAAATTCAGATTTCTGAAGGGAGATTCACAGATACCATACTAAGAAGCCATTGCAAGAGGAACAGAATATATGTAAGAAAATTGCATCTGACTATCACTTCTGTGTGTGTCTATGTATATAGATTTCATCACGATATAGGAAGAAACCAATTTGTTGCACTGACAGTCACAGAAATAGCCAGCAAATTTCCAGTTCAGATTCCAGAAGTCAGATTCCTTATCACACTTTGTTTACCAGGGCACATACCTCTCATGGCTGTCGTGCTTCTTGACCTCGGCTCCCCAGAACCTGGCTATGGAGCAGCTGCGCTGGGCCAGGGCTGCGCCTCCCGGCAGGCGCGAGGCCTCTAGGCCCCTCAGACCCTGCCTGCAGCTGTCGTCTCACCTCGGGATGTGAAACCAGACCCTGCCCCTGGAAGGCTCCAGAGCTCGCACACTCACTTAGGTATTAATATTTTATGCCTGTAGCCAATGAGCACTCGGGTTAACAACAGTCTCTCCAGGAAAACACCATGCAGAGAGAGTACAGACTTTGTCATCTCTCAGTCAGGATTCACGCTGGACTAAAGAGGGACTGCCCTGGTGGTCCAGTGGCTAAGGCTCTGTCCTTCCACTGCAGAGGCTGCAGGTTTGATCCCTGGTAGGGGAACTAGGATCCCACATGCTGGGATATGCAGCCAACAATAGCAAAGAAAAAGAAAAGAAAGGGAATCCACTAGAGAAAAGCTAAAAGGAAACAGAGCTGGGAGCAGCCTGTGGCTGGTCAGAGTCTGGCACCAATGAGTTCAGGGTCTGAGTCTGGGACCCTCAGAAGCCAGAAGCTCCCCTTGGGCCCATCCTGGTGTCCAGCTGGCCCTGAGACCAAGGGCCCTGCCCACAGTGAGGACAGAGAAAGAGCTGAAGCCAGAGAGCCAAGGGCCTTGACTGACTGTCTCCCAGGCCACTCCCCTGACAGAGCTTCATGCAAGACTGTTTCCACAAATCCAGAGCAGAGCCAAGGAGCCACCTGGAGCCTGGCTCTGAGGAGGCATTCAGGACCTGTTATCCCTCCCCTTCTTCTTCCTTTCCTTCAAAGTTCCTGGAGTTCAAACTCTCTTCAGGCCCTCCTGCTGCCCACACAACCCACTGTGGTTATTATCAGGGTGACAACACCCCCGCCTCCGGTACATGGTCATTTCCTGAAGTGGAGAAGTCAACAGCTTGAGTCTCAGCAACCAAAAGGCCACTGATTTAGGGGAAACTCCCGAACACTCCCTGAACGACAAACCTTCCAGTGGGCAATTTGGAGAGGAAGGAACTGAGGACTCTCATTTCTGGAAGCCCATGTAATTTCTAGAAGGTTCTGTCCTGGAGGCTGTAGCCACCTTGCCATCTGTGGCTTGTGTGTGGGTGTGTGAGCACGCTTAGTAGTGTCTGATTTTTTGTGACTCCCATGGCTGTAGCCTTCCACATTCACCTGTCCATGGAATTTTCCAATTGGAACAAGTTGCCATTTCCTTCTCCAAGCAATCTTCCCAACCTAGGGATCAAACCCATGTCTCTTATGTCTCCTGCATTGCAGGTGGATTCTTTACCAACTGTGCCACCTGGGAAGCCCCTTTGTCATCTGTGGCTTGTGTATTGAGAAAAAAAATTACCCAGCATCCACTGAGCAGTCACTGCAGACCAGGTAGCATTGTAAGTGTTTTCAAATGTGTTCACTTTTATTCCTCCAGCGGCCCCTTGATGTGATTCCAGGATTATTCCACTTGGATCTGTAGCCCAAGTGGCTCTACCCTGGGCCGCACCCCGCCCCCAGGCATGGGCTTTCCCCTGAGCGGCTTCCTGAAGGAGATGGGAGGAGAGAGCAGCTCCAGGACCTCCTGCTCCT
>NW_011495034.1:17461981-17466294 GCF_000754665.1 Bison bison bison | reverse complement strand
GGAGCCCCGTGTGTGTGTGTGTGTGTGTGTGTGTGTGTGTGTGTGTGCGCACGCTGTCACCTGCGTCACGTTTACAATTGCCTCTTGAGGTAAGACGTGTGTTTACATCCCTTTCTCAAGTAAGCCAGCCGATGTGACGCAACCTGCCCGTCACTCAGTGGCAGAGCGGGGATTTGGCCCCAGGCTGGGCCGTCAAAGATCAGGCCCTCTCTGGGCGCTGCCTGTGGCGGCCCACGTGGGCACGTGGCCTTGAGGAAATGGAGCGGCAGCGGGGCGTGGCGGGGTGGCGGGGGCTGAAGCCTTTGCAATGTGGGCGGCAGGAGCAATGTTTTCAACAAAGTCTGGTCTGCATCTTTGCCTAGATGTGCTTGTGATTGTCTCCCTGAGGAGACAGCCTGGGGTGGGGCCTGCTGGCTCTGGGCTGGAGACCGAGCCTGGGTTTCTCATCCCAGCTTTGCCCTGACAGATCCAATCTCTCCACAGGCCTGGGCAGAGGGTGGGCTCTGCTCACTCTTCTGGCCATGATGCTTTGTGAGGCAGGAGTGGGAAGCAGAGCTGATGACATAAACCCTCACCCATACAGACCTTTGACTATGTGCCTCAGAAGCAGCCCACCCGAGGGGAGCACCCAGTCCCCCTAACAGCAAGCCCATCACCCCCCAGCAGAGGGCAGTGACAGCAGCCTTCCCAGCTGAGCACTAACTAGATGCCAGGGGCTGGAGGCCACCTCTACACAAGCTGATTGCTATGGACCAAAGCAGATGCTGTCACTACACCCATTTTACAGATGAGGAAACTGAGGCTTAGGAAAGTCAGTAGGTACAGTAAACACAATGCCCAAGGTCTATAGTATTTGGGGGGGGGTCCATGAAAATATTTTAATATCACTTAAAAGCAGAAGGAAAAAAATTCAGGATGAAGAAAATGGCTTTACACATAACAAAATATTTATCTTTAGTGCCAACATTGTGGTAAATACATTTTTAGAGTTTTCTTTTTAAAGAAAAAGAGAAAGGGCTCCCCAAAGGCAAAAGTGCTGAGAGGGCTTCTGAAACTTGTCATGCTAAAACTTGAACCTAGATCCATGCCCTCTGAAGGTCAGAGCTGTCAAAGAACTGCCCAGCCTCTCCCCTGGTGTCAAAGGAACAGCACCACCCAGGAATTCCCTGGCAGTCCAGTGGTTAGGACTTGACCCTTTCACTGCCAGGGCCCCGGGTTCCATCCCCGGTCAGGGAATTAAGATCCTGGTGTATCCAAAAAAAGAAAAGGAACAGTACCAGGGTCTTCCCGGGAACTGCAGTATGCACCTGTCCCTGAGAACAGAATGGCCACTCGGCCTTGGTGCCACGCTACCTGCTGCTATCGCTGGTGTGCAGGCCACCTGGGCTTTATTCCTGGCCTCCAAGAAGCCACTGGAGCAGAGCAGTCATAGCTCTGAGGCCGGTTGGTTCATGGGGAGAAACTAAGGAAAAATGTGAGCCCCTGGAGGTGCCCACCTGGGAGAAGCAGAAGAATGACAAAGATCATTCAGAAAAACACTCCCGCTTTCCTCCTCACCTGAAGAAAAGAATAGATAGATACCCTGGACTGTAGGAATTCTGTGTTTGATAGACTCACTATAGCCCGGGTGGACAGAGAGCCCCGTGGAGTAACACATGCCTGGATTTGGGTCCACAGTCTGTCATTTAATTTACTCTGTGACCTTAAGAAAGTTACTTTACTTCTCTGATTTTGTTTTCCCTTCTGAAAAGTGGAATAACAACAATACCCCTTCCTCTACTCATACCCCTCCAATAGGGTTGCTGTGAGAATTGGTGGAAATAAAATGCTTTCTATAAGATAGACATTTCAACTAGCAAAAGACAGAAGAATACTCATTTGTTTGGGAAAGAAAAAAAAAAAAAATTGATCCCAGCGTCCCTAGAGTCTTGGGTAATTGTGGTGCTGTGCACTTGCCTGAGATGTGATGAATTTGGAGAAGCCGCCAAAACCACCCTAACTGAGGACAGAACATGAGGTCGGCCTCCTTGTCCCTCCGATAACCTGACCCACGAAAAGGGAGTGTCATCTCCAATGAAGGCGTCACCGGAGCGGGGAGTTCATCAGCCTGGTGACTTTCGCCACATTTGAGCCTTGCAAGCCCAGGATTACACAACCGCAGGCAGAAACCGTGAAATTAGAACAGAGGCATGAGTAATGAGCAGACCCAGGGTTCCCTCCAGGTGAGCAGCGCTGTTGCCTAGCAGGTGAGCCTGTCTTACACGAAGGCTCAGGGCTATAGTTAGAACCACAGCTGTTCATGGCAGGGAGGCTGAACCCTGCTAATCCAACACGGAGCTTCTCAAGGTTCTAGAAACCCGTGGCAGGAGGCAGCCCCCTCCCACAAAGCAGCACTTCTCAAACTGCACTGCACACACGAATCACCTGGGATGTTAAGACGCAGCTTAAGATTCAGTGGCGGCTCAGTGGTAATAAATCTGCCAGGAGTGCAGGAGATGCGGGTTCGATCCCTGGGTGGGGAAGATCCCCTGGAGGAAGGCATGGCAACCCACTCCAGTATTCTTGCCTGGAGAATCCCATGGACAGAGGAGCCTGGCAGGCATACAGTCCATGGGGTCGCAAAGAAACATGAGTGAGCACACACGCATGCATACATTAAGATTCCGTGGGGCTTCAGATCCTGCATCTCTGACAAGCTCCTAGGTGATGCTGATGCGATAGCTAGGAGGAGGACCTAGTCGTTCCTCTGGTCCCATCGACACCTGAGGCTGCCCTTCACCAGGTGGACCAGGGCCCTGAGCAGTTTGCACTCCAGAACTTGGGATTCAAAGAGCCAGTAGCATTACCAAAAGTGAGATCCCTCACAATTTCTTTATGGAGGGGTTGGGGTACAAAATGAATTAAATGTAAGCATCTGTGGCAGCGTAATTTGTGAAAAGTTAATTTTCTTTTCTCCCAGCATACCCACTCCCTTTTCGGGCAGGTAGCAAGACCTTGCGCTCTCTTGCCACTGGGATTTTAAAGGACAGCTAATTGCAGCCATATGATGCTTTCCTTTTAAAAACAGAAGGCTCCAATAAAGCCGAATCCTCTGCCATTACCCCTTCTCCTAACTCCTCCCTGCTTAGAACTCCCCGGCTTATGTTTATGGAAAAGATTTTTGCAGAATCATCTTGGACTGTCTTTTTTCTTTTATAAAAATATCAGCCCAAGGACCCATGATGGGGGAGGGGACTGTGGCTCCCTCTTCCCATCTTGCGTGAGATGTGGTAGCAGGAATAGTGAAGCTTGGGGGTTGTCAGCCTCCCCATCAGCTCCACCAGGACCCCCTCCCCTAACTCTTGAACATAGACATTTAGCTATGATACTCTGGGGATGAGGGTCTGAGCACCCTGGGCCTTTCTCACCAGTGGGGACAAGCCTGGCACTGGGGAGCTGAACTGTGCAACCACTGAGCACCCATACAGGATTGACCTCAAAGTGGTGCTTCCAGCCATGTCCTGGGCTCCTGGCTCCAAGCATGTTCCAAATGGAAATGGCCCCCAGGGACACCCCTTTAGGATCCAAAGACCAGGACACCCCTGGTGTCAGCATCAGAGACCAGAACATCAATGGGCAGGGGCCTTCCCCCCACCTATGGTTGAGTTCGCCTTTATGATGACACCTGGGAGGAGAGGAGGCCTTAACAACATTGAAAAGGAATTTGAGGCCACCCCCCTGCTCCCGAGGGGAGCCTGGAAATAGCACCAGAGCGCATCTATAGCAAGTTTTAAAGCAGTGCCATACCCACTGCATATACTTAGTTTAATGATATTCAGTATTTAGGAAAGCATTTACCATTTTACTTTTAAAGTAATACACGTATGGTGGTTTAGGCACACATGATCAAATACATTGTTTGATTAAAAATCACTAAAGGTTACCATCTGCTAAAATAATCTTAGTGCTGTTTCTTAGTGGAGCTCTCCTCATTTCAACTCTTCCAGGCTTAGGGAACATCAGTTGGTTCCCGAGTAAACTGTGCTCCCTTTCGTTTTTTAAGCAACTAAAAAAAAAAAAAAACATCGCAAAGGTTATACACATTCTACAGTTCATTTATTATTCAGTAAAATATTCACCTTGAATTTTTTTCTTTTAAGTGTTCAAATTTTGAAATTTCTGTAAAAGAAAAATACCTGCGATGGCATCTTTTGTGTCTCTACCTCACTCCCTTCGGCAGAAGCAGCAGTTAATTAGCGATGCTCAGGCTTTCTCTCTCCCTGCAGCCCAGTCCTTCCCTAAGGAAGTAGATCTAGGAAATGGTGGTAGATACC
>NW_011495034.1:17441365-17461881 GCF_000754665.1 Bison bison bison | reverse complement strand
GATACCTGCCTCTGATAGTGAAGTTCAGGAGGGTTAAAAAAAAAAAGCAACCACCAGAAACTTCCTTCTTTGGCTTTCCTCTTTGCTAAGACTGGATTCCTGCAGGGCCTCTCCACCCTCTGACTAAGACCGGACACGGTCTTTTTCCAGGCACGGTCATGGGAGAAAGACTGCCTGTGCCCCACAAGGCACTTCAGCCCTTGAGATATTTGAGTTGGTGAAAGGAGATTTCATCATCAGGAAGTTTTGGCATCAGGGAAAAAATAAACCTTTCAAAAACAAAATTTTAAAATTACTAAATCAAATCAAATCATTTATCAAGAGGGAGAAAAAAATGAGTCTTTGCTTATTGCATCCCAACTGGCTCTGAAAGAAGAAGCTGGAATGTATTCTAAAAAACAGCAAAGACACACACATGGAAAGTTTAAGCACACGTCTTCCAGTGATGACAACTGGACGGTGCACTTTTCCTTTGTGGATTTCTGAAAGTGATCGGCATGAATAGAATATGGGCCTAATCTAATGGGTCCTCGTTGGTCGTTAGTCCCTCAGTTGTGTCTGACTCTTCTGAGACCCCATCGACTGTAGCCCACCAGGCTCCTTCTGTCCACAGGATTCTCTGGGCAAGAATACTGGAGTGGGTTGCTATTCTCTTCTCCAGGAGATATTCTGGACCCAGGGATTGAACCCGTGTCTCCTGCACTGGCAGGCAGATTCTTTACCACTGAGTCACCAGGGAAGTCCATTGGGTCCTTACCCCATGCCAACAATTTCTATGGCATTTCATTTAATTATCAGAACAGCCCCATGAGGTAGCACTCCATTTGTCAGCCCCATTTCATAGACAGAGGGATTAAGCAACTAACTCAGGGTTTCGTAGCTAATAAAACTTGATCCAATCCAGGTATCTGTCTCCAAGCCTTTGCTCCTCCTCCAAGCTGAGCTGGACTCCACAGTGAAGCTGAGCCATGACCAGCATGCAGGTCACTCTTCAGGGGAGTGCAAAGGTTGCAGGCATTTTCTTGTTAGTCTTTATAAGGCTGCCCTCCTCTCCCCTCCCCTCGTAGGGCTAAGAGCATTATGTTCTCTTGATCAAGAGTTAAAACCCCCTGCTCAAGGAGTTGAAGAGCTCATGCAAGGTCAAAAAGAAAATTCTAACAGGAGAGTCTTTCTGGTGTCAGACTGGACATTCTATCTCTTTGAGCTACCCCCAAAAGTCACAAAAAGAACACAGGAATGTGCCCGCTTGCTCCAAAATAATTTTCCTGGCTTTTATCTCAGCCCTTTAAAATGCATCATATGCTCTGTTACAAACCATTGTAAACAGTGTGTGAGTACTTGTGAGTGTGTGAGCATGAGTGTGTGGTGTGTTGAGAGGGTGACAGAGATGGGGCAAGAGGCAACAACTGAGGAATTCAATCAACCCAATGGGAGGAAAATAATCACAACACTGCAAATGTAGCCTCAAACATGAGATGGGGTTGCCATAGCAACCATTTAATTGACATTTTCATTTTCCTAGCATTTGTTCTGGGCAGGTGTGGGCAGATACATGTCCTCTGGGATATATGAGGAGGAGGGTGAGCCCATTTGCCACTGTCAGTGTTCACAACTGGGGAAGGGTACTGCCCCCCAGGTAAGACCCTTGGAATGGGGGTCTTGGACAGCAGTGCACAGAGCATCCATGCCACACACAGCATCATTACTGTGTAACAGAGGTGGAGATGATGATGTTCCCATACTTCATCACTGCAAGATGGGACAACGGGGCCCAGGCTGAGGGTCACTCAGAGCGGCCATGGCAGAGCCCGGCTCACACACAGGTCCACTGACTCCTGGTGGCCGTTCCATACTGGCTTGCTGAACCAGGGTCAAGTAGGAAGGCGGGTGGTGATGGGGAATGAGGCAAGGCGGCAGCACAGCACAACTTAAATCCACCCACAGAGCGCGGTTGTCTTTTCTCTTCTCAAAGAGCAGTAGTTTTCTGCACTAAGCCATGCATGGCCAGCGAATCTGCCTCCAGAGGACAAAGAACAGAGAAATAGGGGTTGGGGATGGGGGTGGCAGCATCCCCAGGCTCAGTGATCCAGGATGGAATTAAACTCCGATGTACCTGGAAACAGCTTATGTTTTAGCTACAAGCCTCCTCCAAGCAGCCTCAAGATTCTGAACTCCCGTGCTTCGCAAGCTGCACAGCAATCCTAGAGGCAGCCCTGGCTGGGTCCTCGAAGCCCCGACGCGTATGGAATACTAAACACACCCTGCGTTCCCGATGCAGCCACCTGGTTACAGCCCTGCCCCAGCTTGTCTGCAGCAATTTCTCCGAAAGGCGAAAGGCGAGGCTTCACGCGTGTTTGTTACCAAGCACCCAAAGACAAGACGGTGTTCCAAAAGCACCGCGCCGCGTGGGAAAATATGAGCCATCAGCCCATCATTTGGCAGGGCCAGGAAAGTCTCTGGGTGGAAAATACTGCTTTTATGATTTCCCCGAGAGGAAAGAACCAGCTGAAATTGCTATGCGCTAGAGCTTCCATTTTCCAGAAAGCAAAATGCCTTCAAAAGCCCATCAAGGTTGTACTGTAGCATAGCTTTGCTTAATCCACTTCTTCCCAGGTTTGTATTGTCATATTGGCTTCCTGAACCATTCCTGCATTTTTTTTAGGCTCCACTGTGCGGCACGCAGAATCTTAGTTCTCGACTGGGGGTGGGGGTAGGGGGTTGAATTCCTGTCCCTGGCATTGGGAGCTCAGAGTCTTAACTCCTAGACCTCCAGGGAAGTCCCACTCCTGCATCTTATAGTGATCACAAGTTTTGCATCTCTGTGTGTGAAAACCAAACGACAAAAAGGCACCACTGTAGGAGATGCACTAAACCCTAGGTGGTATGGTGACTTGGTTAAAAGTTATTTTTAATTGTAACTGAAAGGCTAAAAAGAAATTCTATATATTGGGGACCTTCCCCATGGTAATTCTCTTCATTGCATTTTAAATTCCATTAAATTTATTTTTGAGCACTTCTTGTGACTTAAAATATAGGCATTTTGGCTAATAATATTATCATTATTGTTACTGGCTGCACTCACAGCATGTGGGATCTTAATTCCCTAACCAGGGATCAAACTGGTGCCCCCTTGCAGTGGAAGTATGGAGTCCTATACCACTGGAACGCCAGAGAAGTCCCTGGCTAATACTATTATCTGATGCTTTGTGCTTGAATGTAGTCAAAGCATCAAGTTTATTTACCCAAACTTAGATCTAGGTTTTGGATTTTTTTTTTCTGGATCTAAAATTTCAAAATACTTGAGCAACACATATTTGTCAGTTTGACAATTTCTCCACTATTTTAAGCACTATTTTTTTAATCACCATCTTTGTGCCATTGACAATGTCACTCTGCTGTCTAACAGACTTCTCAAGTTGACTCTTCCAACTAAGTTGTCCCCTCTCCTCTCCTGTTCTCCCCCTACCTGTCCCAGTAAATGGCCCCAGTTGCTCCAGTCAAAATCCTAAAGCGGGTCCTTTGATTCTTCAAACACTTACTCCAGCCATTAGCAAGTCCAGTGGGCCCTACCTGAAAGGCAATGTCAAACCACCTCCATACCCTCATCCGGGGGCCAAGAATGCCATCTCACCAGGCTCTCCATATCCCCCTCCACGAGGCAGCCAGAGGGACCTAGTAAAAGCAGAACCTACGCCATTCACTTTATCCAGTCTTGCATTTAACAAATATCTTCACACCTCTGGGCCAGCACTGTTCAACACTTTCTAGACCTTGCTAGACATTGCATCCTCATCAGGAAGAGGATAACCAACAAAATTAAAGAGGGAAACGTAGAGCGTGTTAGAGAATGTTAGAGCTGTGGACAAAAAATAACAATGGGGCGGGAGGACATAGAGTGTGGTGACTGGCTGACTTCATTCCAGTCCTTTAAACAGAGGGTTGCCATTTTACGTAGGGTGGTCAGGGAAATCTCACTGAAAGGGGAATATGAGACCGGAAGGAGGTGGGAGAGCCATCCGTACCACACCTGGGAGAAGAGTTACAACCCTTCAAGGGTTCCCTATTACACCAAAATAGAACCCCCGTCCCTTAGAAATTTATTTAGTTTTGGCTGTGCTGGATCTTTGTTGCTGTGCACAGACTTTCTCTAGTGGCAGACAGTGTGGTCTACTCTGTGCAGGCTTCGACTGCAGTGTTTCCTCTTGTAGAGCATGGGCTCAGTAGCTGTGGTGCACGGGCTTAGTTGCCCCATGGCATGTAGAATCCTCCCAGACCAGAGATCGAGCCTGTGTTCCCTGCATTGGCAGGCAGATTCTTTACCACTGGACCACAAAGGAAGTCCTGCCCTCTGTTCTTCAGCCACCACCTCTTGGGTCTGTCACCATGCCAGCCAGGTGCTGCCCTATTTCAGGGTCTTTCCTCTGGGTGCTCCCCTGTCTGGGACACCCCATCCACCACTCCACACATACTTCATGCCCCTTTCCCCTTCTCTCAAGACTGGTTTCTGTCCATCCTTAGGTCTTAAGGATGTCACTTCCTCCAAGAGGCCTTCTCTGACCACCCCCAGCCCCCCACCACTCACCCTCTCGCTATCTTTTATTGTCATCATGGTTCTTATCGATGTCTGAAATCATCTGGTTTCCTGTCTGCCTCCCCTACCAGGAATACCAGCTCCAAGACAGAGAATCCGGTCAGCCTGTTTACGGCCTGGAATGGGCCCTGGTACTGAGCAAACATTCAATACATATTTATCGAGTGAAGAAATCAATCAGTCAAGTGAAGCTAGATAATGAACTTGTAAATAATTAACGTGACTCAGGGCAGCAAATCGAGAATCACCCAAAACAAATCAACCCTCATCCCAGACTCCACCATTTTATCAGCAATAAGAACAAATAGCAATAGCAATAAACAATAAAACAGTTCAACAATAATTCAACAATTCCATCTCATAATTCAATTCCATAAGACAGTTCAACAATACTAAAAACATGAACCTTTATTGAATTCCTTCACCTCTACCATTTTTTTTAATCCTCATGACAACCCAGTGAGAGATGGATAGCCCATTATTCCCACCTTAGTAAGTCCAAAAACTGAGGTCAGGGGATATTTTGTGACTTGTCCAAGGTCACTCAGCTAGTATGGGGCAGAATCAGCATCCTATCACCAGGTCACACAGTGGTACTCAACTTCCTCTAAGTATCACGAAGCATCTACTGTGTGCAAGGAATTGTGAGAATTTCAAAGGCTAATTATCTCACAGGCAAATTGAGATGTCTTAAATAAAAGAATTTTCAGCTAATTCTAAACCACTTGAAAGAGATCCAACTATACTATAGGGAGAATGTGAATACCACATATTGAGCATTTACTGCCCACAAGGCCCTGGGTGATGCCCTTTGCATGCATTACCTCATTACTATGTTTTATTACCCTACTTTACAGATGAGAAAACTGAAGCCAGAGTAATTAAGTGGCTTGCTCAAGGTCCCATGACCAGGAAATGTTGGAACTGGGTTACTGAACTCAGACAGGGAAAATCTAGTACTCTATGGGTTAGATCTGATCCATTACTAGAACTTCTGTGAATATAGAAGATACTAGAAAAGTCTAAATCTGGCACCATCAGACATGTTTGCAGGACTTGAAGGAAAACATTCATATATTCCATTTTCGGAGAAGGTTCTTTCCTTTATCTAAAAGCAATGTGAGCCCCTGGGCAAGGTCTGGTTCCTCAGCTCCTTACCTGTAAGCCATGGCCCACCATTGCCAGCATGCCTCCTAGGGAGGGGGCTTGGAGTTTGGCAAGAACAGCTCCTTTGGAAGTGCAGGGGCCAGACCAGTGGCACCCGTGACAGCCCAGGGCCTCCTTCTGGCCTGTGCTAGGGTCTTTCTTCCATCGCCCTCTCTGCAGGGCCCAGCTGTTGGAGCCCAGTCTTAGTAGGGCTGGAACCATGAACATGATGGCCTGGTCCGGCTCACTCTGTCAGGCCGTGGAAGCAGAACCTTCCAGACTGGAGAATGCAAGAGCCTGTGTCCTGGAATGTTCTGCCAGGCAGCGGCTTTGGTGGGGAACAAGGTAGGCGTTCAGTCTTTAGCCAAGCAATTAAAAGGCTTTGAGAACAGGATCTTCAGCTTCCAGGGGGATGACCCAGGCTCTAAGCAGAGGTCTTCAAATATCACCTGTTGAGTTTTCTACCCAGTGCCTCTCCTCTGTGGTCCATTTGGTCTTGAAAAGACTTAGAATTCTAGAGCAGGGGGAGCAAAAATAAAGTAAATTAGGCTCCCAACATTCCAGTGGGAACGCAGGATGTCCAGAACGGAACCTTAGTTTTCATCTTTTCAAAATCCTGCTTCATTCCCCAGTCTTCCCAGCCCAGCTAAGAACAATCACCTTCTTCCAGGGACCCAAGTGGAAACTGCAGGCGTCCTGGACTTTCATGCTCTTTCACACCCCATGGCCTCTCAGTTACAGCTCCGGGCAGTCCCACCTTTGAATATCATCCAGAACCTGACCTTTTCTCCTCACCTCTACTGCGCCCGCCATCTCTGTCTGAGCTCCTGCAAGGCTCTGATTGGTCTCCCAGCTCCAGCCCTTAACGTGTTATTGTCACTCCTCAACTCAACAGCAGAGCTACTGGCCATGTTAAAATTAAAGTCGAATCTCATCACCTCCTGCTCAGAGTCTTCAGTGGCTCTCATAACACTCCAAGGAAAAGCAAGACCTCTCTGCTCCAAGTCCTCACTACTCCCCAGTCCTCCTGAAATCCAGTCCTCCTGAAATCCACCAGGCACCCCCAGGGCCTCTGCACAAGCCTAATGCGTTTCCTCTGCCTGATACTCTTTCCCCATGGAAATTATCCACCTAGCTTCCTCCCTCCCTGCTTTCCCATCTTCTCAGATGTCTTCTCCTCAAGGAGGCTCACCCTGACATTGGAGGTGCCAGCTTGTCCCTTGTCTTCCACCTCTGCCCCCAGCTCTCCTGCAGTCCCTATGCGCTCTGGTTTTCCTCTGTTCTTTCACAGCACTTAACACTCCTGAACCACTAAATGATGCACTTCTGCGTTGGGCCTGTTGCTCATGATATGTTTTCCTCTGTGACAGGGGTCCCCAGCCTCTGGGATCTAATGCCTGATGACCTGAGGTGGAGCTGATATGATAATAATAGAAATAAAGGGCGCAATTAACATAATGCTCTTGAATCATCCTGAACCATTTCCCACCCCTGGTGTGTAGAAAAATTGTCTTCCACGAAACCAGTCCCTCGTGCCAAAAAGGTTGGGGACTGCTGCTCTGTGAGACAAAGTCCTACCAGGTGAAGCTCTTTCTCTGTTTTATTTGCTAGCATATCTTGGGCAGTTGGACTGAGCCTGGCATGTGGAAGGAGCTCAGTAAAGATTTGTGAAATGAAGGGGAGGCCCTACAAAGCACAGAATTCCCGCCAAACAAAGATGAGAAAGAGAAGAGAGGAAATATTTTGGACTTTCGTGCCCCTTGGGGAGATGAGATGGAAGAGGAAATTGGGGTGGGGCCAGAAAGACCATGCAGGCACCTCCCACAGCTACTCATAAACCTGTGCCCACCCCCACCCCAAGAGAGAGGGCAGGCCCTTGACCACTAAGGGCTGGGTAGGGGAAGACCTCCACCCACTGGGTCCTCAGCTGCTCTGAGAACACCATGACCCCGAAGTCAAGCAGGGAGAAGCAGGGAGCTCTGTAGGAAGCCTCTTTCTCTACCTGTGGCCTCCCAGCTGTCTCCAATCCGGTGGAGGACTCTTCGAGGCACTCAGCTTTCTAAGTTAAGATGTCGATTGCTGAAGAAAGTGAAGGGCTAAGAGTGATGTTAAGAGACGCAGCCTCTCTGCAGATACTGGCGTGCCGAGTCCTGCTGGGACACCCGCCTCCCAGGCCGAGAGAGGATGGCACTGCTCCCCCCACACAAGCACAAATTCAGTCCATCCTTGGCCCCGACTCTTTCACGAATCTGGTCACAGCCTGTCCTTCCTCTCTCTCTCCCTCTCCATCTGGGTGTTAACAAGAAAAGCAGATTAGAACTGTCACCTCCATGACCGATTCAGAGCTACACCACCGGTCCGCATGTGTTCCATTCCAGCAGGTCCAATTTCCTTCCTCAATCAAACACTCAGATATTGGGTTCTGAGAAACTTTCTACTTGTTTGGATTTTGTGAGCTTGACTATGACCTGGGGTCAGTAGCTCTTTTATGAACAAAATATAGAAAAGGCCAATAAAAAGGAGTTTGGTTTCCTTTGTGACTGCAGATGGAGTCCGTGCATGTCCAGTACACACAGGGCTGCCCAATTTTTATTATAATCAGGGGAGGTGAGTCCTGTAAGCGGATTTGCAAATAGTGTGGGTGAAAAAGAGAAGATTCTTTTTCATCATCTTATTGTTTAAAAGTGCATACTTTCAGTAAGTCCCGAAGCTAGACGAGTCCTTTACAAAACAATTTTTAAATACTCTGAAAAACTATAATTGAGGCATCTTGGTTGTTAATTAAAAAATAAATCGGAAGCCAAAGTTTTACCGTCATTATTTTATATAGAATGTCCTGAAATAGCCATGTGTTTAAAGGCGTCTACTAAAGCTATAAGCTCATTTTATCCACATGGGTGTTCATGGGTTATTATGATGCCCTTGGGAAGTAAGAGGTGTCCTGGAGTGATTGTTATTTAGTCATTGTTTTCTTTAGCATGAAGCTGAAGATGAACAGGCGTGATTTAACTGGGAAGGAGGACCACACAGAGAGCTGAAATTCAGGACCAGCATTAAGATGCCTCACGAATCTCATTCAGTTCTACTGACCACTAAAGCGTCTCTAAACAGAAGCCCAGGGAATGACCACATAGTGTGTTTAACAAAGACTTATCATAGCTTAGGACTCTCTGCCTGTGATACACTCAGCCAGCCTTAAAGAAAAACTGCAGAGGTTTACATACTTTTTCAAAGTGTTTCTGTAAAGAAGAAAAACTCAAGAATTTAGATTCCCTGGAAGCAGTGACCTTAAACTTTGTTTTGTTTTCAACCTGGAAAATAATCACATAAAATTAAACTTCTCAAGAATGTTTCTATGATGATTTAATTTCAACTTTTTCTCCCTTCACTGAAGCACTAACTCTAGAATCTGAATAATATTCTCCCCTTAGATGTAATGATCAGTAACCCACTTTTTAAGGGCTTTTTATTAAGCAGACAAGGGCTTCCCTGGTGGCTCAGCAGTAAAGAATAATCTATCTGCAATGCAGGAGACTCAGGTTCGATCCCTGGGACGGGAAAATCCCCTGGAGAAGGAAATGTCAACTCACTCCAGTATTCTTGCCTGGAAAATCTCATGGACAGAGGAGGCTGGTGGGCTACAGTCCATGGGGTAGAGAATAGTAGGACATGACTTATGACTAAACACACACATAATAAGCAGACAATAATAGTATTGAGTGATCAGGTGGTACAAGGGATTAACAGAGAGGTTAGCAAGAAGCTTTAGAGGGTTATGTACCTGGAGCTCCATTATCAGAAATTGGGCTGCACTCTTGGAAGCAAAACCCGTTAGCCAATGAAGGCACTTAATCATAGCAGTTTCTGTAATGGGTGATCTTGGTAGAAAGGGTAAGTTGTAAATAAGCACATCAGATACCCAGTTTTCATGCATTAATTTATTCCCGAAAGACCAGTTTAACTGTGATGAATTACCTTGTAGATAATAACAATAGAACTTACACACACCAAATCAATTGAGATCAACCACTGTGTGTGTGTATCTGTGAAAGCATTTACTTTGCTGATCCTGAGAGAATTGTCTTAAAGCACCGACCCAGGAGACTGGAGGGCTGCAGTCTATGGGGTCACAATAGAGTCTGACACGACTTAGCAACTAAACATCAGCAGCTTAGTCAAGTGCTTATTTGAGGCACAGTGTAACTTCCCCAAGAATCTGAAAGTCAGTGTAGTCTTTTAAACCACAGTGCTAGCGTCCTGTTTTTTGGGAAGGGAAGGACATAAACCCACTGCTTCTAGAATAGATGTTGAATAGAGGTGCTTAGGATGAGTGCTTGATGTTCTTCACGGCATGATGCTAAGATTCAAAGGATTTCCAGTGATTCACTCGTGTTTGTAATGGGAAATTTTTGAAGGAGGAATCTTTATTCAGGGAGAGAGAAACTACTTTTCTTCTGCCTCTTAATAGTGGAAATCTCTGACTAACAAACACACTGAAAATCCCTGGACAAACCTGAGATCTATGACTCCTTAAAGAGTCTTAGCAACTACACTGTATTGCTTACTCTTAGCAACTGCGTGTTGGGCGTATAGCAGGAGACCTTCCATCTAGAAACTCCTGTACTTCAGGGGTGGAAACTTTCCTGTGTTATTTCTTTGCCATTTTCCTCCCCTCCATTTTTATTGGTTCTCCCTAGAATTCCTTTGGCTCCATTTTTTGTTTCTTAATTTCTGATTGGTTCTACCATTCTTTTTTATTTTTCATCTGTCTTTTTGCTCTAGCTCCTGAGAAATTTCCTCAACTTTATCTTCCAACTCACCTACTGATCCCAGCACACACATTATATTTTTAATTCCCCAGAGGTTTTTATTGTTTTTTTTGAATATTCATTTTTAAATAACATTTCAAGAGTGCATTTGCATCTCATCTCTCTGGGATTATTAATTATAGGATTTCTTTCCCTCTTTTCTGATGCCTGGACTGTCTTCTCTCTCCTGTCTCCTGTTTGTTTTATTGTGGTATCTACTTTTGAGTTAGACTTCCTGTGAGATTATCCTTGACTTTCTGTTTATATTTAAGGATAAAGCACTACAAAGTCCAGGAAACTGCTGTGTGGGAAGAGCTCGTGACTGGAGGACTTCCTGTAGAAGGATGAAGTGGGGAGGGGACCTTTCATTGGAAGGCTTTCATTGTCAGTTTCATTAGGTCCTTTCTCTTGAGATGATTAATTTCCCTGGAAATGAATAATCCTGTCTCCTGCCTAGGTTGGATAATAGTGCCAATTTTCTGAGACCTAAGAGAGGAACGAACGCCAGGCGCCTCATTGTTCAGACTCTCACTTGATCCCCAAACCCTCACCATCCCACCCCTCGGTGCTAGGTGATTCCAAGTCCAGATTCCTGGACATCTTTTAGCCTGCCGTTGTTTCCTTTTCTATTATCTTCATCCTCGTGGGGTTTTACTTTTAAAATCCTAGTACAGTCATTTCACTTGGGTTCAGGAAGGGATGAAAATAAATGCACACGCTCTCGCCTCCAGGCCTAACTAGAAGTCCTGCCCATTCATCTTTCACTTCAAGAGGTTTAATGCAAAGCACATTCACAGTCGGGTCAATAGTTGTTCTCTGAGCTCCAGTGAGCCCAACGGGGGGAGAGTAAAGAAAACCATATGGTGCAAAGATTTCCACATTCCACTGAGGCGGTGGAACGTCACATCACAGGTGGCCAAAACTGTGGTCTGAGCAGCTGGCACTTCCCAGTGGACATGCATGACAATGTTCACAGCAGAGTGGAGGGCAGAGAGGTGCCCTGTGATCAAAAGAACCCTTTTCTACAGGTGAAATATTTTCAGGCTCAGGGAGTAGGAAGACTAGTCAGTAATGTGTTTAGATCATCAAAGAGTGAGGACAAGCTTCTGGGTACGATGCTGGCAGGGTGGGCCTCCTCAGGACAGCCCATGCCTGAGAGCTCCACTGTTCCTTCTGTGGTGGCTCCCTCCCACCCTTCAGCTCAAGCGCCCCCTTCTCAGAGAGGCCTCCCTTAACTGCTCTGTTTAAACTAAGTACGTATTCAGGCTTCCCTAGTGGTTCAGTGGTTAAGAATCCACCTGCCAATGCAGAGGACATGGGTTCGATCCTTGGTTGGGAAGACCCCTCTGCTGTGGAGCAAATAAGCCCAGAAGCCACAATTACTGAAGCCCGAGTACCCTAGAGCCCTGCTCTGCAACAAGAGAAGCCACCGCAATGAGAAGCTGGAGCACCGCACGTAGAGAGTAGCCCCCTGTTCTCCACAACTAGAGAAAAGCCCACCTGTAGCCTTGAAGACCCAGAACAGCCAAAAATAAATAATAATAATAAATAAACTAAGTATGTATTCAGTGTACACATGAGTAATGGAGCGGAGCCCATAACCCAAGTTGCAGTTTCCTCCTTTGTAATGAGGAGGGTCAACACTCTCTGCAGACCTGCCCAGACCCCCAGCACACGTGGACAGAGTGAGGCCTGGGGGTGAGAGGGGAGCCAAAGAGGAGAGCAGAGCAGGGGAAGATCCCAGAGGATTAGAGACAAAATATAAAAACACCTGCCACGGGGTAAGCCCTCAGTAAATGGGAGCTTTTACTGCCTCTTAAAGACAACCCCAGACTTGGAAACCTATGTAAACAAAACAAAGAAATGATCACGTGCTTCGGACTTTTAAAGGTTCCTCATTCTACCCAGGACTTGGCTCTCTACTCACAGCCCCCCTCCCCAGGCATATTTGAAATAGGATTCAGTTCACAGGACTTTTCAAATTTTGGACGCCACGAGATCTTAATCGTAATAATAAACTCATGAGTGCTTGAATGGGACAAAAGGGAAATAGGGAGATTCTAGACTGGGAAATTCTTAAAAAGACAAAACCCTCCAGCGGCAAGGGGCAACTCAGGGCCTGCTCAGAGAAGCCCCTTCCCCCCGCCCCAAATTGTGCCAAGCCTACTACAAGGAAAGGCACAGCTCCCCAGCAAGCAGCCCGCTTAGGCTGCTCAGGAGAGAGAGATAATACCCTCAGCCACCATCAGTGGTAGCAGCTGGAAGAAAAGTGCTGTGGTGAAAACAGAACTTGGACAAATAAAAGGGAAACATCAGAGGCATGACCCAGAAGAGGAGGAGCTTGGTGGTGGTGATGAGGCGAGGTCTGTTTCTTCCTAGTTCTAATTAGTTGGTGCGGAGGGAGGGGGATGGGGAGGTGTGTTCATAATCCCATTAAATCTGGTGGGGGAGGGGTTGCTCTACAGGAGGATTTTCTGTGTATCAACTTGGAACACCCTTGAATTACATTCTAAAAATAATTTCAGAAATGTTATCCAAGTAATATGTGTGGTTAATTAAAACAACTTCTTCAATGCTTTATAAATAGTTCAAGAACCAGAGTCGTCACAACCCTCTAAGGATATCGACAACAGACCCGGTCTCTGTTTTTCAAAGAGAACACGGTGGTCAGTCCCACTCCTGACATCTCCCTCGCAGCCCCAAGCCGCCCCCACCCCGCACGCACGGCTCTGGGACACCAGCCACCGGCCTTCCTTGCCTCGGGGCTTCCACGCAGCTGCCAGGGTGCTCTTTCTGGAAAGCACATTTGCCCACACCATTCTCTGAGCTCTCCTCCTTCCTGGGCCGTCCCACCAGATCGAGCAAATCCCTGAGCCCAGCACTTCAGATGAAACCTTCAGACACCGGTCCCCTCCTTCCAGGAGTACCAGCTGTCCCCTCGCCCTGTGCCCTCTGGCATCAGCCACAGCAGCTGCTTCCAGCAGCCTCTCCTCCTTCACCCATGCTCTCCTCTCTCTGGAAGCCCTTCCTTCCATTTCTCAGCCTCCATGACCCTATGTGTCCTCCGCCTCTAACACTATCTCACCGAAACCTTCCCTTTAAACTCCTCATGCAGCTGATGGTGAATTCCTCCAAGTGATCAGACTGTATTGTCATCACCGCTATTAATGTGACTTTTTTTTTTTTTCCGTTTCTGTATTCCCTAGGAGAATGTGAGTTTGTAAAATCCTTATCTGATTTGTTGGTTTTTAATTATTCCCAGTCCCAGGCTCTGTGCAAAGCAAAAAGTAAGCATTTGATAGCTGTTTCTTGGATGAACAAATGAATGAATAAATGAATGGTACCTGGTCAATGGTACCCTGCAGTTGCCAGAGTGCTCCTTCTGGAAAGCAGATCTGATCATCACTCCCTGAGCTATATCCCTCTTCAGGTGATGAGGTTATAGAGGGAGCTAGTAATAAACAGGGGGAGAAGGCGATGGCACCCCACTCCAGTACTCTTGCCTGGAAAATCCCATGGACGGAGGAGCCTGGTAGGCTGCAGTCCATGAGGTCGCTAAGAGTAGGACACGACTGAGCGACTTCACTTTCACTTTTCATTTTCATGCATTGGAGAAGGAAATGGCAACCCACTCCATTGTTCTTGCCTGGAGAATTCCAGGGACGGGGGAGCCTGGTGGGCTGCCGTCTATGGGGTCGCATAGAGTCGGACACGACTGAAGCGACTTAGCAGCAGCAGCAGCAGTAATTAACAGGAGGAGCAGACAAGGGGGCAAGGGAGGAAGAGAGGAAGAGACAGGAGAGGAAATGGAGAGAGAGGGGAGGAGGAGGAGAATAGGAAGAAGTCTCTGTGACTTTGACAAATTACTCATTTTCACTGAGTTTCGGTTTCCTCATTTGTATGATAAAACGGAAGTGCTGGCCAGATTACCTTTGAAGGGTTCTTCCAGTTATCAAATTCCAGCCCTCTGGACTCCCAACTAGTCCTGAGTCCCTGGCGGCTATAACCCTGGTTTTAGCGCCATCTAGTGGTAAACAAAAGCAGCAGTGAGGAGAAAGGCAGAGAGGCTCGGTCATGTCCGACTCTTTGTGACGCCCCCGTCGACTGTAGCCCACCATGTTCCTTTTCCATGGAATTTTCCAGGCAAGAATACTGGAGTGGGTTGCCATTTCCTACTCCAGGACATCTTCTCTACCCAGGGCTTGAAGCCACAGCTTCTGCGGCTCCTGCATTGGCAGGGGGGATTCTTTACCACAGAGCCACCTCAAACTTAATTATTTTATGAGGCAGCAAGAAATGAGATCAAGTGAAAGTCGCTCAGTCAAGTCAGGCTCTTTGTGATCCCATGGACTACACAGTCCATGGAACAAGAAATGAGATCAAGTGAAAGTCGCTCAGTCACGTCTGGCTCTTTGTGATCCCATGGACTACACAGTCCATGGAATCCTCCAGGCCAGAATACTGGAGTAGGTAGCCATCCCCTTCTCCAGGGGATCTTCCCAACCCAGGTATCGAACCCAGGTCTCCCGCATTGCAAAAGGGTTCTTTACCAGCTGAACCACCAGGAAAGTTTAAGAACACTGGAGTGAGTAGCCTATCCCTTTGACAGCGAATCTTGCCGACCCAGGAATCGAACTGGGGTTTCCTGCATTGCAGGCGGGTTCTTTACCAGCTGAGCTATCAGGGAAGGGTATTAACCAGAGAATTCCATTAACCTGGTGATGGAATAATTAATTAACCTCAGAAAATATATGAAGCAGCCAATTAGGAGGTCTGAAATGAAGACAGCAACAAAACAATTCCTGTGTACTCCTGTTTTCTTTTTTAAAATCAGTTTACTGCTTGCCATCCTGCTTAAATCTTTACTTTGGGAGGAAACATACTTTTGAAGCACCTGTGGTGTGGAACTCTAATACCTCAATTAACCACATGCTAAATATTTAATGTAAACTGTACTTGTTTCAAATTTCTTTTTTTACCTTCACTGAAGTGTGATAAGAAATGTCAAAACCCAAATATTACCAGTTGACACTGTAGAAAATATTAGGGACAATTCTGAGCGAGGCAGCAGAATAGCAAACTCCAGGATCTAAATAATGCTCATGTGTAAGTTCCAATAAAATACACTGACCTAAAATTTTTATCAACCTGGTATTTGGTTTCTAAATTACTTTCTAGTTGCCACAAATAAGAATCAACCAACCAACTTGAACTAATACATAATTTTTTTTAATTGAGCATATATTGAAGAATGACACTGAATTTTTCTATAATCTATCCCCAGAGCTATGCTCCTGAAATGACTTTCTGGGCAAAGCAAACATTTAAAAGCGTAGGTATTTTATAGACTCTTAAGTACATCTTTGAGTGGGAAGGAGACAAATTGGTCCTACATTTAAACCATCTCTAAAAGGGAGATCCCACTGCAGTGTGTAATTAGATTTGTGAGTAATACTAACCTATATCTGCAGAGCACATTACTTTATAAACCTGTTCCTATTCATCCTACCTTATTGTGGTCTGATAGAATCTTGCTAACTGTTGATGAATACAATACACATGCAGGAATTATTTTTGTGTAACCCCAGAAATGCATATAGTATGACACTGAAACTGAGCCATTGCACTGCACTGACTATATTTTCCAAACGAAAATTCAGGCTGCTTGGATTTGTTTTTAACTTTTTATTTTATATTGGAGTATAGCAGGTTAACAATGCTGTGATAGATCCAGGTGGACCACAAAGGGACTCAGCCATACATATACATGTATCCATTCTCCCTCAAACTCCCCTCCCATCCAGGCTGCCACATAACATTGAGCAGAGTTCTCTGTGCTGTACAAAGGCCACTTGTACTGACAAGAATGTATGTGCCCATGGAGATGGAGGTGAAACTGGAACTGCCAGTATGTATCACCTGCAGACTACTGCTTCCTTGAAAAATTTATAATCTAGAAGTGTTCGAAACGATAAAAGCTACAGAAGTAAAGTCGGGCAGTCTTTTTATGACTAGAATCAGAATCCAAGTCTCGGAGACAGCTTTGAAGAAAGGTATGACTCTGGGTATTATTAATAACAACATGAAAGAATGTAGTGAGTTATGGATGATGGACTTATGAGGCAGGTCTGTGCCTGACTTCTATATTTTATCTGCCATTACATATATGCCTTAACCTGTAAGCTTAAAGATGTACCTCGTTTATGCCTGACATAGTTACATAAAGGAGGATATGTTTTGTTTGGATAGGCTCAATTTATTTGACAAAGTCCAAGAGAGTCTCAAACATACAGAGTTAAAAAACAAACTTGCCAGAAACAAAATGCTAATAATGCTTAAATGCTTCCAGGTGGCTCAGTGGTAAAGAATCCTCCTGCCAATGCAGGAGATAGAGTTTGACCCCTGGGTCAGGAAGATCCCCTGGAGAAGGAATAACGACCCACTCCAGTATTCTTGCCTGGAGAATCCCATGGACAGAGGAATCTGGCAGATTATAATCCATGGGGTCGCTAAGAGTTGAACTCAACTGAGCAACTGAGCGCACACACACACAATGCTTAAATAGGTAGCCAGAACACTTGGGGAGAAGGCCCGTTAGCCCAGTGAAAAGTCATCAGCTCCATAGTCAAAGCCAAACAAGGAAAACACCTGCGATTAATTTCATGGTGATTTAAAGCATATTAGGTGATTGCAAACAACTACCTTCCTGAATAGGGCTTCCCTGGTGACTCAGTTGGTGAAGAATCCGCCTGCAATACGGGAAACCTGGAGTCAATCCCTGGGTTGGGAAGATCCCCTGGAAGAGGGCATGGCTCCACTCCAGTAACCTTGCCTGGAAAATCCCTATGGACAGAGAAGCCTGGCAGGCTACAGTCCATGGGGTCACAAAGAGTCGGACATGACTGAATGACTAAACACACACACCCCTTCTAAA
Source organism: Bison bison bison (assembly GCF_000754665.1). Classification (NCBI taxonomy): domain Eukaryota; kingdom Metazoa; phylum Chordata; class Mammalia; order Artiodactyla; family Bovidae; genus Bison; species Bison bison. The sequence continues at coordinate 17,444,402 of NW_011495034.1, read as the reverse complement.
TTGGCATCCATTGAAATGTAAATATTTCTCATTCTCCCCCCTCCCCATTATTTTCCATCCTGAAATTCCATTTGGAAATCGTATACCCATAGATGTCACAGTCGTTGCCTCTTCTTCGTTGATAAGGATGCTCTGCTTAGAGGTTTTTATAAGTGTTATTTTTCCTGTAATGAATCCTCAGCAATTCAAGCCTGTCTCGTCAGCTTGCTGCATGTAAGTGTCCCTTGATTAATGGACCTGTCACCTCCACGAGCTGATATCCAACAACAAAGGCTCAGCTGAAAAACATCATTTCTTATCCTGGTTGCCCAAGCACTTCTGGTTTCCAAGCTTTGTGCATATAACGTATGTCCCCAGTATTTCATTCTGGGTTCTGTTAATAATAAGGAAAGTTACATTCACACAGATAATTGAATTGTTTAATTCAATAGAAATAATTTCTTTTCTTCAAATTATGTGCTTCATATGATGGAGGTTTATTTCCCCCTTTCTGTTTTTTCACTACCATCAACTGAACTGTGACCTAGCCATTTAAATCAATATATAGGTCAATATAAACATTTTTTTTTTTGCTTGATTCCCTCTGGAGGTAAAAACTTGCAAGAATAGAATTGTTTGGGGTGGGGGTGGAAAGTAAGTCTGTAAATAAAAATATTTTGCTTTAGTAACAAAGGCATGAGTTCAGTTTAGTCACCCAGTCATGTCTGACTCTTTGTGATCCCATGAACTGCAACGCACCAGGCTTTCCTGTCCTTTGCCAACTCCTAGAGCTTGCTCAAACTCATGTCCACCGAGCTGGTGATGCCATCCAACCATCTCATCCTCTGTTGTCCCCTTCTCCTGCCTTCAATCTTTCCCAGCATCAGGGTCTTTTCCAAGGAGTCAGTACTTCGCATCAGGTGGCCAAAGTATTGAAGCTTCAGCTTCAGCATCAGTCCTTCCAATGAATATTCAGGACTGATTTCCTTTAGGATTGACTGGTTTGATCTCCTTGCTGTCCAAGGGACTCTCAAGAGTCTTCTCCAGCACCACAGTTTAAAAGCATCAGTTCTTTGGCGCTCAGCTTTCTTTATAGTCCAACTCTTACATCGATACTGACCACTGGAAAAACCATAGCTTTGACTATTCAGACCTTTGTCTGTAAAGTAAAGCAAAGGCACAGACTCAGTTAAAAGTGAAGGCTGTATGCTTAGCCCATTTTGCTTGTGCTTTTATGTTGTCAGATTCCATTTCAGTGGAAGAATCAGAACTCTCAGATTATAAACAAGCAGAATCATGGGCTACACCAAGCTTCTAGATAGACAACATCCTGAAAAATGACATAATTTGGGGGGTAGGATAGATATCAAGGGGATTACCAAGACAAGTGGCCCCAAAGTTATAAACCAATGGACTACCTCAAAAAATGTATTTCATGATGTGAATGAAAAAAAGAAAGGACAGAATGCCATGCTGAAGCTCACTGCAAGTAGGAAAATGAAAAACTTCTTTCAATGCCTGGGGGTGGAGGGAATATATATAAAATGCAGGCCTCAAAGAAAACAAGGACCGGAGTATAGGTCCATGCACATATCATTTCTGTAGCCATAAAATCCTAAAACGTTTTCTAATAATAAGAAAGGAGGACTTCCCTGGTGGCCTAGTGGTTAAGAATCTGCCTTGCGATGTAGGGGATGCAGGTTTGATCCCTGGTCAGGAAACTAAGGTCCCACATGCCAAGGAGCAACTAAGCCCATGATCTACAACTAGAATCCTCCCATCTCAACAAAAGATCTGGCATGACGCAACAGATTCCTCCCGGGTGCTGCAACTGAGCCCCCGACACAGCCAAATTAATTAACTTTAAAAAAAGAAAAGAAAAGGGGTGTAAACCTGGAGTGCAGATGGCTAGACACAACATCCAGGGGAAAGGAAGCAGAGGCTGGCATTCCCAGGGCTGGCAGGCACGCAAGGACAAGAAGGCTAAGATGAAGCAGTGACGCCCAGGAACGCACACACCACACCTAAGCAACACTAAGACCAAAGGCCAAACACCCAAGAAAGAACCAGTGGCAACACAGGGGGCACAAGCATTCGAATGGCACTGAGGTCAGCAGCTGTGTGCCAAGTATGAGTAATAAGACACTCAACCGATCACAGTATAAGAACATCCATTGAAGATCCCGGAAATATGCAGCTTACTAACACATGGGGTACAAAGAGAATTAAGGAAGCTTTCAGCCAAAACCGAAGTTTGGAATGAAACAAAACATGAAAGAAACACATGCATTTTCTATAGCTGACCACTTCCTTATTTTGTTCTCTTTTTCCAAAAGAGTAAATTGCCTCTTCTGTTTGATGCTCTTCAGTAGTAACAAGAAATCCCTGAGTAGAACAACTCCAAATCCCCAAGCAATACATAGCTTTGGGTGGTTTGTTAGTTGTGTCATTCAACATCATATCATTAGCCGACGAATTAAGAGAAATACCCTTTTTTTTCATATTGGCAATCTCATGCAGATATTATTAGGGTTCTGCCATTAAAGGTGTGTGTGTGGGGAGTTGCCCTTAGACTTCCTTCTAACCGCGTGTGAGAAATGCTGATTCAACAAGCATTATTACTTGTTTCAGTTTCTTGTTTTCAGGGCTATTACTCATATCTGGAAGAACTACCCTAGACTGAAATGAATAATTCAAATCTGAATCACGCAAAGTTTCTAATCTCCTTTTTTAGTCTTCAAAAATTTCTTTTCCACAGTCATCATGTAGTGATCCAAAGGAGTAATATTAAAAAGGATCTACCTACATCCTTAGCCCTATCCTTTTAAGTACATTTAGACTCTGATAGTGACTGCAGCCATGAAATTAAAAGACATTTACTCCTTGGAAGGAAAGTTATGACCAACCTAGATAGCATATTCAAAAGCAGAGACATTACTTTGCCAACAAAGGTCCGTCTAGTCAAGGCTATGGTTTTTCCTGTGGTCATGTATGGATGTGAGAGTTGGACTGTGAAGAAGACTGAGTGCCGAAGAATTGATGCTTTTGAGCTGTGGTG
>NW_011495034.1:17439318-17440839 GCF_000754665.1 Bison bison bison | reverse complement strand
TGATGCTGGGCAAGACTGAAGGCAGAAGGAGAAGGGGGTGGCAGAGGATGAGATGGTTGGATGGCATCACTGACTCAATGGATATAATTCTGAGAAAATTCCAGGAGATGGTGAAGGACAGGGGAGCCTGGTGTGTTGCAAAGAATTAAACATGACTTAACACTGACAACAACAACATCCTCAGTCTATTTTAAGTAAATTTAGATTCTGATGGAGTGCCAAGTGTTACTTTTGGGTACAAACTTTTGTGGCTCTTACTCCTTCCTGGCAACTTTCTTTCCTAGTGGGTTGTTTCCTAGTTGTTTGTTTGTTTGTTTTACAGATTTGCTTCCAAATCATTTAATATAGTATCCTCCATGGAATTCAGGTCAGTTTGATTTTAAAACCTTTCACGTACTTTAGGCTGATAACATGGAAGCTTTCAGTACGATAGGAATTATTCATTTGGACTATCTGGGAACACTTCAAGTTCTTTTTTCCCCTTTATTAAAGGAGCAAAACACTTTGAGTTTCAGAAATCTGGAGGTGTGAAAGGTGGGTTGACTACCCCAGTCTACAGGCACGTTTTTATAGAGACTATGGGGGCTTCCCTGATGGCTCAGTGGTAAAGAACTTGCCTGCCACTGTAGGAGATATAAGAGATTCGGGTTCGATCTCTGGGTCAGGACGATCCCCTGGAGGAGGGCCTGGCAGCCCACTCCAGTATTCTTGCCTGGAGAATCTCATGGACAGAGGAGCCTGGCGGACTATAGTCCATGGGGTCACAAAGAGTCGGACACAAATGAGGTGACCTAGCACACACACACACACGCGCGTAGGGAAATAAAGCTACTCTGAATTTCTCAGGGCTCCAGGAAAAGCCCTGACTCCTGAGACTCTTCACATACCAGGATACTTAGATCTGTAGCCATTTGTCTAGTTAATTGCCTTCCTCTGAAAGGATGATCAAGTTCTTCTTATCTCAGGGAGAGGCCAAAGAGCTCCAGTTGGCCCAGACACCAAAGTTAAGCCCCTAGGTGCCAGAAGACACCAGGGCCTTCTCCCCAGGTATTTACTTGAAAATGGAGACGTTCCAGAACTTGGAGACTGTATTAGATGATAAAAGCAGACACTAAGGGCTGTCTAGCTCAAGGAAAGACTTTTGGTATACAAAATGGTTGGAGTTAGGTTTCAAGCCCATCTAAGTTTTCCAAGGAGAGTTTCAAGGGAGGGGGATAATGACCTCCTTCCTTCTTCTTTTTTAAAGCACAGAAAAATGCCTTACCTGTGGCATGTCCCACTACAAGTGTGGGACTGCTGATCCCTGGCCAGAGGGGAGGCCTGGAGTAAGTGGGAGCCATGTGCTTATTTTTGTTTGTTGTTGTTTTAGTCAGTAAGTCATGTCCAACTTTTTCTGACCCCATGGACTGTAGCTCGCTGGGCTCCTCTGTATGGGATTTTCCAGGCAAGAATATAGGCGTGAGTTGCCATTTTCTTCTCCAAGGGATCTTCCTGACCCAGGGATTGAACCATCTTCTGCTT
>NW_011495034.1:17438913-17439218 GCF_000754665.1 Bison bison bison | reverse complement strand
CATGGGGTCGCAAAGAGTTGGACACAACTGAGCGACTGAACTGAACTGACTGAGACTCTGATAGAATACAAAGTATTACTTTTAGTACAAACTTTTGTGGCCCTTACTCCTTCCTGATGGCTTTCTATCCCGGTGAGTGCTATTTTGTTTTTGTTTTGTTTTCAAATTTGCCCAGTCATTTAACATAGTATTGAAATGTGGTGCTGGAGAAGACTCTTGAGAGTCCCTTGGACTGTAAGATCAAACCAGTCAATCCTAAAGGAAATCAGCCCTGAATATTCATTGGAAGGACTGATGCTGAAGCT
>NW_011495034.1:17437611-17438804 GCF_000754665.1 Bison bison bison | reverse complement strand
AGGCGGATTCTTTACCACTGGTGCCATGTGGGAAGTTCCTAAACCAAAGATAAATGTATTCAAAATATGTAAGGTAGCTCTTGTCACTCGGGAAAAGCTGAAGACCAGGCCAGGGAGTAACAAGAACCTGAACAATCTTAAGTACCCATCAGTGGATGAATGGATAAAAACTTGTGCTACATACAAATTGAGGTTTTGCGGTAAGTTTTCATCAAGCAAATCTATCAGCACCATTTTCCAGCTACATTTGCTCACTTTATGTCTCTGTTACATTCTGGTAATTCTTGCAATATTTCAAACTTTTATTGTTATATTTATTATGGTAATTTGTGATCAATGACCTTTGATATTTTGTAATGGTTTTGACTTTTTAGCAATAAAGTATCTTTTAATTTAAAAAAATCTTGTGATAAATATGATATATATATTCCATATAATGATGTGGAATATTATTCAACCATTAAAAAAAAAAAAACAAGGAAATCCGACCACAACATGGGTGGCCTCTGAAGGCATTGTGCGAAATGAAATGTCAGAAAGAGAAAGACAAATACTGTAAGATCTCACTTACACATGAAATCTCAAAAAACAGATAAGAAAACAAACCTCTTGAAAGAAAATCAGACTTGTAGTTACCAGAGGCAGAATTGGGTGGGGAGGGGTGTGAAATTGGAGGTAAGTGGTCAAAAAAGTACAAACATCCAGGAAATGGCAACCCACTCCAGCGTTCTTGCCTGGAGAATCCCAGGGACGGGGGAGCCTGGTGGGCCGCCGTCTATGGGGTCACACAGAGTCGGACACGACTGAAGTGACTTAGCATAGCATAGCATAGCATAGGGAAGTAATGTACAATGCAATGACTAGGACTAACACTACTGTATGATACATAGGAAAGTTAAGAGAGTAAATCCGAATTTCCTTTCCTCTTTTTTAAATTGTATCTATACGAGAAAATGCATGTTCAGTTCAGTTCAGTTCAGTTCATTTGCTCAGTCGTGTCCGACTCTGCAACCCCATGAATCGCAGCACGCCAGGCCCCCCTGTCCATCACCAACTCCCAGAGTCTACTCAAACTCATGTCCATCGAGTCGGTGATGCCATCCAACCATCTCATCCTCTGTCATCTCCTTCTCCTCCTGCCTTCAATCTTTCCCAGCATCAGGGTCTTTTCAAATGAGTCAGCTCTTTGCCTG
>NW_011495034.1:17434963-17437363 GCF_000754665.1 Bison bison bison | reverse complement strand
ACATTTCAACTTTCACATCCATACATGACTACTGGAAAAACCGTAGCCTTGACTAGACAGATCTTTGTTGACAAAGTAATGTCTCTGCTTTTTAATATGTTGTCTAGGTTGGTCAGAACTTTTCTTTCAAGGAGTAAGTGTCTTTTTATTTTATGGCTGCAGTCACCATCTGCATGATTTTGGAGCCCCAAAAAATTAAGTCTGCCACTGTTTCTCCATCTATTTGCCATGAATTGATGGGACCGGATGCCACGATCTTTGTTTTCTGAATGTTGAGCTTTAAGCCAACTTTTTCACTCTCCTTTCACTTTCATCAAGAAGCTCTTTAGTTCTTCTTCACTATCTGCCATAAGGGTGTTGTGATCTGCATATCTGAGGTTGTTGATATTCTCCCAGCAATCTTGATTCCAGCTTGTGCTTCATCCAGCCCAGCATTTCTCATGATGTACAGAGAAGGTGATGGCACCCCACTCCAGTACTCTTGCCTAGAAAATCCCATGGATGGAGGAGCCTGGTAGGCTGCAGTCCATGGGGTTGCGAAGAGTTGGACACAAATGAGTGACTTCACTTTCACTTTTCACTTTTCACTTTCCTGCATTGGAGAAGGAAATGGCAACCCACTCCAGTGTTCTTGCCTGGAGAATCCCAGGGATGGGAGAGCCTGGTGGGCTGCCGTCTATGGGGTCATACAGAGTTGGACATAATTGAAGCGACTTAGCAGCAGCAGCAGCAGCACTCTGCATATAAATTAAATAAGCAGGGTGACAATATACAGCCTTGACATACTCCTTTTCCTATTTGGAACCAGTCTGTTGTTCCATGTCCAGTTCTGACTGTTGCTTCCTGACCTACATACAGATTTCTCAAGAGGCAGGTCAGGTGGTCTGGTATTCCCATCTCTTTCAGAATATTCTGAACTGAACTGAACTGATCAGCATTGCAAGGAAGAAAGAGGGACCAAAGCACAGGGTGGGGTTCCTTTATTAGGGCGCCTGCCCATCATCCTTCCCTGTATACTCGTTGGTTAGGTTTGGCCCCAGTAAGCACCTCCAGCTGCAGGGGAGGCTGAGAGAGTGAATGTCTGGCATAAAGTGTCTGAAGAGCAGTGATTAGCTTACATGGGGGGCTTCATCCCCTGAGGCTGGACATGTTGCTGCCCAAAACTAAATCAGGGTTCTGCTAGCAAGGAGGATGGGGCAATAGCCCTCAAGATTCAGATTCCCGGGTAAGAGTCAATGGGCCTAGCCTGGGTCATCGTGCTTGAGTCAGGAAACATGATTGAAAGGTAAGCTTTTGAAGGGGAAGCAGGAAGAAGAAGCAGGAAGCTGAGTACAGAAGAGACACAGCTCCATCTCCCTCCTCACAGGTCTTTTCAGATAGCAGGACAGCCTACATAAATTGTGGAGCCCAGTACAAATAAAAGTGTGAGCCCTCTTGTTTACAAATTATTAAGAATTTAAATATGCTGACAAGCACAGGTCCATGTGTGACTGCATGGGTCATGTGCCCATGAAGGGTGCCCAGAATGGAGTGACCATCCCAAGAGAATCAGCCTTGGTTGGGTCTGCTTTTTGTATGAGATTGGATTAAAGACATTCAGGGATGGCGGGGGAAGCTGTGGTTGACATTGTTATAATTCACATATATCCAGGCTGTTGTACAAACTATTAGTTAAAGAGCAAAGAAAGAGGTGATCACACCCCTTCTGCATGTGTAATAACCACGGGCAGTGGAAGAATTCAGACAATACAGAGTTCTGAGGGGGCTTCTGATCTATTCCAACTGTGGCTGGGCAAGGGGGGATGGCACATCGGCTTTATTTCTTGTGCCCATGCAGACTTGACCATGCCAGTTTATTATTTGATCGTCTCAGTGGCCCTGTGCAGCGCAATGTATTATCTCCATGAGGTCACCGGGGCTCACAGAGGTACACGGTCAAGCTGGGATTAGAAGCTAGGCAGTGTGAATCTAGAATTCATGTGTGTCAGCTCTCTGAAGTGTCAGCATTCAGTTCAGCTCAGTCGCTCAGTTGTGTCCGACTCTTTGCGACCCCATGAACCGCAGCACGCCAGGCCTCCCTGTCCAACACCAACTCCCAGAGTCCACCCAAACCCATGTCCATTCAGTTGGTGATGCCATCCAACCATCTCATCCTCTGTCATTCCCTTCTCCTCCTGCCCCCAATCCCTCCCAGCATCAGGGTCTTTTCAAATGAGTCAGCTCTTCACATCAGCTGCCCAAAGTATTGGAGTTTCAGCTTCAACATCAGTCCCTCCAATGAACACCCAGGACTGATCTCCTTTAGGATGGACTGGTTGGCTCTCCTTGCAGTCCAAGGGACTCTCAAGAGTCTTCTCCAACACCACAGTTCAAAAGCCTCAATTCTTCGGCACTCAGCTT
>NW_011495034.1:17430668-17434863 GCF_000754665.1 Bison bison bison | reverse complement strand
TCTGTGCTCAGCTTTCTTTATAGTCCAACTCTCACATCCATACATGACTACTGGAAAAACCACAGCCTTGACTAGACGAACCTTTGTTGGCAAAGTAATGTCTCTGCTTTTTAATATGCTGTCTATGTTGGTCATAACTTTCCTTCCAAAAAGCAAGCCTCTTTCAATTTCATGGCTGCAATCACCATCTGCAGTGATTTTGGAGCCCAGAAAAATAAAGTCAGCCACTGTTTCCCCATATATTTGTCAGCATTAGAACACATCTAATGAGGTTGGAGAAATTGTAAGGAGTGGGCTGTGTAAGACTGGACATAAAAGGGCTGTTTTTGAGGGACTTCAACTACTAGGGGCAGTTTCATAAGGGATATCAGTCCAGCAACAGAAATACAGGATAGATTATAGCCCCAAGGATGTCCACAGGAGATCAACTAGGGAGACTGAGCTGGAAAATAAACTTCATTTTTCTCATAAAAGTGTCTGTCATACTTGGTCACTTTCTGAAACGAATCCACAAGCCAGGAACATTTGTCTAAATACTTTTAATTAAAATGCATTATAATAGGATAAAAGCCAGAGTGCAAACACAATATTCATGTTTACTAAGAAAATGAATGAAAATATTCCAGGGAGCCGAATACATTGGGATAATGAAACTGCAAACAGCTTCTTGGTTTTCATCTTATTTAAAATATTTACGTGGTTAAAAAAAAAAATTGATGTTCATTTTCTACCAAAATGCAGGAAATGTTGAAACATTTTAAATTAGTAAAGACAACACATATAAGTAAAAGTCCTGTTTCAGCTGCAGAATAACAGTATTCCTGATCTGTATCATCTATATCTTGGCAATCAGCCCATCTCATTCTATTTGGAGAATAAGGTCAGCCTCAAATTCAATTTATCTAATATCCAAAGTTGGTGAAAGTATCAAGTTTTATGAGATTTCTCAGTGAAATTAAGACACTGCTGATCTCATTTCAAAATCAATTTTCTTTCCAGGACAATTCTTGGAAACCTCAAAAATCTCTCGCTTTATATAATAAGCAGTATACACTCAAGGGTTGATATCTAAAAGAATAAGCACATTTATATAACAAAGACTCCTTAGTAAGTAGAAGATAACAGTGAAGGTGCCTTTGAAACTTTTTGCCATCTACTGAAAGGCAATAAGCTGATTGATATATCTGAAATACTTGGTAAAGATGGAAGTACTCTCTATGCTTGGGTCGTAGAACATATAGTTCAAATATGATAAAGAGGAATGGGGATGGTAAAGAAAAAAATTAGCCCAAGCCTCCAGACTTCTCCTATTTAAAAAGTATTTACCAGTGAAATGGTATCTGTACAGTATTTTTAACTGCAGCATTATTTTTAATAGCTTATGACTGGAAACAATGCAAATGGCCATCAATGGGAGAGAGGTGAAGTGTTACGGTGCGTGTACGTGTTCTCTGCCTCTTCAGTCGAGTCCGACTCTTTGCAACCCCACGGATTGTAGCCCGCCAGGCTCTTCAGTCCATGGGATTCTCCAGGCAAGAATATTGGAGTGGGTTGCCATGCCCTCCTCCAGGGGAACTTCCCAATCCAGGGATCAAACCTGCATCTCTCCTGCATTTCAGGCAGATTCTTGACTGCTGAGTCACAGAGGAAGCCCCTAAGCGTTACGGTACATCCATACAATGGGCTAGGTTGCAGTCCAGAAAAAATAAGCAAGCCCTTTATGTTCTGATAGGAAACAATCTCCAAAATAAATCAACTGAAAAGTAACAGCAGCTCTAGTATGTTACCGTTTGGAGGCGGGTAGGGAGGGAAGGCGGAGAAGGCAATGGCAACTCACTCCAGTACTCTTGCCTGGAAAATCCCATGGATGGAGGAGCCTGGTAGGCTGCAGTCCATGGGGTCGCTAAGAGTCGGACACAACTGAGCGACTTCACTTTCACGCATTGGAGAAGGAGATGGCAGCCCACTCCAGTGTTCTTGCCTGGAGAATCTCAGGGACGGGGGAGCCTGGTGGGCTGCCGTCTATGGGGTCGCATAGAGTCGGACACGACTGAAGCGACTTAGCAGCAGCAGCAGGGAGGGAAGGAAGGAAATCAGAGTGAATTTACATATTTCCTCGTGCAAGCTTAAAAATATCTCTGAAAGAATAAACAAGAAACTGATAATCATGGTTGCTTCCAGGAAGGGGACCAAGGAGGTTGGGAATCTGGGGTGGGAGGGAGAATTTTTAATGACTATTGTACATATGTAAATATGTTATTGGCTTCCCAGGTGGCGCTAGTGGTAAAGAACCTGCCTGCCAATGCGGGAAACATAATGAGACAGGGGTTCGATACCTGGGTTGGGAAAATCCCCTGGAGGAAGGCATGGCAATCCACTCCAGTATTCTTGCCTGGAGAATCTCATGAAAAGAGGAGCCTGGTGGGCTACAGTCCATAGGGTCACAGAGAGTTGGACATTACTGAAGTGACTTAGTAAATAGGTTATTACCTTTAAAAATAAATAGAAGTTTTTTGAAAGGTCAGTTAATAACACTGCTCATCGCTATATTCAATAGAAAGATTACTACGATCACATGATACGACAGGGACTAGGGGAATCTGTTTGTTACCCTGGGATTTAGCAATACTTAGGCCAGTCTGGGAATTCCCATATTGTTTACTCTTCACAGGGAAGTGAATGCTGTGCTTTCATTTGGATGGATTAAGAACACAACTTTGCCAGCCTTCAAAGGCCCCTTTCTGTAGTTCACCTGGTTTCTGTAATTTTATATGAAATGGGCAGGACCTATTGGAATGCCAGGTCTTTTTATTCATTGTTGCTGATAGAAACAAATGGCCCAATCCTAGTTTTTGTTTTTAATCACCCACACCCCACAAAGAGCCATTTGGTATGCAAATATAATCCTCTCAATAAATATTCATTTGACTGAGTGACTCTTTTTCCTGTTTTCATTATAAAAGCAACATGACTTGTTCTGGAGAAAGCTCAGAAATTTCAGTGGTTGTTAGTCATGAGACACCACCTTCTAGGCTTAGTGGAAATTGCTACCATTATCTCTTAGGGCTTCCCAGGTGGCGCTAGTGGTAAAGAACTTATGTGCCAATGCAGGAGACATAAGCGACTTGGGTTTGATCTCTGGGTTGGAAAGACGATCCCTGGGAGGAGGGCATGGTAACCCACTCCAGTATTCTTGCCTGGAGAATCCCACAGAGAAACCTGGCAGGCTATGGTCCATGGGGTCGAAAAGAGTTGGACACGACTGAAGTGACTTAGCACACATCATCATCTCTACAGCAAGGGTGTCAAAAACAAGTAATGAGTTAATCCCTGATGAAGAGGATTAGGTAACTGGCAGAGTGGATGCTCAGAAACGCTCACAGCCTCTTGCCAGTAAACCATTTCCATTATATCTATTCTAAGGAAACAGCATCGCTGGGCACAATGGGATAATGTCTGCGGAAGTACTAACTGTCCTCTGGAGCACTGCGTTCCTAATGTGACTGCCCAGTAGAGAGACAGCACCAGACCACGGGTCTGATGCGTGTGCTGTCTCCACTTCGTCGAAAGAACAGCATAGCTGTCTCCCACTTCTGCCAGAAATGTTTTCTCTTCTTGAAATGAGGGGAAGACAAATTCCTGAGGGGAAAATCCAAACTTTCAACAGCTCTTTGTTTCTCCAACAAGGCTTCCCATGTACTGAAGCCCTACACAAAAGTATTTTGTTCTTAAATATAATTACAGGTGCAGAGGAGGCAGGGTTCTCTAGTGACGGTGGGAACTCACCCAGCACAGACACTATGAAGTTTGTTAATTTCAATACCAGCCCCGCGAGATGGAGAAACTGATGTCAGATCAGGACCACCGGCCGAGCACTTGAGGCCACTATCGCGGACCAGCGTCTTGGCCTTTGGGGAGCGGAGGGTGCGGGGTGGCAGGGGGAAGGAGGGGGCGGGGGGCGTCGAGGTGGGGTGCCGGGTGGTGGGGAGCGGGCACCTGCGGGGGCTGGGGGAGCGGGTAGTGCACTAACTGCCGCCTTACTCCTCCTCTTTCTCCTTCCTCGCCTCCTCCCCTTCCTCCTTTTCCTCTGTCTCCTCCTCCTTTTTCTCCTTCTCCTCCTGCTTCTCAGGGACCTCCACCAACAGGATCTGTTCGCTGGGATCCGGGCCCAGGGTCACGTGGATCCGCACCGGGT
>NW_011495034.1:17426255-17430471 GCF_000754665.1 Bison bison bison | reverse complement strand
GTTCTGGTGCGGGGGCCTCTGGGGCCGGCGGCTCTGGGGCCGGCGGCTCTGGAGCCGGAGGCTGTTCTGGGGCGGCCGATCCCTCCTCTCCCACGGCGGCGTCTTCCGAGCTCTTGGCCTGGAATCCAGAAAGAGTGACTAGTGAGGCAGAGGGGTCTTGGAGGGGTCTCGGACACTTTCCTCATCCTCGGACCCCTGAGAAGACCATGGCACTCCGCAGGTGAAATCTAACAGCTGTAATGTTGGACGGAGATGCATCAGGTATTTGGTAGAAACATATATCGTGGGGAAGTTTAAGGATTCAAAGTCTGGGCAGCGTTTGGTGAAGGTCTTTGGGATATTTTAGGTGTCTGGAGCCATAGGGCTGGAAGCCGGAGTGAGGATGCGGAATGAAGGGCAGAGCCCTGCACTGAACTGTTGAGGGAGGAGAGAGAGGCTGTGACCAGGAGGGACCACCACCAAGGCCTCTGCAAAGCTTAGACGGCCTGCCCTGCCCAGTTAGCCTGGATGTGTGTTCGCTGGAGTATGAGAAAAACTCTAAGCAAATAAGGTAAAGACTGAGAATTCCCTGGTGGTCCAGAAGTCAGGACTCTGCACTTCCCCTGCCAGGGCTGAGTTCAATTTCTGGTCAAGGAACTAAGATCCCACAAACCAGAGGGTGCAGTCAAAAAAAGAGAGAGAGAGAGAAAGAGAGATAAATAAATATAAGGTAAAGGCTGCTGAGAGCAGAAGCAGTTGTGATCTGCACATTTCTCGAACGGTCTCTAAGGTTGAGACCCCCAGGGAAGAATGGGCTGGGTACCACTGGCGTTAGGCTGAACTGAGCCCCTGTGTTTGTGGACTTGGTGGCTATCTCCAGTCTCCAGCCTGCGGGGTTCTAAGGGACCCAGGTTCCTATGGGTGTAATTAGGGAAGTGAGTGAAAATCCAAGCCTTTGTGGATACCACGGCCCCTCCTGCTGTCTGACCCCATCTTTGAGTCGGAAGAAGCTGGGGAGGGAACAGCCCCCAGAGGAGAAGGCCCGATGGTTCTTAGGGAGTTTCACATGAGAGCAGTCAGTGTGCTTATGGGGACTAGAGACCCCCTGAAGAGTACTCAAGTGAGAGGGTGCTGCAGGAAGGGAATTGGGTAAAGGTGAGGTTATCCAAGAAGCTCCTAGATACTAAGGCAGTTCTGGGACCTGCAGCTCCCTGTCTTGGTGTTTCTGCATGTTTTGGTGTGCCTGTTTCACCTCACCATCCCCAAACTCTGACAACACACTTTCAGGGCAGGATGCCTAGTGGGGCCCCTTGTGAGATCCTGCTGTGAATGGAGCCAGAAGGATCATGGGAAGGTTGACCAAATGTTTCACCTTGTTTAACATGCTTTTATACAAGTATCCAAGGAAGTATCCTGTTCCATCTCTGCCACCCCGTGTGACAGCCAGGAGAAATCTGGGTCCCAGAATGTCCTGGAAGAGCTTCCCCAGGACACAGGGTGACAGAGCCAGGGTTTGGATCTGTGTCTTTAGGCTGCTGTTTTAGAGTTCCTTGCACTCCACCCTTTTGCCCTGGTTGTTCTAAAACTGTCTTTCATGAGCACACGCATGCAAATTTAATGCACATCTTCAAGCTGCCTGGGTGAAGAGCTAACACTTAGAAGCAACAAATTGCTAACCCGTTTCAGATAAAACCTTTCACTGTGCTGAGAACACTGTCGGAGCTCACGTTCACTCACTCCACACACGAGCCAGCACATAAGAGCCCAGCTTTAAAAACCAGCTTGGCCCTGCCCTTAACAGTTTGTGAGCCAGACAGTCACATCTCTTCTCAGTCTGGGGCCATTGGTGGATGAATCTGGAGAATGTCTTGGAACCCTGGGTGATTTGGGTGTCATTCCCTGACTCCTGCTGTCAAATGACCTCTGAACAGGTCTCTTGGACTCTGACACCAGCCTGGATTGAGACTGAGTTCACCAGGCTCCTTTGAATTCTGTCATGTAGACTGCCATCCGCCCCCCCATCCCCGTCACTGAGCTTCTGCCTAACCCCATCCCCCGCCTCTTTCCAGCAGCCTTCCTAAAGGACAGTTATGAACAACCATAATTAGTGCAATCATTCTAATTGGCATTCTTGGCATTAGTCACAGAAAAAAGTCCCAGAACTAATTTAAAAATTCCCTTTAGACTTAGGGGGTGGGGACTGTTGGCACCATGCCTGTTTCAAATCTTTTAAATTGTCACAGACACAACATTAGATATGAGACCATCACTGTCTGGGGAGGGACATTCCCTGCCCACACCCACTGCTCCTACCTCTGCAGCAGCACCCGAACTTCCATCTGGGGGAACACTCGTCACCCCAACCCCTCCCCACTCTCAGTCCAGGGGTGGGCACATGAGCCGGTCCTCCCCAGAGAGCACCACATTGGTGCTCCACACATCAGGAATTGACATGATTCCACTCAATTCTGTCCAATGACTATGAACCCTGGGACTCCTTGTTGGGACTGCTGGGAAAGAGGTACTTTCTGTGGCAGCTGCTCAGCCAGGAGGATGTAACCTTAGGGGGTGTCATCTCAAGCCCCTGGGGCCCTGCCTGGGAATGGAGCCTCCCGCCAGGGAAGCAGAGGTGACAGAATGGCAGATCTCATCCTGTTGGCATCATTTGAACGTGTAGATCCAGGCTTGCCTGAACCTTTCAATGACCCGCTCCAGTAAACTCCCCGTTTTCTCAAGCTGATTCAAGCTTGCACTGTCAGTTGCCTTTCTGTCACTTGCAACCAAACGAATCCAGACGGATACAAAGAAGGAAAAATAGTCCTACAATGGAACGCCTGGGTCCTGAGGCCTTTTCCCTGGCACGTGGTTAAAATGGCCCAGGTGGCTGGGTCTCCAACTGCATTACCTGTTCCAGCAACTGCTGCTGTCTGGCGGCCGCCTCCAGCGCAGCCAGCTCCTTGAGTCGAGCCCTGAGGAGGGCAAGCCTGCCACCTCTGCCTCCCTTGGCACCCATCTTTCCTGCTGCGGCCAGGGCGGCATTGAAGAGCTTGGGGGTGCCTGCCCGCGGAGGGAGAATAAGCACGCTCTTCTCCTTGGGCTTGTTGTTATTTCTCAGCATTCGCCTGAAAGAAAGCAGCATCCGCTAACATCACCGGCAAGCTCTGGGAGAGAACGAAGCCTCACTCATTCGGACAGAGCCCTTTAGTTGAGTTGTGTGATGCAGGCTGGGTTGGCTGACAGTTTTGAAGTCCTTTTCTGAGCCCAGCGCAGTGATGCTTGGGACATCACATCTCACTGAACGATCAGAACAATCATAATGATGTGGGGTCTTACTGCCTGTACTTAATAGATGAGGCTCAGAGGGGTTGAGTGACTTTTCTGAGGGTACACAGGAAATGATGCAGGATACTTTAATATAAGGAATCGGAAATAGGATGCCCAGAGGAAGAAGAGCCCGAGCTTCTTGCTTCTCCTTTGGCTTTATTGTCATTTTACCATCATCAACACTGAGTGTCTATATGTGTCAGGCTGTGTGCTCAGACCTTAACAGGCAGGGATTCTCTGGTGATCCCTGTGATCCCCCTTCCTGGTGTTCACACCTCTGTGTGACCCCCTTCCTTTGAGTGTGGTGGGACATGTGACTTGGTTTCAACCAAAGGAATACAACCAGATGTTTTTGTGAACATAGGTCAAATGTCGTTTTTGTGAACGTAGGTCACATCGGATTGTGGCCTCTGTCCTGCAAGAAGACTCTTCCCCTGCTGGCTTTGATGAAGTAAGCAGTCATGTTGGGGGAGGCCTAAACCTGAGGGCGGCCACTGGCCAATGACTCACTAGAAGCTGCCCCCAGTCCCACAGCCACGAGGAACGGAATTCAATCAACAACTGTGGGACCCTGGAAGAAGATTCTTCCCCAGTTGAGACTTGAGATAAGACCCAGCTCTGGCCCCCATCTTGATGACTGCCTTGTACTGGACGCACCTGAACTGTCCCCAGACTTCTGACCCCTAGAAACTCTGAGATAATCAATATGCGTGGTTTTAAGCCACTCCATTTGTGGTAACAATAGATAACTGACCCGCTCTCTGTTCTTTATCAGAATAATCCTCACACTAATCCTCGCAGGAAGGTCCTATTAGTCTCCCTCATTTCAAATGAAGATATGGAAGCCCAGAGAGAGTGAGTAATTTTCCCAAGGCCACACAGCTGGGAAGTAGCAGAGTTGGAACTCAAACCC
>NW_011495034.1:17403013-17426155 GCF_000754665.1 Bison bison bison | reverse complement strand
TGGGATCCCCAAACTCACACCTACCCCATGTCTTAATGATTACAAAGGAATATCACATTTATTATCTTCTTGGATGCTGACAATACTCCACGGGGTAGGTGTGAGTTTGGGGATCCCACAGAGGCCTTGCTTCTGGCTGTGCCTGCAGTGTGCTGGCCAGAGGGATTATTATACCTAAAAGAACTGGGGAAACTGAGGTTCAGTATGAAATGAGTGACATGCCCAAGGCTGCAAGAGGTGGCAGAGACAGAATTACAACCCAGATCTCAATGCAATATACCACTCTGCTTCTCTAAATAAGGAAAGAATGTTCCATCAAAGAGAGCTCTGGCCTTTTCTAAGGAATTGTTCATGCTGCTGATATGTGGTGAGTGGTTTGGCTCAAGAACAAATGAGTTTCGCCTGCAGTCCAGCGGGCCTAGGCGACTAATTGGCAAATTCATTCATCAGGGTTCCAGCAAAACTTGTTTGTTTAAAAATGAAGCCATTACTAGCTGCTTATCTAATCAGATGCAATGGATTTAAATAGTGCATATTGATATTAATTGCCCGAGACTTGCATTGTCTAGCTGGGGCTCCCCCGGGAGGCCGCAAACACAATAATCTTGAGGGGTCTCTTCCAGGCCTGGCATTGCCACCTGTGTTATCTGAGTCCATAATTCACAGCACGGCGGTCCGTGGGAAGGCTCAGCGTGGTACTCAAATGACATGGAGGCAGCAGCTATGGGACCTTTGCTGATTGCTAATGGCTGTCTCTGTTTTGAAACATTGAGCTAACTTCTGGGACATTTCCAGATTAAGGAAATTTATCCTCATTTTCAGCTGACACGCATTTCTCTATAATTACTGTATAATTCACCCCTGGAGACAGCAGCATGCGTGAGACCCTGTTGCCTCGTTTCTTGGAGTGGCCGAGTCAGAGAGGGGAGCATCTCACATCTTTGTGGCCTTGGGTCCCCCATCTGTAAAGTGGGCAGCTTGGACAGAATCCCACGTGGGGCTCTCACCAGCTCAGACATCCCCAGGCCCTGTGGTTCTCAGCCCCATCTCTCCTTGGGTGGGCAGAGTTCATCTGTGACCCCCTGCCTCTCTCCTGAAGCTTGCCTGTCCAGAGAAGCAGCCTCTGAAGAGCCATGTCACTGCCCCCTCTGTGTGGCATGGCCCACCAGCCCCTCCTCATTCCTCTGGTTGCCTCTGGCCAGCACACTGCAGGCACAGCCAGGAGCGAGGCCTCTGTGGGACCCCCAAACCCACACCTAAGCCCGGTGGAAGGATGGGATGGCAGCTCTAAGTATGGCTTTTCTGAGCCATGCTCCTCTTGCAGGGGGCAGGAAGGGAAGGGGAGGGGGAACCTGGTGCCCGTTCTCAGACTTAAAGTCAGTTCTCATTATCCGTGGTAGTTAAGCCCTGTCAAGTGTCTGCAGACACAGAATTAGTGACTACTGAGCAATGGCTTTTGGGAAAATACAGGATTTGGTTACTGTGAGCCTCTCAACACAACATTTTCATTAACTGATCATTTTGTAACCTTGTCTTATGTGTGTGTGTGGTCTCTTTTAAAGATATCTTATTTAATATTGTTGATTCATTTACAACGAACGTGTGGCTCTGTGACTCAGGCCTGCACGTGGAAACATGAGGCCTCACTTCAGCACTACACCTGGGGCCATTTTAATAGTGAAATCACCAAAAAAAATTCACAAAAATGTGAAAAATATGGTACGAAGTGGACCACAGAAAGACACTTGTTTACAATCTGAGCTGAAATAAGAAGGCAGAGTGTCACCTTCTTCAATTTAGCTAGAAAGTGCACTTCAATGACTCAAATTTTTGCCACTGGGCACACGTCTGCGAATAGGGCACACGTCCCTATAAGCCTTTGAGTATTGATTTGGGGGTTATGAATAAATTTTAGTGAGTAGGTGAATTGCACATACAGAATCCATGAATAATGAGGGTGGATTCTCCCTCAGGAGGGTAGGATGAAGCAGGCAGACTTGGCAAAATTTGAATATGCTACTTATATGTTAATTGACTTTATTTTTATTTCCTGTTTCTTTGGCGGAAGCTCAGGTAGACCAGCCATTGGAAGGGCCCGGTGGCTGCTCTGTGAGCAGCCAGGTAAAATGAGTTACGGGGCAGCTTCCTTCCCCAGGAGACCCCAGTGCCTTGTCTGTATTATGCTCTAAGGTTGACACTGCTTCCACTCATCTGGGAGCTGCCAAAGGCATTTCATTAAAAACTCAAGTCACAGCAAGTTATTCTGCAGTATAAAACCCTGCATAGCTCCCGTCTCCCCCAGAATAAAAACTAAAGCTATAGATGAGACTTCCCCTACAAGGCCCTACCCAATCTCACCCCTTCCACTCCTCCCACCCCATAACAACCTATGCTCATTTTGTTGCTGGCCTCTGTGTAACACCAAGTCTGTGCCTCCTCTGAACCTTCACACATGCTGTTCCCTCCCCTTGGCATGCTTTTCCTTGTAGGCAGCTCACTCCTTCACTCTGGGCAGGTCTCCACCTAAGTCCCATGTCCTCAGAATGACTCTTCCTGACCAACTTATCTCACATAGCTCCCTCCATCACCTCTGTCTCCTCAGGTGGCTTTATATTTCCTTATGGCCTTTATCTCCAGGTGACATATCACATAGTCACTCATTTCTCCACTGTTGGTCTCCCCAGCTAGAACATAAGCTTTGTTTGGTCTCTGCTGTGTCCCCAGGGCCTCAACATATCAGCTCAACAAATTATTGTGCTGTATGAATGGATACTGGTGAGTTTTTCCCCTCTATCATGATCACTCTCGGTGTAGTTTATTCATGGTGACTGAAGTGGAAAATATGAATATATGATAAAAGCTATGGGAGGAAATACCAGATAGGTGGATTAAAAAGATATTATCCCATGGAAAATTATAGAGAAAATTCAATGGATAAAGAGGAACAATCATTATTATTAACATACGTTGAGCTCTCTTGTGTGCTGGGCCCCCTGCTGGAGACATTCACGGACACTTTTTATTTAATTGGCTCCACAACAAAGTGATCACTCTTGTTTTCCAGTGGAGAAACTGAGACCAGAAGGGAAAGCACCTTTTCCGAGGTCATACAGCCAGTACTGCACACAGACAGCATTTGAATCCTACCACTCTCCCAAGTCTGTTTTCTACCACATCAAGCTGCATCCATTGCTCAATTTAAAACCTGATCTTCTGGGTTTGAAAGCAAAACAACTGCTTTTCTTGCCTATTCCAGGGGATTCCCTAGCAGTCCAGTGGTTAGGATTTCAGGCTTTCACTGCCGGGGGCAGGGTTTAGTCCCTGGCTGAGAAACTAAGATCCCACAAGTTGCACAGCACAGCCACAAAAAAACCTACCAATCCCCCAACAATACAAAATACACATGCATGAGTTTATTCATTGCAGTACTATCTATAATTGAAAACTATTGGAACTAGCCTACATGCCCATTCATAGGAATGTTTTGCAGTTGTTAAAAGGAACGAGGACTGTCTGTAGACTCAGAGAATGTTTTCCAGGATTTACTGTCACATGAAAAAAGTAAAGCGAGGTGCAAAAGAGAATCTACAGTATGCTACCCTTTGTGTGAGACAGAAAGGAAAATAACAAAACGGCCACGAATCTTCCTATTTTTGCAAAGAGAAACACAGGAAGAAAAAAGCAGAAACTAATGAGATTAGGCTCCTATAGAGGGTGAGTGGCAACAAGTGCGGGTATTTGGGACTCTGAGTGTACTGTTTTGTAGACTTCTGCCATGTTAATGTTCTACACATTCCAAACACTTAAAATCAACCAAGATCAAAGTGGGGAAACACTAAAATGAAATGAAAAATGAAACATATGAACCTAGCTGTACCTCAAACGAACAGAACAATCACAGTAAAGGAAACAGAGAATCAATCCAAACAACTCTGAATACAACACGTATATCATAGGTACTCAGGCCAAAGAACTACTCTCTACTTAAGGCTTTCTTCTTTCCAATAGTGTGGGATAGGAATTCTGGTACTACATTATACTGTAGGACAGAACAAACGAATAAATGTAATGAGGATAAAGGGAGTCAAATTTCTCAGTGTTGACAAAGAAATTTACAAATCTGGAAAAGGAGATTAGAATGGACTCTGTGATACTGGATCGAAATTGTTAGATGGAAATAGAGATATAGATAGACACAGACAAAAAAAAATGTTGATGTTTATGTATACGATGTACATATATGTATATATTTGCATTTATACACAAAAATATACATGTGGGTACCTTTTCCAGCTGTACATGTGGGCATATTTCCCAGCTCTATCCACTGTGAAGGCCTAGTAGCAACCCAGTAGCAATGAGTGAGTGAGTGAAAGTCACTCAGTCATGTCATACTCTTTGTGACCCCATGGACTATTCAGTCCATGGAATTCTCCAGGCCAGAATACTGGAGTGAGTAGCTGTTCCCTTCTCCAGGGGATCTTCCCAACCCAGGGATAGAACCCAGGTCTCCAGCATTGCAGGCAGATTCTTTACCATCTGAGCCACCAGGGAAGCCCAAGAATACTGAAGTGGGTAGTCTATCCCTTCTCCAGGGGATCTTCCCAACCCAGGAATTGAACCGGGGTCTCCTCCATTGCAGACAGACTCTTTACCAGCTGAGCTACCAGGGACTATTCAGACCTTAGTTTCTGAAAACCATTCCCCTCTAAAAGGAATCAAGCCTCCTTGGAGAAATGACCCTATCCAGGGACACAGCAGGGAAAGTATAAGATGAATCTAGGGCAACTTATTATGTCTGTAAGCAAAAAAGCGCTAAAATATAACAGGGCAGTAACAAAAGTTCACTATACCCAGCCTGAAGAGGTGGCCAGTGGCCAGTCTGGAACAGCTGGAGCATCAAAACCATGATTTTAACAGGATATTCATGGAATAAAGCAAATCTGTATCTTTATAAATAGATAAATAAATAAATGGGAAAGAAAAGAAAGTTCTTCCATATAGTAGGACACTAGTTAAATGCAGAAGGCAGGATGGAGATAGAAAATCACCATTTGCAACCATCATGGCAATCATTGCAAGGAACCTTCATTGGAGGCTGAAAGTAGTGAGTGAAAGCAAGGTGAGGAACAGGAAATCTAAATCATCTTGACTTCTCACTCATTACTTACTAATTTCAAAGAGAAAAATAATAACTTTAATGTGTGGAAAATTTAACCAGTGATCAGAGTAAAAATCATCAGTATAGTGAGAAAGCAGTGCCACGTGCCTCTCAATATGCTGTACTGAGAAGGACACAACATCACTTCTCAGTAATTTCTGCCTCAAACGCAGAGCCTGAAGATAATGATGAGAAAACATTAACATCACGTAAACTTAAATGGAGGGGACTTCCCTGGTGGCTCAGTGGTAAAGAGTCTGCCTGCCAATGCAGGGGATGTGGGTTCAATCCCTGGCCCACATGCCATTAGCAACTAAGCCTGTGTGCCACAACTCCTGAGCCAGCACTCCAGCCCACGCTCTACAAGAGAAGCCACTGCCATGAGAAGCCTCAGCACTGCAAGTAGAGAGAAGCCCCCGCTGGCCACAACCAGAGGAAGCACGTGTGCAGCAGTGAAGACCCAGCACAGCCATAAATAAATAAATAAATCTTTTCCCAAAAAACTTAATGGAGGGGTATTCTGCAAAATAACTGGCCTGTCCTCTTCAGAGAAGTTAAGATCAATAAAGATCTTAAAGATCAATAAAGATCTGGGACTCTGGTCCCAGATCAAAGGAGACTAACATGGCAATGTCGTGCAAAGGGGATCCAGGAATAGAAGAAAAGAAAAGCTATAAAACACCCTCTTGGAACAATTAGGAAATTTAGATTATGGATTAAAGGTGAAATAACAGTATTGTTTCAATCTCCAATTTCCTAATTTTGAGAAAGGTACTATGGTTATGTAAAAGAAAGTCTGAGTCCTTAAGAAAAGTGCATATTAAAGTCTACATGGATTTTAATTTTAAAAAAAATGTACCTGGCCTTCTTGCGGAGCAACTTCTGAGACTCGGGATAATGCACCAGAATTTCATTCAGGTCCTTCTTATCCAGAATGAAGAGGTTGGTAAACCCATGGGCCACCACGTTAGCTGTGCGCCGGTTCCCGCCCCCTACAGCCAGCAAGCTGGGGCAGAGATGAGAGGGAGGTGAGGCCCTTCAAGGCTGTGGTTTTGATCACACCAGCATCTTCATTTTCACCCCTGCCTGGAGCACCATGATGGCCTCAGGTGGGTGAGAGCTGGGCCTGAGACAGGCTGGGACCTGGGGCCCTTTACTTCAGGGCTGCAATGCTTGCACCTGGACAAACGTCTCCTCCTTGATAGCCTAGCCACCCCTCTGGCCCAACCCCTGAACACACCCCTACCTTGAGCCCATATAAGTAACCAGCTCACCCCACCACCCCACCTTAGGGAGCAAGTGAGCAAGGGAAACTTTTGCTTGTTCCTTCTCCCTCCTGTGCGGCTGAGGCCCCAGTAAAGCCTTGCCTGATTTCTTCTCTGGCCTCCCCAATTTCTACACCCTGGTCAGTATCAGGCCCACCTCTCTCACATGCCAGCAAGTGCCGGTGCTGCCCGCACCGTGGCTTCCTCAGACCCACCAAAGGGCCCTTGAGGACGTGGTCCCCCCGACTGGTCACACCCCCTTCCCCAGCCTTTGCCCAGGGCCCTCATCTCACCCCACTCTGACCTTATTTCTCCGAACACAGATCCAGCCTTCAGCGTCACCAGCACAGATTTCCCATCCGGGCCACCCAAGACCTGCACCTGCCCCGCCTGGATGATGTACATTTCCCGGCCTATCTCCCCCTGAAACAGAGAAGGGGCGGTCCCCCTGTCATCACCAAAGGCGACCACAGAAGCAGCAGGGCTGGGCCCGGACACTGGTGGCACAGCTCTGTGGACCAGCCCTTCAGCTGACTTGGCATGTGGTTCCCCTCGGGGGCCTCAGTCTCTCCATCTTTGGATTGGGCAGAGTGACCACCCCCACCCTGCCAGCCTGCCTAATTGGCAGGATTATGGTAGGGACTTAGTGGTATGACAGAAAGTGCTAGATAAGGAGGCCCAGGTGTAGGGGTATTTGACAGATTCCCAATTGTGCATACCATGGAGGGCCCCGAGGCACGGAAAAGCCCATACTGATCACACAATCGGCCGATACCTGTGACTCCCCCACATCCTACCAGGTGCTTGGGAGGCATTTGCTAACCGACATGGGAAGGATAGCATGAACGAGAATGGCCAGCATTTACCTATCACTTTTCTGTGCCAGGTGCTGCTCTAAGTGCTTTGTGTGGCTGAGACCACTTAGTCCTCGATAGCCCTCGAGGTAGGAACTCTGCCCAAGGTCCCAAAGTTCAGCAAGGCAGAGCCGGGATTTGAACCCAGGCAGTCTGGTTCAGAGCTCATGGCTGTTACTTGTTGAACTGAGTGCCCCCGCAAATTCATATGTCGCAGTCCTAGCACCCAGCTCCTCAGAATGTGGCCTTATTTGGAAAAAGGGTCATCAGAGGTGTAAAGAATTAAGTGAAGATGAGGTCGTGCTGGAGTTGGGGGAGCCCCTAACCCAATAGGACTGGTGTCCTCATAAAGGGGCCTTTGGGTACAAAGTCAGGCACACAGGGAAGGTGGTGTGAAGAGACACAGGGAGGAGACAGTCAGGAGATCCTTCGCTCACTGTTCTCAGAAGGCACCGACCCCACTGACACTTGGACCTTGGACTTCTGGCCTCCAGAACTGTGAGTCAATGTGTTTCTGTCGTGCAAGCCATTGTGTTTGTGGTACTTTGTTATGGCAGCCCTAGTAGACTGATACAATTTAGTCTTAGTCCCAAATTAAACCAAAGGAATGAATGAATGACTTGCTTCAGACTACAATCAGAAATAGCCAGTCTGCCAAGCACCTTCTAATCCCCATGCCCTCAGGGGCCATCACCCTGGCCAGCTACCTACTGGTCATACCTGGCGTGTTTAAGGAGAGACAGAGACCAAGGACAGGTAAGTGGCTTTTGCTTTCGATTCATTTGACAAATGTTTCTTGGGCATCTCACACATGCATGGCCTTCTTAACAAAAAAGAATAAAGTCTCCTTCCCCTGTTTTGGAGTCCAATTTGAAAAGGTGCTGAAATGTGAGGTGTCTAAAGCACTCACCCTCATCTCACTAAGCAGCCCCGGGGTGGCCCAGGGGGTGTGTCTCAGTGAGATTGTCACAGAACAAAACCTGTCAGCAGAGGGCGCCATTCACACATGTTCACCAAGTGTTCGGCTTCCTTTGCAAACTCCCCAACAATCTGATTCACTCTCATCCAAAGTGAAGTCTACATTACCCACGAGGATGCTAGCTACAGCAATGGCACCAACTCTGCCAGCCATGGTGCCAGACTCCATATGCTCATATATTTTAATTCTCACAACCACCCCATGAGGGAGATACTATTAATATCCATACTTTACCTATGAAAAGAGTCAGATTCAGAGAGGGCAAGCTGCTTCCCCAAGGCTGCACAGCTAGGAAGTGGCTCCAGTGTCAGACAAATCACTCTATTGCTCCCAAACCTCTCTTGGCCTCGAAGGCTGCAGCTTTGAATTCTCAGCCATTTACAGCATCTTGTCCCTCTTCCTTCAGCTCTTTGCTTCCAACTGTATGCTGTTGTGCAGCATACACCTTGGAGTCAGGGATTCTGGGGCTGGGAGTTCCTGAGTCTTACAGGGGGTTTTTGAGCAATATTTCCACCTCTGTACACACACTAAGCCTTATTAACAGCTCTGAAAATCTGGTTCCTGCTCCCCTACCCTGACCACTCAGTCACCAAGTGACCTCAGTCTCACCTTAAATCCCAAAAAATGGAGCAGAAGGGGCCTTAGAGACTGTCTAGCCCTGGGATTCAAATCCATATGTTCCCCAGGATCAGGTAGGTGACGTAAAGGAGAGAAGGGAGCCAGTAGGGCAGTCGGGAGTGGTGGGGCATGGGCATCTCTTCAGAGCCATTCCCTTCTCCACTCCAGAGGACTCTTGCTATTTGGGAAAGTGGGGCTCAGTGCTGGCCAATTCTGTTTTCAGCCAGGAATCTGGATTTTTATGTGAAACCTTCCTTTTTTTTTTTTTTGGCTGTACTGCACAGCTAACAGGATCCTAGTTCCCTAACCAAGGATTGAACCTGGGTCACAGCAGTGGAAATACCACATGCTAACCACTGGACCACCAGGGAATTCCTGAAACCTTCCCATTTTTTACAGGTTGGAGACTAATTCAAAACTTTATTTTTAGATTAAACCCGGTGTGTGGGAAGGAAACAATCCATGAGACATTGTGGGCTGGCTCCTTGGCAAGGACCATCAGTTTGCAACCTCTGACCTATCCCTCCCCTGTCCAGCCCTGTTTTCCTGACAGGAAGACCAAGACCCTGGAAGCAGTTCCATGTACACAGTCAAGACCCCGACCCTCTTTTGGCTCCTCACTTTCCTCTTCTGTAAAGTGGGGTTCCTCATCCTGGTCCCCGTGGTACCGTGAGGAAGGAGCCAGGCTGAGATGCATCTGAGCTTGTGCCTGGAGCTCCTCCTGCCAAGCAAGCCGGGAGCCCTGGGGTCAGCTTGCCACCCGCCTCTCCTCCCAGCAATTCCGCTCTGCCTGCATCTGCAAACCTCATCACCTTCCCAGGGGCCCCCTCCAGCCCAGCTCTGATGGGCAGGGGCTGCGAAACCCAGACTGCCTTGCAGCCGCCCTGGCCACTCACCTTCTTGCACACGTAATCATTGGGCAGGTAGACTACAGAGCGCAGCCTCTTCAGCATGTCAAAGATCATCTGCCGGTCACAGCCCTGGCCCCGAGAGGAGGGGAAGGAGCCATTTAGAGGAAGGCATGGGCTCGGGGCCTTCCAGAGTCCTGAGAGTGGGGCACTGGGCAGGCCATACCTGGAAGAGTGCCACTTTGCTGACGATGGAATAGTTCACGTCGATGGCGAGGTCCAGCCGCATCTTGTCCGGAAGCTGCACCATCAGCTCTGACTCATCTGCAAATGAGACCCTGCAAGGGTCAGAGGCACGGCCAGGCCCCTCCTTCACACACACAGTGCCAATCCCACGCTGCACTGGCTGGGCACCCGGTGTGCCATTCCTCTGCCACTCAGAATCACCCCTGATCGGGAGGGTATGCTGTCTGCCTCCAGGCCTTTGCCCATGCCGTTCCCTTTGCTGGGAACAACCCCCTTTGCTTTCCTGGCTAATCCCTACTCATGCTTCAGAACCCAGCACTCATGTTACCTCCTCCAGGAAGCCTTCCCTTGACATCCTCCCACCCAGCTATTATGTTATCAGTCCCTGTCCCATAGCATGTATCACACCCTTTACTGCAGTTGCTTGCTGAGGATCTGTCTTCTCCACTTACATTATAAGAACGGCATTTGCAAGAACTAAAGTACCTGGAGGATGTACTATGTGCCAGGCACTGTTTTACAGAGTGCTTTACCAAGATGATTTCATTAACTTCTCCCAGCAGCCCAAGAGGTGCCCACTACTAAAACTCACCTCACAGACAAAGAAAGGACAGCTCAGGAGGGCAGTGACTTGCCCACAGCCACACAGCTTGGGGATGGAATCAGGGCCCCACTCAGGCCCGGTGACTTTAGAACCTATCCTGGGAGAGCAGTATGTCTGTCCACCATGGCGTCCTTGCTCACAGTGGAGAGCCTGGCAGAGTGAAGGTTGGTAACTGGAAACAGAGATGCACCCTGGGACCCCAGTCCTATGCTCTGCCCACTGTACATTAGCTTAGGGCTCAAGTGTTGGGTCTGTGCAACCCTGGGCAGGTCAGAGCCCTCTCTGGTCCTTAACATGTGCCCCTGTGAAAAAGGCCAATGATATTGAATTCACAGGCTGTCTCTGGGATGGAATGAGGCAGTGGAAGTGAACATGCCTTGGAAACTACTATGATTAAGTGCATTGTCCACAGACTTGCCAACAACCCCCGCTCAGGAGACTGTGGGGCTCAAGTACGGCTTCTTTGAGACCAGACAGAACCCCATGGAGGTGAAGGGGGGCCCTTTCCTTTTGCTGAGGGCCTTGGGGGACTCTAAGGCACTGTGCTAGTGGTCCACAAGCTTTTGAGAGCCTTCCCAAATGATGCCTAGGCTCTGAAAACAAAACTGTGTGCATGTACGTGTGCTCAGTTGTACCTGACTCTTTGTGACCCTGTGGACTGTAGCCCACCAGGATCCTCTGTCCATGGGATTTTACAGGCAAGAATACTGTAAATGTAAGTGGAAAGCATACAGACAGATGCTTTAATAGTAGGGCCACCTGGGAAGCACAAAAACAAAATTACTAACTCGGGTGGTGTTAGTGGTAAAGAAATTCCCCTGCCAGTGCAGAAGACACAAAAGATGCAGGTTCAATCCCTGGGTCAAGAAGATCTCCTGGAGAAGGGCATGGCGACCCACTCCAGTATCCTTGCCTGGAGAATCCCACTGACAGAGGAGCCTGGAGGGCTGTAGTCCATAAATTCACAGTCCAACACAACTGAAAGCAACTTAGCACAAAGATAAAAAGGAAACAGGGGGGAAAAAAGTCAATTAACATATAATTAGCATGTCAAATTTCCTTAAGGATTCCATTCAGAATCCATAAGAACTTCACTACATTTGGAAACAATTTATGGGTAAGATTCTCCCACTTTGCAAGAATTACTGAGCATACCTCATCGCTGACAAGAAAGCTGAACCACAGTGAATGAACATGTGTTGTTTTAGCCGATTTCAGAAGCAAAGCATGACAAACAACTATAAAATTATTGTAATAAACTATAATGGAAAATGATCTGAAAAGAAATTTTTTTTAATTTATAAAATATATATTGTATGTATGGATGTATATGTATACATGCTTCTCTGATGTATACAGGCTTCTCTGATGGCTCAGTGGTAAAGAATCTGCCTGCAATGCAGGAGACCTGGGTTTGAACCCTGGGTCAGGAAGATGCCCTGTAGAAGGAAATGGTAACACACTCCAGTATTCTTGCCTGAAAAATCCCACGGATGGAGGAACCTGGCAGGCTACAGTCCATGGGGTCACAAAAGAGTCAGACCCGACTTAGCAACTTCTTGTTTATGGAGAGCAAGAAAAGTGAGAGAGACAGAGACAGACTTCTTCCTTTCCTGGTTCCAACTGCACCCCAACTGCACGTCCAACTTTGAATGGGCACCTCCCAAGGCCTCCCCAGGCATCTCTCACTTACATGTTGGGGCTGCAGCCCCGAGAGGCCCCCAAGCTCAGGGCCCCAAGGACAGAGGACAAGGGCGGGGCCCAGGAGGGCGGGGCCCAGGAGGGCGGGGCCCAGGAGGGGCGTGTCTTACCCAGCATGCCTTGGGAGTGCCAGGTGTATTCGTACCAGGTCTTGACCCGGTTCTGCACGGACCTGGGGATCTTGTAGAAGTTCATATACTTCACGGTGCTGTCCATGCAGCTGCGGTAGTAGGTCTGTCCCGCGGTGGCGGCCCCCACTACGTCTCTCATCTGGGGGCCAGGGGGGTGGTGGTCAGGGCGGCCACTGGGTCAGGGTGGGGCCGGGCTTCAGGGACATGGGTTGTGGGCACATTAATGTAACACAGGCGTCCAGGTGCACGCTTGCAGGGCTGTTAGGAGATCAGGAGAGAGGGGAAACCCATGTCCACACTTAAGAGGTTTCGCTGACCCAGGATGTTCTGCCTTCAGGGCAGACGTGGAGGAGCGAGGCTCCTGGCCCTTCAGCTGGGCTTAGGTCTCTGGGGCCACTCAAGAAGGGCTGGTCTTGCTGGGCTGGGCTGATTCTGGTGCCAATGTGACCCCTCAGAGGCCACTTTGACCACCCGCAAGAGGAAATGTGAGCCAGGTGCGCTGGTCCTTGGGGCAGAGCCCCTCAAAGGCAACACTGAGCACCCCTGGTGTCACCTCATACACTGCTACAAGGTGAGCCTCACGCCAGGGCCCAGCACATTAGAATCCACCACGGGCTTCTCTCCAAGCGAACAGCCCAAATTCTCAGCCTCTGCAGAAAGCCACTGGCCCCAGCTCTCCAGATACCCCAGAGACTGACATTTCAAATGAGAAGAACCTTCAGTGAGGAAGCGGGACCTACGCCTCCATCACCACCCCTTCACCTCACAGGTCCCAGAGCTCCAGGCTCCTGACTCTCTGCCCAGTGCTCCTTCCTGGGCTTGGTCTGGAAGGAAGGGGCACAGATGGTGATGTTCCTGGCAGCGGCGGGAGGGAGAGGGGCCCTGCAGGCAGGTGGGTCGGGACAGACTAGTGGCCCAGCTACCTGTCCGATCATCACGGAGAAAGCGAAGACGCCCGTGAAATAGTTTAGACCCTGGAAGACAATTTCAAAGAGCGTCCTGGGGTCGGGCAGGCCGCCGATGGTGATGAGGGTCTTCACAGCCCAGTAGTAACAGCGAATGTAACTGGGGAGAGAAGAGGAAGGGGACCTCAGTCATCAAAACTCAGCCTGTGGATCCTAGGCAATCTGGCTTGAATATAAAGCTTTATAGCTCATGAGTGCAAAAAAAAAAAAAAAAAGGAAAAAAATCCTTCTCCCAACTGCAGCAGCCTCTGCAGCGTACAGAGCATGTCTGCAGGTGCTGCGTGGTTTGGTCATGACTCTGCCCTGACGCTGTAGAGACATGCTGTCGTCCCCATTTACAGATGTGGAAACTGAGGCTTCCGGAGATTGCTTGGAATACTTGGCAAGAGAATAAACCAGGGTTTTCTGGCTCCTGATGCCTGGGATCCTTCAGTTTCCCTCTGTATGTTTTCAATGTCCACAGTCTCTGCTTTGCTCTCCCATCATGAGGTTCAAGAACAAGCTTAAAACTGGAAAATATCTCGAGGGTCACCTTTTCCGACCCTCCCCTCTCCTGTCCACTAACCAGACAGTGAAACTGAGGGCCACAAAGGGAAAAAGGAACACCCATGGTCACCAGCTGGCAAGTTCCAGGGCTGGGACTGGAAAACAGGTGTCACCTTCTCTCTAAGCTGTTACCCACCGTCAGTAACCCCTTGACACAGGCACATGAGCCATCAGGAAGGGAGGTGGCCAATGGGGTCCTGCTGTGTGGTACAAGGCATAGGAAATGCCCAAGCTTGTGTAATCACACAAAGTAGCAAGAGTCCCTCCCTCACTATTTTGAGTTTTAAAGGTTTGCATGTTTATTAATAATTATAAGTTAGCATTATTCCAACAGAGCAGCCTCACTGTTCTAATTCCTAGCCATTAAGTCCTACAAAAATAAACTTAAGCTTTTACAATAACTTAATCGATACAGAAGTAAAACCTTTATAGCTATTTAAACGGATTTAATTACCAAGGTGCTTATGTTCAGACCTTCAGACTGTGCCCTCCAAGGGGTCAGCAAGGTTGAGGTCAGCAGGGCCTAAACTCAGGGCATTCTCAGCAGGCTTTCCTGTACTTTCTGTCATCCTACCAGGGCACAGGAACTGCCCAGAGCCTGCCCTGTCCCCAGTGTCCTGATACATCCATGCTGCCAGGGTCCCTGCTTAGCCGGGAAATGGAGAACATCATCCAACTGGCCAATCATCTGGTCTGAGATTGATCCCAAACTGGTCCCCCACTGGGCTCCACTCACCAGCTATTTATGCAGTATTGTGGTTAGATCATGGGCTCTGGCACAGACTGCCTGGGCTCAAACCCAGTCCTGACACTTTCTTGCTGCATAAGTAACCCATCTCGCCAAGCCCCGGGGTCCTTCTTCTGGAAGGGGCATGGCCATAGACCGTCCTTCACAGGGAGACCATGAGGATGATGTGAGGTGAAAAGAGCGCCTGGCCCATGGGGGGCCCTCAGGAAGTGTCAGCTACCAGCACCTTCACTGTCACTGGTTCCGGCAGTGGAGAACAATAGACTGGCCTGTGCCCTCAGGAAGTTCACTATCTAGGGGAGGCAGGCAAGTCAGTGTGCAATGAGTACTGGGGGAGGGGTGGAGAAGGGAGTTGGGTAGTGGGGGTCTTGGCCTCTGCAAGACCTAGGGCAGGGCTCTCCCTAGGCATTCCAGGCCCTCATTACCACCTGGTCCAAGAAAATCTCAGACCCACGGGCCAGGCCTGCCCTGTCAATCCCCCATCATACCAGTTCTGGCCACCAGGGGGCATGCTAAGCAGCCTTTCAGTTCAATTCCCTTCTGTCGCTCAGTCGTGTTGGACTTTGCAACCCCATGGACTGCAGCACGCCAGGCTTCCCTGTCCATCACCAACTCTGGGAGCTTCCTCAAACTCATGTCCATTGAGTCAGTGATGCTATCCAACCATCTCATCCTCTGTCCTCCCCTTCTCCTGCCTTCAATCTTTCCCCGCATCAGGGTCTTTTCCAAGGAGTATGTTCTTTGTATCAGGTGGCCAAAGTATTAGAGCTTCAGCTTCAGCATCAGTCCTTCCAATGAATATTCAGGACTGGTTTCCCTTAGGATGGACTGGTTTAATCTCCTTGCAGTCCAAGAGACTCTCAAGAGCCTTCTCTAACACCACAGTTCAAAAGCATCAATTCTTTGGTGCTCAGCTTTCTTTATAGTCCAACTCTCACATCCATACATGACTACTGGGAAATCCATAGTTTTGACTGGACAGACCTTTGTTGGCAAAGTAATGTCTCTGCTTTTTAATATGCTGTCTGGGTTGGTCATAGTTTTTCTTCCAAGGAGCAAGCGTCTTAATTTCATGGCTGTAGTCACCATCTGCAGTGATTTTGGAGCCCAAGAAAATAAAGTCTGTCACTATTTCCATTGTTTTCCCATCTATTTGCCATGAAGTGATGGGACCAGATGCCATGATCTTAGATTTTTGAATGTTGAGTTTTAAGCCAGCTTTTAAACTTTCCTCTTTCACTTTCATCAAGAGGCTCTTTAGTTCTTCTTTGCTTTCTGCCATAAGGGTGGTGTCATCTGTATATCTGAGTTTATTGATATTTCTCCTGGAAATCTTGATTCCAGCTTGTGCTTCATCCAGCCTGGCATGTCACATGATGTACTCTGAATATAAGTTAAATAGGCAGGGTGACAATATACAGCCTTGACGTACTCCTTTCTCAATTTGGAACCAGTCTGTTGTTCCATGTCTGGTTCTAACTATTGCTTCTTGACCTGCATACAGGTGTCTCAGGAGGCATGTCAGGTGGTCTGGTAGTCCCATGTCTTGAAGAATTTTCCACCATTTGTTGTGATCTACACAGTCAAAGGCTTTGGTGTAATCAATAAAGCAGAAGCTTTTCTGGAATTCTCTTGCCTTTTCTGTGATCTAACAGATGTTGGCAATTTGATCTCTGGTTCCTCTGCCTTTTCTAAATCCAGCTTGAACATCTGGAAGTGTATGGTTCACATACTGTTGAAGCCTGGCTTGGAGAATTTTGAGCATTACTTTGCTAGCATGTGAGATGAGTGCAGCTGTGCAGTAGTTTGAACATTCTTTGGCCCTGCCCTTCTTTGAAATGAAAACTGACTTTTCCAGTCCTGTAGCCACTGTTGAGTTTTCCAGATTTGCTGGCATATTGAGTGCAGCACTTTTGCAGCATCATCTTTTAGGATTTGAAATAGCTCAGCTGGAATTCCATCCCCTCCACTAGCTTTGTTTGTAGCGATGCTTCCTAAGGCCCATTTGACTTTGCATTCCAGGATGTCTGGCTCCAGGTGAGTGATCACACTATCATGGTTATGTGGGTCATGAAGATCTTTTTTGTATAGTTCTTCTGTGTATTCTTGCCACCTCTTCTTAATATCTTGTGCTTCTGTTAGGTCCATACCATTTCTGTCCTTTATTGTGTCCATCTTTGCATGAAATGTTCCCTTGGTATCTCTAATTTTCTTGAGCGTTAAGAAAATCAAGTCCCCTTTAGGGGGACTGAGTTGGGCACTGCCTGGGTGCCGGGTGCTGCTGGGCCACCAGCAGAATGAAGATGAGTGATCCATATAGCTCTGGCTTTCCCTGAAGCCCTTCCTGACTAGAGAAGCCAGCTACTGGCATGGATGGCACATCTTAGGGGTCTCTTGAATATTCCATGTGACTAGACCTGTGGAGACCTCTGCATACTGCCCCAGACCTGGCCAATGCAAAGCAGGATGAAGAAACCAAATATATAGGAGCTTAGGTCCTTAGGCCCCTCGGCCTATAGCAGGCATTCAAGAAATGCTCACTATTTTGAAAGTTATTATTATGAATGATATTGGACTTTTAGAGGAATTCTCCTTCACTAGTTGTGCTTTTGCATATCTTGGGTTTCACTGTAGGGTTTTATTTGGAAAAGGGTGATGCTGCCAGAAAGTGTGCCTCTCCACGGCACAGGGAAGCCCCAGAGGGCTAGCCCTGTCTTCCCCGCTCTGCCTGCCATCTGTGCAGGCCTGCCTGTGATGGGTGCCAGGCCCCGCCCTGGGAAATGGCTTCTTAGCCAGGTGGGATACAAACCCCTCTGAGAATTTGAGGACAGTTAGGAAGCTTCTCCTCAGAAGTCAGCATGCTCCCAAAATTCAGTTCCGATTTCAAGGGGGGTTTGTGACCCTAGGTTAGGTTCCTGGTGTGCTGGCTTCCCCTTAAGAGTGACCACAGCTAGGATGTGGGGTCACTGACTCCTGTCCACGCATGGGCTGGATGTGTTACACACGTTAATTTATTTATTTCTCATGAGAAATCTGTGTGATCCCACCCCCATTTTATAGATGAGAAAACTGAGTCTCAGAAAGGGTAACGGCCTTACCCAAAGTTACAGAGCAAGATTTAATGAATAGCTTCTGTTCTTCCCTTTGCACAGAAGGCCTGTGAGTCCTCTCTCTGCCCCCTTGTGAGGGGATGAATGAATGAATGAGTGAGTGAGTGAATGAATGGTCTAGTCATGGTCTCTGGACCGGGGCTGTAGGTGGGTTCAGCTAAGGGGAACAGGAGCAGGGTCAGTGGTGGTGTCAGGGGGTTGGGCCCTGATCCCACCCCCGACACACAGCACCCCACAGCGGATGTCAGGTTCCCCCTCCTGCATGCTGGGCTGCCCTGGACCCTCAGACTCTCCCAGTGAGCTCCCCTCAGGCCACAGGCCCATCTCAGAAGGCGAAGGGTCACTGTGGCCAAGTACTGAGGCATTTGGCCCGAGAAGGAGACATTCTGGACCAACAGCCACTCTAAAGAAGCTACCTTGGGACCTCCCTGCTGGTCCAGTGGTAAAGAATCTGCCTGCCAATGCAGGGGACCCAGGTTTGATCCCTGAACCAGGAAAGTCCCACATGCTACAGAGTAACTAAGCCCGCATGCCTAGAGCCTGTGCTCTGAAACGAGAGAAGCCACCACAATGAGAGGCCTGCTCACTGCGACTAGAAAGTAGCCCCCAACTCACCGCAACCAGGGAAAGCCCGTGTGCAGCAACGAAGACCCAGCATTACCAAAAGCAAATAAACAAACCTTAAAAAAAAAAAAAAAGAAACCACCTTGGATGCAAGTGACCACCTGCTCTAGCTCAAGCTAGAAGCAAGTGTGAGGAGGAGGTCAAAGTGTTGACAAGCTGGATGGAGAGCATTTTGCATCACTTGTGGGCACAGCCCAGGGTGAGGCAGGGCCTGCCTGAGGGGACTCGAAGCCCCCTGGGCCTGAACTCTTCCTCTGCCTCTGTCACCACAGCTGACCAAGTGCCCACTGCGGCCTGGCACTGATTCCTTGGGAACGAGGTGACCCGGCAACATGGCGGCAGCGGGACTCCTCTCTAGGAGTCTTGGTGCTTTGAATTATTAAGACACAGGAGGAAGACTGCGGCTCACCTGTTTCCCATGCCATCATAAACCCAGTGAGTGGAGCCGAGGCCCTCATAGGCCGACGCCCAGTAATAGAGACATGAGTTCAGATGTAAGCTGTAGAGCAGGTAGGCTGTGGTCCTGATAACCCTGCAGAAGAAGGAAGGCACGAACGCAGCAGTCGAAAAGGTGGCGATGATATCTCAGCCCAGGGGTGGGGACTGCAGGGAACAAGCTAGTCCTCACCCTCCCCAGCACCCTCAGAGATCCCCGTATCGGAGCCGCAAGGCCCTGCCCAGCTGCCTGGTGCGACAGACACTTGGCCCATGGGAACCGGTGGCTATACTACGGGGCCTACTGGCTGCTCTGCTGAGACTTTGCTGGCTAGGAATCGTGATGCTCCAACAGAAAGTTGTCAAGACTGGGTCCCAGAATTGGCACAGAGCTACATGTGCAGACAATTCTGGGGAAGTGGAGAAGCTGAGGAGGGAATGCGTGGGGTGGGGGCGGGGGGCAAAGAAAGGACATGCATGCAGAGAAGCGCTGCCCCTGAGAGATATCAAGAGGAGCCCTGTCCCCCAGCGTGGCCTGGCTTGTCCTGTATTCCAAGCCTGGGCATCTGCAAGATGGCCCACTGTGTCCCTACAGCCCACCACCCATGTTTGAGTGTTTGGGGGTCAGTTTCCCGAGCTGAAACCAAATCGAGGCCCAGCTCCCTGGATGTGCAGGGGAGCCACACACGTCAGCCTGCATGTGCCCTCCTCACAATTGGGGGAAACAGGACATTCCTGGATCTTTAAAAAACAAACATCCCTTCAAAAAAGGATGAGGAAGAGGCCTGGCTTCCGGCGGGTGGTAGTGGCTAGGGGGCCTGGGAGCCGGGGGATGCTGAAAGGGGAAGGGATGGGGTAGAGAATGTCTTGCTCTGTTCTTACTGCAAATATCCTGGGACATGTGTGTGCACGTGTCGGGGGTCTCACCTGTAAACGTAGGCTTTGCTGAGGATGGATTCCAGGCGGTTGTTAAACTCAAAGAAGGCCATATACTGGGAGGGAGAGCAAGGCATCAGGGGTGGCCCACTGCCCTCCCCTCCCCACCCACTCCCCACAGCTTCCAGGACCGAGGGTTCTCTCTGCAGCCCCCCAGTGGGAGGGGGAGCCAGGATGGATCTGAATGTGTGGCCGGACTCCTACGTCACCCTAAGTTGTTGCTAATACTAATAACCCTCACCTCATGGAATTGAGGAGGCAGCACTTGTAAAGCCTCCAGAACAATATCTAACACACAGCACAGCTAAGAAGCACTAACAATCGTAAGGAATTTCCCATCATTCCTTGCAGCCACCCTTTCCTGATGCCTCACCAGTGCTGCTTAGACCAGGCATCAAGATGTTGGTGCCAGTACAGAGCACCAGAGGAGCTGGAGGCCTTGGATGGGGAAGTCCACTCGTCTTACCTTCAAACAGCGGGGCAAGCGCAGGAGGGGATTCACACCGAATTTCAAGTAGAGTAAGTCCAAGGGCAAGAGGCAGAGCATGTCCATCTGAAATGCCAGCAGGACACCACAGTGTATACAACAGCGTGTAACTCCCAGGGTTGTGGGATGGGGTGAGTGGTGGGGTTCTCCACCTTCAATGGAGAGGCGAGGTCAGGATGCCCATGGAGGGGCTAAAACTACGGCAGCAGGTATCCTACCAACAAGCTCCAGCCTGTGCTGGTCCTGTGGGGGAAGCCACATCACACTGGCCTCAAAACACCCAGGCCCCCAGAGACACAGCCTCCTGAGACCCCTGGCACACACCTTAAAGCGCTGAGATTTCACGTAATTGTTGCGCATCTCCTTTTTGTCCGTCTGGAATAAAATGGAATAATGACTGTGAAATGGCCTGAGAGCTTCCCCCTGACCCCATCAGAGCAGTGATGCAAATTCCCACCCAACCTCGACCTTCCTATCCAAGTAACAGCCCCATGGGTGCAGAGCCATTGAATGGACCACCGAAGCCTGGTGAAAGCCTACAGATGGGGAGATCGAGCTCCCCAAGATGGAGTGGGGGTGTGTCATCCAAGGTCACTCAGCTTGATTCCAGCTTCTTAGATGGAAAGCAGGGATGCTGACCTTACTCTTTCAGTACGTTAGCCTCACCTGGATCATTTGCAACCTTATTCACTGCTCTGATCAGACCAGGAAGGAGGTTGCCCAGGGAATTCTTCCTGTGAATTATTTTAGCAGCTCAACTTCAACTTGTCTGCACACAGAGGAGACCCAGCTCCACCTGCATGGAATTTTGAAAAATGACCTACACAGGGAGATGGGGAGTTTGCCACATCCCAGTCAGGATTTTGGTTTCCTCCCCAGAAAGTGCACCAGAACATGGACTCCCCAACTGGTCTGAGGAGTGTGCTTTTTGCAGGAACCGCCCCCCCGCCCCGACTCAGGAAATGTCGATTGTCAGCAGTTACCTGTGCTGAGCACTCTGCATACATCACCTCCATGGAGCCTCACAGCAATGGTAAGAGGTGAGAACAATTACTATCCCCATTTTAAAGATGAGAAAACTGAGGCTCTGAGAGGTGACACAGTTAGTTCTCATACAGCCAAGATTTGAACCAGGTCTGCCTACTCTAAAGACCATTCTCTGGACTACTTCTTCAACTCTATCAGGTGGTCCAGGGACCATTTTACCCACACATGAAGATGTGTGTAATTCGAATGTATCAAAGATGTGTGAAACAAACAACCATGCTGTTGAATAGGCACGAGTGGATGTCCTGAGATTTCCCTCTTCATTTAGCTTCTTGTCCATCCCAGCATCAGGGGCTCTGGCGGCAGGGTCTGCCCCCAGCCACCCCCCAACCCGGCTGTGACTCACAATGATATCCCCGCCTCTGACAAACTGTAGGCGCATCTGGAACACGGTGATGTCCAGGAGGTAGATGAGGTCACACAGGTAATCCATCAGCAGCCAGAGGTGGATGTTGTCTGGCGTCTGATAGGGGAAGGCCCAGCGCACGGGAATCAGCCAGCAGTTCCAGTTCCAGGCCAGCACCACGAAGAACAGCCACAAGATGTACATCAGGTCTGCAGGGGTGGGGGAGGGAAGGTGCTAGAACCTCAGCCGGAGAAGGGCCCCTCACCTCACCGTGTGATTGGAATGGGGCTTTCTTATTTCCACTTATCAATCTGCACTTTCTTACCAGCTCTTAATGTGGCCCTTCTTGAGGGAAAGTCAAAGTGTTAATCATTCAGTTGTGTCCAGCTCTTTACAACCCCGTGGACTACTATAGGCTACCAGGCTCCTCTGTCCATGGGATTCTCCAGACAAGAATACTGGAGTAGGTTGCCATT
This sequence comes from Bison bison bison, assembly GCF_000754665.1. NCBI lineage: Eukaryota > Metazoa > Chordata > Mammalia > Artiodactyla > Bovidae > Bison > Bison bison. Next base: position 17,404,028 of record NW_011495034.1, on the reverse strand, counting down.
CCCTTCTCCAGGGGATCTTCCCAACCCAGGGATCGAACCTGGGTCTCCTGCATTGCAGGCAGTTTCTTTATAGACTGAGCCACCAGGGAAGCCTGGTCGGGGGGAGCATAAAAAACAATCTTTGATATAAAAATAAATCACAGCTAGGCCCTAACAAACGGAATACTCTCAGTAGGGGATGTGAGGTCATTATCAGTTCATAGACAGCTAACAGAAAACACTTTTGATCCACTCTGGTTGAATTTTTTCCAAAAATGTATTTCCTGCTTTCCTAAATACACAATAGTGAACAATGCATAGAAGATGGACAGATGGATACATGGACAGGTGTGTGGAAGGATGGATACTGTAGGTCACGTGGGCATTTTATTATTTATTTATTTACTTTTATTTTTCGGCCACATCCAGCAGTTTGTGGGATCTTAGTTCCTTGAACAGGGTCGAACTAGTGCCCCCTGCAGTGAATGTGCATCGGAACTGGAAGGGAATTCCCCCCAACCTGGGCATTTTAAAGGACCCGTGGACACCAGGGTTGGAGTCCTGCCCCTCAGTGACTTCTTGTATGACCCTGGGAAAGTCCCTCTCTGGTCCCTGCTCTGTCCTCCTCAGAGAAGTCACAGAAGTCAGATTTAAAAAAGAAAAGAAAAGAAAAGGCAGGGAAACCCTTTGTAAAGTGCTATGCACATATGAAGGTTTGTTATTCCAGAAGAATATAAAATGAGCTAAAAGGCAAGTGAGAGGCACTTCACTTGAGATGTTGGAAGAATTTTTCCCCTCCTCTGCTCAGAGCAGCAGATCTGGGAAAGTAGCCAGTAAGGGCAGAGTAGAAAAAAGACTTGGCCAAGAGTCAGGAGTCCTGAGTCTGCCGCTGACTAGTTGCGTCTTTAGGCCGGTTAACTCCTCTGTGCCTTAGTTTCCTTGCCTGTTAAGACGGGTGCCCTAGTCCTCCTTCGTAGTCCAGGGACTTCAGTTTGTTTGGGCCCCTCTCTGTCCCCGCCCCACCCGGCCCCCTTCC
>NW_011495034.1:17371537-17402913 GCF_000754665.1 Bison bison bison | reverse complement strand
CCCCGTACGGCCCCCTTCCAGGACGTGTGTCCACGCCCACTGCCCTCCCAGGACTCACTGGTCAGCGGGTCGATGCTCTGGGGAAACTGGTACTTCTTCCAGGGGCGGCGTTTGAACTTGCAGCAGAGCATCTCACAGTAGTGTTCCTCTTCCACCTGCCCCGCTTCAGCTGGCTTCACTTCTGGGGCCGGCTCTGGGGCTTTTTTGGCTGGGGCTGTGGGATGACACTGGTGACCCTCTGACCTAGCCCCAGGGCTCAGGCTGAGGATGCAAAGACAAGGCACCCTACTGCAGATGCTGGAGCTGGAGCTGAGGGGACCCTGACAGCTCTCCACAACCAGCCACAAGCTCTGCGTGTTCTCCTGCAGCAAACCCCACATATCCTCTTAAATGGCAGCCTGAGCACCTGCTCTGAAACGCTTACCTACTACCAATAGGGGACCACTGCTCAGGAGCTGCCTAAAATGAGGTGTTTCTGGGAAAGTTGGGTGTTCAGTTGCATGTCTGCTTGTGTGTCAATGCTTGTTTGGACACCCTGGTTCTCTCTGGAGGTGGGGGGACATTGGTACCCAGAACTCCCACCCCCAGGAATCAGGAAAACATTGCCCTATGTTTTTCAGCACAGGAATCTTCGTCTCTAAAACAAGACACTGAATGGGATCACAGCCTCCCTCTGCATCTGTGGAGATGTTTGTTGGTGAACTAGAGATTGGCTCTCAAAGGTTCAATATGGCTATGTTTCTAGCTTTAGGATTATGAAGTCAGGCTCTGCTAGGTTCATTGTCGGTATTTTGAGTTCGAAGACACAAGCCTCCTTTGGAAAAACCTAGAAAACCTCCCTGGCAAGAGAGCGTGGTTCTTATTTCCTCCTGGTACTCTGAAAGAAAACTTCCACATAAATATTGTAACCAAGGCCTTTGAAAACGAAGACTGTGTGGTTCCAGAGTGGGTTATGGATACCATCTGAGTGTTAGACCGTGACATATGCCCCAGGGTGGACCACCTACCTGCCTGCAAGCAGGAAAGGGGCAGAAGGTCAACCAGGGAACTTGCCCTCTGGGAGACAGAGCTAAGTACAACTGGATCATCAGCCAGAACTCTGACCTTCTTTCCACCCCTGGACACGTAGCTAAAACTGTATACAAAGGATCTCGAATTCCAGAGAGTGGAGATCTGCGCTTCTCTCAAGCACCCCCACCATTTTCTTGGGGCTACCCTCCCTATGAGTTGAAAGAGGGCTCCAGGGGCCCCACCACACCCTGGGTCCAGTGGACTATCACCAGCTCTGGACTCACAGGGCTTGGGGCTCTCCTCATCGGAGGTGACGTCAGGGTCGATGAGCTTCTCCTTCACCTTCTCCGTCCGCTCCTTGAAGAGCTTCACCAGCTCCTGGAGCCGGTCATTGATGATGGCACTGTTCTGGCTGGCTGTCGAGGTTGCACGGTCCTGGTCACTGTGGAAACAGCACCCAGAGCTGAGCGGACTGTGTGGGGAGGGACCCCTGCGCCCCCAGGCAAGGGCAGAATCTGTATCCCACCTGGCTGGAGGGGGTCAATCCTGCCCCAGTCTCCCTCTGGACATCAAAACATCAAACCCACCTTAATATCTCCTGGGAGGAAATTCAGCCTGGGAATTGCACCGGGATACCCAGCTTTTTAGGAAATGTACCATGCAGGCTCTGATTCAGATGGGCAATTCTGAAAAACTCTGGATTCCACTTGTAATTTAGGGGGCAACTCTTGGAACTCAGTTCAGGGCCGTTAGACTCAGTTTGGGGTTCACATGACATACAGGACTGATCAGAGAGGGGACAGCGGCTACTTTTTGAGGTTTAGGAAATAGCTGATTTTAAAAACAGTGCAGGAAATTCCCTGGCGGTCCTGAGGTTAGGACTCTGAGCTCTCATTGCCAAGGTCATGGGTTTGATCCCTGGTCAGGGAACTAAGATCCCACAAGCCATGCAGCATGGGCAAAATAAATTAATTAATTAGTTTAATTCAATTAAAATTTAAAAAAACATTACAGATACATTACAAATCCTTTTAATTTATAGGAATTTAAAATGTATGAACTTGCATCAAGAGAGACAGACATAGACAGACAGAATGAATGAGAGTCTGCCTGACAGTCCCCTCAGCCTGGGTCCAGAGCTCTGGGTGAGTTGAGATGGGTGGCTGTGTGAATCAGCCTAGTTCCCTGTTCTTTGCTGAGTGGCCTGTGATCCTCTCGCTGAGCTGAGGATGATACTGGTGTTTACAGATCTATTGTTTTTTTCATACACTGAGGCACTGAAACTCAAGCCAGCTACTCTTCATGTGCTCAGCTGAGCTGGAGACAAGCAGTGTGGGGTCATAATGAGAGACGGCACCAGGGGTGGAGGAGACAGGAACTGCTCACCCACTTTGGGAAGCAGTCGCCACCCAGCCAGGGACCCCGTTGCCCACGTGTGGCCATGTCAGCTCTCTTCTGCGCACAAGCCTTGTGCAACTGCAGGCCTCCTTATGGAGAGCAGCCTGGCACTCTCCCTTTCCAGTCTGACCAGTGAGATCTTGAAAGCCGCAGAAAGATGGCAGAGCCACTGCTGGCTGGGTCCTTAAATGACTGCAGAGAGCAGAGTCTGCCACTGACCTGAAACACGCACCTGATGGCATGACTGACATGAGCCATCTTGTTCCTTATGCGCTGAAACACTGAGGTCTATTTGCTATAGCATCTTAACCTACTGAGGGAATACCTAGGGCTCCATGCTGACCACCTTAAGAGCTTTTCTCCCAAGGGAATTTTTATTATTCTACAGGATTTCTGCCTTATCTTCTGATATGAACCCTAACCCCGCCCTGATCCTATTGCATAAGATGAGACTCCCACTGTACACTAAAAACGATCACTGGATGATACATGAGGTTTGGAGTTTTTTCCTGCTTCTCTGGCTTTTCTGAACTTTCCGCAATACTGCTAAGCATAAACTCCGTAAAATTACAGGCAGAAAAAAAAAAGACTGGAAGGAAAGGCCGTGGTCTCCTGAGGTCACTCCAGGAGTATGGCTGGGGAGGAGGTGAGACGCCCAGGCCAGAGCCCAGGGCTGGGGGATTCGTTATCACTAGCCTACGTAGACCCTTCAGGAAAACATCTCCCACTGGCCCAGCCCTTGAGACAGGCAGATATCAGAGACACGGGCCCTGATGCCCTCAGAGTGGCCTTTAAACATTGTTCCATGGACCAGCTGCATTGGAATCACCTGAGGAGCTTATAAACACTTGGCTTCCCCAGGTCCACTCTCTGTGGCTCGGGACACAGGAGGCCCAGAGCCCCGGCCCATTCTGCAGACCAGATTTTGCACAACTGCTGGGCTAGCCAGAAGCAGCCAGGGCAGGGGACCCAGCCCTCCCTTACTGCTTGGAAACCACTGGCACAGTCTACCTTCAGGCAGAGTGTTCTAAAAACATCCATGCTCTCCCCAGCTCACCTCCCTTTGCTTGCCCATCCCCACCCAGACTTCTGACTCCATGAGACCCCAGAGGCAGCCCCCACTTACTCAGTGCCCTGTGGGCTGGTGGGGTCCGACCAGGCGACCACGGGGGATGCAGCCGGTGACAGCATCTTGAGCTCTTCAGCCTCATCATCTTGGGAAGGCAGCCTCTTCCTGCAAGAACACAGACATGGAAAGGGACTTCAGGGAGGCAGGAGCCACAAGCGGGGAGCCAACTTGGGGCCCTGCAGATCACCCAGAGCAAATCCTGGGTGAGAGGTGGGGGCAGAGGATGGTGCTGCCCGAGGGTCCTCGCTTGCCTGCAGGGAAACAAAAAGGGAGAAGAGGGGACACAGCTGGCCTCTGGACCTTAGTCTCTGCATCCATTCAGCGGCCTCACGTAAAAGTAACAGCACTGACTCAGCATCAGGCAAACCCAAGTTTGCTCCCCAGCCCTGCTTCTTCCCAACGTGTGACCTTGGCAAGTTAACTTAAACTCTCTGAGCTGCCTCAGCTTTCCCCTCTGTAAAATGGGACTGTGTATGCTGTGCTTAGTTGCTCAGTCATGTCCGCCTCTTTGTGACCCCATGGACTACTGTAGCCCACCAGGCACCTCTGTCCATGGGGATTCTCCAGCAAGAATATGAAAGTGGGTTGCCATGCCCTCCTCCAGGGGATCTTCCCGACCCAGGGATCAAACCCAGGTCTCCCTCATTGCAGGTGTATTCTTTACCAGCTGAGCTACCAGGGAAGCCCAAAATGGGACTAAATCTAACCAGCTCAATGAGGTGCTTATCACTCAGTCAGGTCTCATTTTAAACATCCTTCTCCCCCCACCTCCCAGTCTGGCGGCACAGAGCTCCCCAGACCACCCCCACCTCTTTCTCCACCACACCACCCTTCCAGCCTCCAATAAGGTGTGGGGGCTCCCATTCCATCCTGTTAACTCTCCTAGAAGCTCAGATTCCCTCCCTTAACAGATGTGCCCCTGATTGGAAAAACTGACACCCACAGGCCATGGAGTCTGGTCTCCTACACATGGTGTGACCTGGGACAAGCCCCATCCCCTCCTGAAGCTCCCTCTTCCCTATCTGAAGGATGAAGACTAAACTATCCTGCGTCCCCACCATTCAGTCCAAGTCCACCAGTGTTGATTTTGGAACCACTGGTGTCTTGGCTGATGGTGTCTAGATCTGAACACATGTGGTACTTCTACCATCCCCCACCACCGTGACTCAGGATTCCACCATTAGGGCTTCTAGAGGGATACAGTCAGAGGGATGTGCAGCATTTGCTTTATTCCAGAAGCTCTGGAACGACCCTACTATCTTCTGTCAACTCAACTAAAATGGCAAGACTCATGGGTTCGCCTCTTTCACACACTAATTAAAAGGAGGCCTGCAGGGCACTTCCCTGGTGGTCCAGTGGCTAAAACTCTGCACTCCCAATGCAGGGGACCCGGGCTTGACCCCTGGTCAGGGCGCTATATCCCACATGCCACAACTAAGACCTGGCATAGTCAAATAGCCATCAGGGAAAAGACCCTGATGCTGGGAAAGATTGAAGGTGGGAGGAAAAGGGACAACAGCAGATGAGATGGTTGGATGGCATCACTGACTCAATGGACATGAGGTTGAGCAAGCTCCGGGAGTTGGTGATGGACAGGGAAGCCTGGCCTGCTGCAGTCCATGAGGCTGCAAAGAGTTGGACACGACTGAGCAACTGAACTGACTGGTAGCCAAATAAATATATAAATACTGAAAAAAAGGATGCCTGCACACAAGAAGACTGGGGCAGAAATCTCACAACTAGGACTTAAACTCAGCCCTCCTGCCCTCATCCCAGTGCCTTCCGAGGATCTGGAGAGAGTCCAGAAAGTGGAAGTAAGTCAGAAGCTCTGTTCCCCCAGCACTGCCCAGTGCTTGGCCCTGTGCTAAGCACTTCACTTACAGGAGTTTGCTGAATTTTCACATGCCTAAGGTACAGGGAATGTTTCATCCCCATCTTATCATGGAGAGATGAAGGCCTAGGAAGATCAAATGACTTGCTTTAAGCCTCACATCTGGTAAGTGGTGACCTGGGATTCACTCCAAACCACAGCTCTGCGCTGTGAGAAGGGCCTTGCCCACATGCCCCCCTCTACCCCTCTGTTTGGGTGGCTTCTCTGCTCCCATCAATTGCCCTGTGTTCATTCCATCCCTGACCACAGACAGCCCCATTGGTCTCTCATGTCAGGCATCAGAATTCCTTCTTGGGGGCAAGCTCAGGCTGAGGCTTCTCCAGTTTCTCACAGTCATGTTCTGCTTAGCAACTCCCTGGAGGAGTCTTGTGTGATTACTTGTTCACTATCTCCGTCGCACTAGAATATCAGCTCTATTAGGACAGGCTTTTCCCTGATGTGTCTACAGCACCTAGAGCAGAGGCTGGCACATAAAGATGTTCAAAAAATGTTTGCAAATGAATGATAACCAGAGGAGCCTCACAGACCTAGCTCATAAGCAAAAGGTAGGAGCTTGGATTCTAGCCGCATGTGACCCTAGTCCCCTCATCGCTGCTCCCCGGTATCCATCTTTAATCCAACCTGTACAGTTTCTCCACCCTAATAAAGGGAATAGAGGGAGGTAGACCAGATGTCCACAGTCATGGTAGTGCCTTGTCTTCTGCTATCTGTACTCTGTATATGATTCAATGAATTAGCCATAAGGACTGATGTGTCTGTGAGCTGTGTTCTGAGGCCAGGTGAGATTATGCCTCTCTTCTCCACATTAAAATCTGGGAACCTCTGTTGACGACATCCAGCCATTTCTATCCCAGCAGGCGCCTGACTTCAGCTGAGAAATTACTCAAGAGCTAATGGATGAGAGCAAGAATTAATCAAGAAAAAAGAACCATCTCTCAATCCAGCCAGCAAAGGGAAGGCACTGGTGGCTCTTCTTTAATAACCACTTTAATAACCACTCTTCTTTAATAACCACTCACAAAGCACAGTACTGCACCTCACAGCCTGCCTATAGCTCTATACAGGAACGCTCTCAGCTACCTGGCTCAGGTTGTCCAAAACCACCTCTAACCATGCAGCAACTAACTTATCTCAAGAAGCACAAGTGTGTGCAACCCTGAGCAGGAATTTCACTTTCGAGAAAGGAGCCCAAGGACGAAGGCAGAGGACCAAAGAGATATCCATAGCACCTTTGTGTTCAGTATTTAACAGGCAAGGACTGTTACGTCTGTTCTGACATGTGGAGCTGGAAGATGTCAACACAGCATCATAGCGACAGTCTAGCAGTATGGAAAGGGGCTCAATAAATACGATGTGGTCTCAGATGAGATGTGATCCAATCCTACCTTCAATTAAAACCACTCAGAAGCCTGGGCCCACAAATAAGGTATGGAAGAGAGGGCAGAAAAATAAAACCTAACCTAGCGTGGTGGGATGAGGGATGGTTATTGTATCTAGAGTTCTTTGGTATTCCCATTGTAATTGTTAACAATAATTCCCTGTCACATCTATTACCCCCTTCAAACCATACACTCAAGGGTATTCTGGACAGGGCTTCCTCAGAGATCTCTTTCTAGAGCCTGAAACCAGGAATTAGGAGACCTGGAAAGGGGTGGGCCATGGTCCCAATGCTGACGGCACCTCACTGAGTGACCTTGGGCCAGTTTCTTCCCCTCTCTGGCCCCAGTGTCCTCTTCTACCAAATGCACAGATGGCACAGTGCTACGAAACACCCAAGAGAAGCATAGACGGTGACCTGAGGCTCCCTGTGGCTGATCCTGGGACCGCAAGGGTGTCGGATTTGGCAGGAGACAGGGGCAGCTGCACGGGAGAGGGTGGGTTCTCCTCCGCGATGAGGGGGCGACTGTCAGCATCAGCGTCTTCCACCTGCACTTCGGGGTGCTCTTCCGTGGCAGGTACTGGGGAGGGGAAGGAGGACACAGCGTCAGAGAGGAGCCAGGTCCCCGGAGCCTTGCTGTGTTCTACGGGGAAGCCAGAGTGTGTGTGTCTGGAGGGGCCCGTGGCAGCCTTGCCTCCACACAGGGCTCACAGGAGAGCTCCATGCAGGGGACACAACGATGCGGTGTCCAGGGCCCTCTGAGGGCCATGCCCCTGGCGGCCATTGACCCAGGAGCCACGGGAGCAGCCGTGACGTCACAGGAGCTCCCGGACACAGCCTGGAGCCCAGCCTGGTTTCCCTGGGCCTGGAGAAGCAGCAAGGCCCTGGGGTGGGGGTTGGGGTGGCAGCACTGAGAAAGGGCTTGGGGAGCCTGCCTGGGGGGCGCTGAGTCCTAGGGTCTGGCCTGGTGCAGTCTGGCTCAGCTGCTTCCTCTCCCAGGGCCTCAGTTTCCCCATCCCAAGGTAGGAATGATGAGGCTTTCCCAGGCCCGTGGGGGCAGCAGACATGGGGGTACAAGACCTCTTTTTTTAAATTTTTTATTAAAGCATAGTTGATTTACAATGTTGTGCCAATCTCTGCTGTACACCAAAGTGACTCAGTTATACACATATATTCTTTCTTTTCACATTCTTTTCCATTATGGTTTATCACAGGATGTTGAATCTAGTTCCCTGTGCTATACTGCAGGACCTTCTTGTTTATCCACCCTATATATAATATTTTATATCCAATCCCGCACTGCCAGTCCTTCCCTCCCCTATCTCCCTCCCCAGTGGCAGCCAGAAATCTGTGTCTCTTTCTGTTTTGAGACAGGTTCATTTGCACCATCTTTTAGATTCCACATATACTGACTGCATATGATATTTGTCTTTCTCTTTCTGACTTACTTCATTTAGTATGATAATCTCTAATTGCATCCATGCTGCTGCAAATGGCATGATTTCATTCTTTTTGTGGCTGAGTAGTATTCCATTTATACATGTACCACATCTTTATTCGTTCGTCTGTCAATGGGCATTTAGTTGTTTTCATGTTTTGACTATTGTAAACAGTGCTGCCATGAACATAGGGGTGATGTATCTTCTGAATTATAGCTTTGTCCAGGTATATGACCAGGAGTGGGATTTCTGGATCATCTGGTAATTCAATTTTTAGTTTTCTGAGGAACCTCCACACTGTTCTCCTCAGTGGCTGTACCAACTTACATTCCTACCAGCGGTGTAGGAGGGTTCCCTTTTCTCCATACCCTCTCCAACATTTGTTATTTGTAGACTTTTTCACGATGGTCATTCTGATCAATGTGAGGTGGTACCTTCTAGTTTGGATTTGCATTTCTCTAATAATCAATGCTGTTAGCATCTTTTCATGTGCTTACTGGTCATCTGTACATCTTCTTTGAAGAAATGCCTATTAAAGTCTTTTGCCCATTTTTCAATGGAGCTGTTCTGGTGGTGGTGGTGGTAGGAACTGTTTGTATATTTTGGAGACTAAGCCCTTGTCCATCAACTCATTTGCAAATATTTTCTCCCATTCCATAGGCTGTCTTTTCTTTCTTTCTCCCTTTTTCATGATTTCCTCTGCTGTGCAAAAGCTTGTAAAAGTTTGATTAGGTCCCATTTATTTATTTTTGTTTTTTATTTCTATTGCCTTGGGAGACTGAACTAAGAACGCATTGGTACGATTTATGTCAGAGAATGTTTTGCCTATGTTCTCTTCTAGGAGTTTTACATGTCATGTCTTAGGTTTAAGTCTTCAAGCCATTTCATTTTTGTATATGGTGTGAGGGTATGTTCGAACTTCACTTATTTACATGCAGGTAACTCTCCCAGCACCACTTGCTAAAGAGACTGTCTTTTACCCATTTTATATTCTTGCCTCCTTTGTTGGAGATTAATTGGTCATAGGTGTGTGGGTTTATTTCTAGGCTCTATTTTCACTGTTCCATAGATCTGCATGTCCATTTTTATACCCTTACAACCCTGTTTTGATTTTACTATAGCTTTGTAGTATTATCTGAAGTCTGGGAGAGTTATGCCTCTTGCTCCATGGCCCCCATCCCTAGGCCGCCTCACAGGATTGCTTTGGCAATTCTGGGTCTTTAATAGTCCTTATAAAAATTTTTTGATTCCTTGTTCTAGTTCTGTGAAAAATGTCTTGGGTATTTTGATAGGTATCATACTAAATTTGCACATTGCTTTGGATAAAATTGCCATTTTAACAATATTAATCCTTGCAATCCTCTTGGAAGGGAATGGGATATCTTTCCATTTCTTTGAATCCTCTTTAATTTGCTTTACTGATATTTTACAGTTTTCAGCATATTAGTCTTTCACCTCTTTGGTCAGGTTTATTCCTAGGTGTTTTGTGTTTTTTTTAATTTAGTTTTGGTTGCACTGGGCCTTCGTTGCTGGGTGCAGGATTTTCTCCAGCTGTGGCAAGCAGGAGCTGCTCTCTAGTTGCGGTGCGTGGGCTTCTCATTGCAGTAGCTTCTCTTGTTTTAGAGTGTGGGCTTCAGGAGTTGCAACATGCAGGCTCGGTAGTGGCAGCGCACAGGCTTAGTTGCTCCAAGGCATGTGGAATCCTCCCAAACCAGGGATCAAACCCATGTCCCCTACTTTGGCAGGCAGATTCTTAACCACTTTGCCACCGGGTAAGTCCTTTTTTTTTTTTTTTGGTGCTATTTTTAAAGGGTTTCTTTTTTTTACATTCCTTTTCTGATATTTCATTGTTATTATAAAGTGTTGCAACTCATTTTTTAATATTAATCTTGAATCCCGCTACTTCGCTAAATTCATTTATTAGAAGGCAATGGCACCCCACTCCAGTACTCTTGCCTGGAAAATCCCATGGACGGAGGAGCCTGGTAGGCTGCAGTCCATGGGGTCGCTAAGAGTCAGACACGACTGAGCGACTTCCCTTTCACCTTTCACTTTCATGCATTGGAGAAGGAAATGGCAACCCACTCCAGTGTTCTTGCCTGGAGAATCCCAGGGACAGAGGAGCCTGGTGGGCTGCCGTCTATGGGGCCACGCAGAGTTGGACACGACTGAAGCGACGTAGCAGCAGCAGCAGCAGTGTTTGCGTGGAGTCTTTAGGGTTTCCTACGTATAGTATCATGTCATCTGCGTGTAGTGACAATTTTACCTCTTCAGGGCCTCACACTCTTGAAGGGCCTCGAATGGAGACATTTGGAAGCTTCCTACAATCAAGGGTGGCAGACTGTTTTTGTAATGCCTGTTACCCCTGTGACCTTTGGTACTTTCTTATTTTTGCATCTGCCAAGAGCCCCCAGAAATAATCCCCTCAGCTCCTCTCCTGACTTCTGAGAGGCCTTGCATCCTGAGAATCAGATCCTCCCTGGGGAGACTGGGTGTGTCCCTGTTTTGGGCTACATTACCCTCCCCCGGGACTGTGGGGACAGGTGTGCCCCTAGGCAGAGCTCAGAGGATGCTGAGGGGCTGGAAGGGTGCCCCCACTCCCCACTACACCTGGGCCAAGCCACGCAGTAGTAGCCAGGTGCAGGTCTGGGTACCAGCAAGGCAGGTGCACACCCCCAAAATGTGGAGGGGTGCATTTTGAAACATTTGGATATGTGAGCTTTTTTTAATGGCCACATGGGAAAAGCCAGCACATTATGAAAGTTGGTGGAGGGAACATAAGCAGACCTCAAGATTCTGGGGCATTTGTTGTACTAACCCTAAGCCCTCAGGAAAAGAGGATGAGCAGGACTTTTGCTAGACTCAACAGAGGTGCCCCAGGTTGTGCAAAGCAGGAGAGAGCCATGGGGTGGCAGGGACCTCCCCCCGCCTCCCACAGACCTCGGGAGAGGGGAGCTGGAGGTGGGCTGGGGGCATGGAGGCAGCCAGGACTAAGGCAGCTTCTCAGAAATGCTCAGGGCCCCAGGTGCTTCCAGAATGGCCCCCTGGCAGCAAAAAAACACGTAGCCTCAGCATCCATGAGGCTGTCCCAGGGAGCCTGGGAGGGACCACGTGGTCCCCTCACCCCCTACCTCACCCTGCATAAGACCCTACAAACTCAGTCTCTCTCAAAGGTAGGGGGACCTCCTAAACCCAATGTTTCATTTCCTGCCAGTATGACAGAGTAGGAACTCAAAACAGAAATCATATTTGTTTATATTATACTGATTTATAGAATAAGAATCTGTGACTAAGAACACAAAGAATAATATTGTATGCTTAAATTGGTTTAGAGAATAATAATATTTACTGTTAAGCACTTCCTATGTGCCTACTAGGCATTTGTTTCACTAAACTCTAAGTGCTTTATTTATATGTATATATAAACCCTTTCGTCATTCCCAGCCATTCTATGAGGTCATTGTTATCATTGTCCCCATTTTGTGGAGAAGGAAATGAAGCACAGAGAGGTTAAGAAACCCACAGCAGAGCACAGATTTGGACCCAGGCATCCTGGCTCCAAAGCTAAAATTCTCAGCCCATCCTGAAGTTGGTGACCAGCCTACATACAGACTTCTGTGCCACGCAGAACCACTGAAATGGAAATAATCTTGTCACTGCATGCTGTCATTGCCTCGGCCATACCATCTAAAATCATCGTGTGTCAATCACAGTTGGTTCAGACCACCGTCCCATTGTGTCACTGCGACTGTTTCTCAAAGCGTGGGGCTCCCAGGGACCAGAGAAGGCACGCGATGATTTTAGATGGCACAGCCAAGACAAAGGATGACACAGAATGAGACCACTCCCCCCTTTCCTGTTCTCTCTGGATCCAGCCTGGGCAGAGAGGAAACCTCAGGTTAGTGCTGCTATGGCCTCAACGCCTCCCAGACATGTCCTAGTTCCCTTCCGCAGACTCAGCTATGAGCCTTCAGCAGGCCCCCACCTCACCAGAAATTACCAACACGACCTAGTTCCCCATGTCTTTGTGGTTATTTCTATTTATGCCCTTCTATTTATGGCAGGCCAGGCTGGTTTTCCATTTGAATTATAATGTAAAGCTTCCTATTTAAATACACTGAATTGAATGAAAAAGTGAGTAAGCAAATAAGTGCAGAGTTGGTGCATGGTTGCATGCATGCGTGCTAAGTCACTTCAGTCTGTAGCCCTCCAGGCTCCTCTGTCCATGGGATTCTCCAGGCAAGAATACTGGAGTGGGTTGCCACGCTCTCTTCCGGCAGAATTGATACAGAATATACAAAAATCAAGAAGTGATGCAAGGGTGGAGGACATGTGGGACCCTTTGGAGTGAGATTTAGGGCTGGCCTGGAAGACTGAGCTTGGCGTGTCATCCCCAGTAGCTCATGTGGAGAACGTCACCGGTCATGACGTCTATCCAGGAGCTCTGAGAGACAGCCCTGAGCCACCCCGAGCCACCGCCACCCCCAACCCCAGGTGTTACGCTGTCCCTGCTAACCGAACAAGCCCTGGGGTCACTTGGCCAGGCGGGCTGATCTTACTCCACCTCACCCCCACTCTGCCCACCTCAAGACAGGAGGAGGGGAGAATAAGAGTGGATCTCTTCTCATGAAATGTTCAGCTTGACCTGCCTATGGACATCACAGACAACTTTGCCCAGGGTCATCCAGAAACAAACAGATGAATCAAAGGCAAAACGGGCAGGTCTGGTTTGAGTCAAGGCAGACTCAAAGTGACAGGGATTTGCCGCGAGGCACCAGTATGTCCCCCAGCTCTTTGTCAGCAGGCAGCAAATAGCAGGAGCCCGAAGGCCACTATGGGGACCCTGTCACAATTAAATGGGTCCAGACAGGCTCTCTCTCTGCACTGGCCCCTAAGGACACCTCTCCTCTGGGTCTGCCTGTCAACACCTGGGGGCCTCTCCTTTCCTGAAAGGGAATTTGCTGGGCAGACAGCCACAGTCCTCAGAAAGTCCAGCTCCCAGCAAACTCTCAAGGTCAGTAGATTCTGTCTGCAATGGACGTTCACCTCATGTCCTGGTCCATTTCCCTCTGATTATTCTTCCCCCTGACCCAGCTCCTTGATCCAAGCCTCTTCATTGGCCTGGAGATCTGAATGACTTCTCTAAACTAGGGTATGAGTGACTAACCCATATAAAAACTGATGATCTGCAAAATGCCACGTTTAACCCCCAAAAATGAATAGCTAATTGTGGAATTTCAGGCACAGAGAGAAGGGGACTATTATGCCTTAAATCACCACAAAGCAAGGCGAAGACACTGGTCAGCAGAGGAAAAAGGGGTGGTTTTCCAGGAGCCCAAATAGCAGTCCCACACCAAGACCACAGCACCCATGCAGAAAACAGCCCAAGCCATGCAGAAACACACAACACAGACACCAGCATGCTGGGTGGGCAGTTTCACGCTACCTAGACGACGGACTGAGCTCCTGGTCTCCTTGACGAAGCTGGAGTTGGATAAGTTTGTCCTCCGGGAGATGAGGACAGGGATGCGGGTGATGGGGGGGCGGTAGCTGGGCACATTGGGGAGGTGCTCCACCAGGTTGCGGGAGGCAAGCCTGGGGGTCACTTGGCCAGGTGACTGGTCCTGGACTAGGTGATTCAGCTCCATGTCCCGGCCTGGTTTAGCCATAATGCTGAGGCCAGGGGGTCTTAGGCAGAGGCAGGACCCTGGGGACTGCAATGAGGAGCAAAGAGTTGGGAGAGGCAGAGAAAGTGGGGCTCTTCCCCACCGGTGTCAACACAGACCAGCCCAGTGCCCACGTGCACTCGCAAGAGTGCACTCAGAGTCTGAAGCACCACTCTTGTCCCTCGAGGGCAACACCAGTCGTGTGGCTGGTCCACCCACAGCTCTGAGAGACAGCTCTGAGCACCACCCAGTTCTGGCACTTTCTCTCCTTAACCAACCATCATAGCATTTCCTACTTTACGATCAAAGAACCTAGAACTCCTCAGGCTCTTAGGCTAACACTCAAACATTCTTAATCCGGTAGGATTTTCCATCCTAAAGAAACCCTGGAGCTCAATTAATTTCACTTCCAACCAGACACAATAACTTTTCCTAGGTTCCTGGTTCCCCAAATAGGCTGCATATTGGAATTGCCTAGGGAGGCCTGGAAATGCCTGATGCCCAGGCCCACCCCCAGAGATTCTGATTTAATGGTCTGAGGTGAGGACTGGCACCAGGATTTTTTAAAATCTCCCCCAAATGATTGCAATCGCAGTCATGAGAACCACGACTCAAGGCCACTGCCTCTCAAACACAAATGTGCAGAGAAACCTCCAGGGATCTTGTCACAGAGCAGTTTCTGCTTCAGCTGGGTGGTGTGGGGCCTGGATTCTGCATTCTGAAGCAGCTCCCAGGTGATACCAAAGCTGCTGGTTTGACAGCCACACTTTCAAGTGGTGGCAGACAGAGGGCCATGCCTCAGTGTTTCTCAAAGTGTGATTCTCAGGCCACCTGCTTCAAAATGACCTGGGGAAGGGCGTGGAACCAGCCCCATGGAACCCTAGTTTGCACCCCCTGATCCTGGTCTTGCTCATCTTTGTGGGGTGCAGACTTAGCAGGTTTCCAGTAGATTTGGGTTAAAGTTAACAGAGAATGTTTTTCAAAGACCAGGTGGGAAGCAGACTCAGGACACCTGGGTTAAGACAGCTGGGTCCATCCCATCTCCAACACTGGTTGCCTAGGAAACAGGCTCACGACCCCAATTATGGTCTCTTCCTTCAGGGCCAGGGATGCCTGGTCACCCTACTCTGCCCAACAACCCAGTGGGGTAGGTACTGTTACTGCCCCCTCTTCTTGACTTGGAAGCCACAGTTAAGAGAGGTCACAGACTGGCTCCAGGTCACACAGAAAGGAAGGGGGGGAGCCAGGAGTGACATGAAGGTCTGTGTCCTTGCTGCCCACACAAAGCCTCAGTTTTCTCATCTATAAAATGGTCTGTGTGCCTCCCAGGGTGTCTGGAGCACTACTAGTGCCTTGAGGATTGTGGAGGTTTGCAAGGCCTGGGTTCAGTGTCCAGCTGGCCTCACTCCCCTAGACTCTGGCCTGTCGTCCCTAAAGTTCTCAGGATTAGGAGTCGGAGTGACAAATGACCAAACTTGTACCAAAGATCTCAGCAGTAAGGAAAAACTCAAAAGACACAGGGTCTAGGACATGCTTTTAGCAAGCTCTGGTCCCAATCTTCATTCAGGTATGATACCTTTGAGCCAAATTCTCACTGGTCTGTAGCCTAGAGAGTTGTGGACCCAATGAAGAGGTTGGCAGGAGGGATTAGCTAGGAGTAGGGTTTCCCTAGGCCTCCTGGGGTCCTGGGGTTTCCCAGGTGGTGTAGTGGAAAGGAACCCGCCTGTCAATGCAGGAGATGCAAGAAATGTGGGTTCGATCCCTGGGTTGGGAAGATTCCCCAGTAGGAAATGGCAACCTGCTCCAGTATTCTTGGCTGGAGAATCCCATGGACAGAAGAGCCTGGTGAGCTACAGTCCATGGGATTGCAGAGTCACACAGGACTGAGTGAGTGAGCATACACACACCTGGAGTCCTGGTGGGGTAGGGATGGGGGGAAGGTGGGGTGCAGGGTCTAAGGCAATTCCCTTGGGGCCCTTGAAATACATCATCAGACTCTGGTTATGTGGTCCTAAGATGCAGAAAATGGGTTTTGCCTGAGGATGGGATGAGTTGGGGAGGGGAAGGAATTGAGAGGCAGAGGGGGAGGGCTTGCCCCTGTGCCCGGGCTTCCCCCAGCCTCAAAGAAGCCTGGACATTCTTATGCAACCCCACCCCCACTGCACACCTACCTCCTGAGCTGTCGGCCAAGGCCTCTTCTTGCAGCTCCTGTGAAAGATAAAGCAGAAACCCAAGTGGTAACCATCCAACCATACCTGCCCTGGTCCAGCCCAGCCAGTGTCGGGGGATCTGCCCTCAGGCATCTTCATGGGCCCAAGTCTACTCCTTACCCTGCCCACTGGTCACACCTTCAGCCCACCTTCTGGAGCATCCGGTGCACACAGGAGCCCCAGGCCCCAACACCTGGGCCCGTCACATACCATGAGGGGAAATTCTCGGGCAACTCTCTGTGTGTGGAGACAAAGCAACTAAAGCAGCCCCCATGGCACTCTCCGCCTGGCACCACATTTCACAGCCTACAGCCGTGTACAAAACTCTGGAGAGAGGTTTTTAGCCCCATTTTACAGAGGTGACCACTGAGGCCCAAGGTAAGGTCTTACCTAGGGTCACATAGCCATATGAGGACTGGAGTCTAGGACCGCTGCTGCCCACTCATGGCCATGTCGCCAAGGCCCTTCTTGATGCCATCTGATCCCTGACACAAGCAGGGCCTTACAGCAACTACCATCCCACTCTTCTCTATTCAGTGGGCATCTCATCAGCTGAACCCTCACCCTCCGTAAACAAAGTGAACAAGGCCCCAGCCCCTTCCACTGACTTAGGCCCAGGAATCCAAGGTAGCCGGGGCACGAGGCCTGGCGCTGCTCCATACCTGGTGTGAGGTGCTCTGGTCCTGGGCTCCGCCTACTCCGTCCTGCTCCTGGGCTCCACCCACTTCGCCCTGGGCCTGGGCTCCGCCCACTTCACTCTGGGCCTGGGCTCCGCCCACTTCACTCTGGGCCTGGGCTCCGCCCACTTCACTCTGGGCCTGGGCTCCGCCCACTTCACTCTGGGCCTGGGTTTCACTTTCTTCACTCTGGTCCTCCTCGCTCTGTGGCACCAGATAACTATCCAGCAGGACACTGTGACTGCGAGGGGGCAGGAGGCAAGGTCTGGGGTTAGGGATATTAAATGTTTTCCCAGCTGTGCTGAGTGCCAGGCTCTGTGAGGAGCTGGGGCACAAAGATGCCTAAGGATCGGTCCTCGGCCTTCTGAAGCTCCCAGCACCGGGCAGGCGGCAGATACCACGTCCTATTAACAATCTCACAGTCTGCGTCATGTGCTGGAGCAAGCAGCTGTGAAGGACAAAGCCACAATTCTGCTAGGAAGGAGGGCTTCCCAGAGGAGATGGCCTGTGGGTTGGAAACAGGTGGGGAATGGTGTCCAGGAAACAAGAACAGCATGTGCGAAGAAAATTCTGGAGCACGGTGTTGAGGAAACATCCTCTCCAGCAGGGTAGACTAATGGGCACTGTATGGTGTTCAAAACCTATGCCCAGCATTTCCCCTCTTGGAGTCTCCAAGCAACCTTAAAGATGGAGGCAGAGAAGGAGGTATGAGAAAAGTGAGGCCCAGAGAGGTCAATTGGCCTGACCAAAACCACACAGCATATTGTCCCACATCACACAAGACAGACACACACCCTGATTTCTTTGCGTGCCATGAGATCAGAGCCACACTGCAACTGCTGAAGGTTTCAGGGGCCCCTGGCCCAGGCAAAGGCATACATGAGTGACAGGGGCCAGGGTTAGACTATAGGGAGCAGAGGAGAATATGGCAAATCAGAGAACCCCTGCCCATCTGAATCAGCAACCCCATTCTGCCTGGAATGGGTGCCCCGCGGCCAGATCTGCTGATTTTCAAGAAAAGACTGAACTACATACACATTTGAATGTGGAATCTCCCCATCTTTAGAGGCTGATAATTAATCCAAACTAATATCTATATTAAAATCTGTATGATCTATATTGACATCTATATTAATATGTCAATATCTCAAAGAGCCTGTCTCCAGGCTAAATTGGGCCCTGAGATGCCTGTGTGCAGTCTCTGGATTAAAATGATGACTTGGGACCAAGGGCTAATGTGATTTTTGTGGTTAGAATTAGATCCGGCCTCCTAGCAGCCTCAACCCACACCATGGACCATTGTCACCGAGGGGCTCACGGAGGATGCTCTTTAGCGTCTGCTGCCCAGAAAACCTGGATCCCCCATCCTCTACCCAAAGGGGCAAGTCTCAGCCTCTGAGGTGGGTGAGGAGATGGGGCCCAGTTGATTTGGAGACAGCAGCCTGGGAGAAGGAATCAGCCAGCAATCATATTATCACAGCAGTTCCCAAGGGCTGAGTGCCAGGCACAGGGCCAACCACTTGTCCCACCAAATCCTCACCCAAATGACCCTAAGAGCCCAGCTGCGATTGATCCCACTTGAGCTTAGTAATTGGAGGCTCAGAGAGGTCAAATGGCCTGGCCAAGGTCACATACCCTGTACCAGGTGAACCTGGATAAAAGATGGGTATATCTGACCCCAGTGCCAAGTCCTTAATACTCCACTGCCAGCTTCTGAGTGTCTGCACAGCCCCAGGTGATGTGGATGAGTGACCTGAGTGTCTGGAGGATTCAAGCACCCAACTCATTTTCTTTCTCCTCATTGTATACATATTTCCATTGTGAGGGGCCTTGAGTTGTCAGATTCTATCCTGCCCAGGAAGAAACAGATTTTCTTAAAGAAAAAGGCATATTATGACTTTCACAGGGCTTGGCACTTCAGCCTACATGGGCCCCTTCCTCCATAAATATATTTTTAAAATTCTATTTTGTGACTGCATTTATATGAAGATTAACATGTTAATATTATATTTAAAATATTCTCTTCCATCTTAAAGTTCATTTGTTGGGTCTGCTTTTCAATGGCACCCCACTCTCACTTTTCACTTTCATGCATTGGAGAGGGAAATGGCAACTCACTCCAGTGTTCTTGCCTGGAGAATCCCAGGGACGGGGGAGCCTGGTGGGCTGCCGTCTATGGGGTCGCACAGAGTCAGACACGACTGAAGTGACTTAGCAGTTGCATGCTAAGTCGCTTCAGTCGTGTCTGCGCTTTCTGACTCTATGGACTGTAGCCCGCCAGGCTCCCCTGTCCTTGGGATTCTCCAGGCAAGAATATTGGAGTGGGTTGGTATGCCTTCCTCCAGGGGATCTTCCCGCCTCAAGGATCAAAGCTGTATCTCTTATATCTCCTACACTGGCAGGCGGGTTCTTTACCACTAGCACCACTTGGGAAGCCCATGTTCTTGGAGGGCTTCTAAAAGTATTACAGAAACCGTGCCCTCAAGCCTAACAGAGAAGAAGGCCCTGCCTGGAAGGGGTGGATGGGCTGGTGCTGCAAGAAGCTGACTTGACTCTCCTTCCCTGAAACAGATACAGTGGCCTCCTCGGTTCTCAGAGCACGAAGGCCCAGGAAATGAACTTCCCACAGTCCCAGTCAGAGACTTGCTGGGGTCTTGCTCATTATAGAATCAGGCCTGGAAAGCAAGTCCCTGGGAAGCCTCCATTTGCTTATCAGTCAAATGGGTAGGCGGAGAAGGCAATGGCACCCCACTCCAGTACTCTTGCCTGGAAAATCCCATGGATGGAGGAGCCTGGTAGGCTGCAGTCCATGGGGTCGCTGAGAGTCGGACACGACTGAGCGACTTCACTTTCACTTTTCACTTACATGCACTGGAGAAGGAAATGGCAACCCACTCCAGTGTTCTTGCCTGGAGAATCCCAGGGATGGGGGAGCCTGGTGGGCTGCCGTCTATGGGGTCACACAGAGTCGAACATGACTGAAGCGACTTAGCAGCAGTAGCAGCAGCAAATGGGTAGGACTTGTGCAGCCTCTACCATACAGCCTGGCCTTTTTTTTTGTTTTTTGGCCACACTGCATGGCATGTGGGATCTTAGTTCCCTGACCAGGGATCAGAGCCATAACCCTGCATTGGAAGCACAGAGTCCTAACCACTGGATTGCCAGGGAAGTCCCAGCCTGGCTTATTTGAGTGAGGTCAGAAGTGCCAGTAAGAAGCTAAGAGAAAAGTCAAAAAATCTCCCCCTGTCCAGAGTCATCTGGATTCTCCATCTCTAAACACAAGTAAGTTGAACCATTCCTTGTCTGCAGTACCAGATGTCTGCTTAAGACCCCAGCCTGACCTGGGACACAATCCCAGCTCTGTGCTTGCTGCCAGGGCACCCTGGATGTGTGGGCTGCTGTCTCTGGGCCTCAGTTCTCTCATCTGTGAAATGGGATTAGCAGTAGGAGCCCTGGCACAGCATGTGGCAGGGAACACAAGTGTTCATCAAATATTTGACAGCTGTTATTAAGACTGTTCCTGTCATAGTTATTATTAATCCCAGAGGAGGAGGCAATCTATGAATCACCCACGGAGATGGAAGAACATTTTACACAAACAACTCTAGCTATGGAGACACCATAACAGGCCCTACGGTGGCCCTGTCAGCCTCACCAGGGGCTGTTTGGGGACCCATGTACACAAAAATCTTATTGCCCCTGGTTGGGAGTGTTCCCACTGCCTGCCAAGGCCCCCTCCTGACCTGCCCAGAAGCAGCAGGCCATGAGCTTCTGGAAAGCTCCCAAATTCCTGGGATTTGCAAGCAGAGGCTCAGACAGACCGGCTGAGGCGGGGAACACAGAGATCCTGGCTCTCTGAGTTAAAGATGTGGGAAGTAGCAGCTATAGCCTCTGGCAAGAGTTTACCAGCCCATTGCTCCTCCCTCAAGTCACAAAGCAGGCCGTGTCCCCAGCTCAAGGACCTCACTGTAGACTCTTCGCCCAGCATCCCTCAACCCTGAAAGAACGGAGGGGAGCCCTTAGGGAGAATCAGGCACCTACTTGGGTCTTGCTGTCTTTGCCAACAGGGACGCCCATGATGCAGGAGCTCAGCTGGGGGCAATGACATTCATCCCAAGCCCCAGGTCGGTGCGTGCCAGTGGAGAATTGGGGAGCCCTGGCCCAGCCCCGAGTCTGCAAGGCGAACTCCAGAGCTAGTGTGACTTGAGTGGTGGATGAGCCTCCAATCCTTCCTGCTTCTAATCAGATTGAGGGGATGTGCGGGGAACTCTGCTGAAACGCCCCCAGGGAGACCAGGTGGGGACCAAAAGGCTGTGGTTGCTAGGAAAAGCCGAGCTGTTGCCAGCAGAGATCAGGTCGCTAGGCGACCATCTGCCCGTTACCAGGGCCTGCGCGTCATCAGTAACCCCTGTGTCTCCACAGAGCTGGCAAGAGCATCCTTCCCCAGGCAGCAACAGCCCAGCCGCCTGTCCCACGCCTGACAGCCTCTGGCATTGTGCCTGGGATCAGCCACTCTGTCATCACAAGACCCTTGTCCTTACTTGGGGCCCTAGGTCCCAAAGTTCCCTGAGTTTGAAGTTCTGGGCAAATATTTGTGTGATCAGGTACGTGCCTGGCAGTGTTTGTAGGTAACTGTATGCGTGTGCTTGTGTATAGTGTGGATACATGCAGGTGAGTGTACCTGTGCCTGTGTTACTTGTGCATGTCTGCAGGCTGTGTGTGGGTATAAGTGCCCTGACAACACGTAAGTGTGCACATAACCCAGCACATCTGTGTCTGTGTGCAGGTGTGTATGCACAGTGCAGATATGTGTGGAGTGCCCGTGTGTATTAGGCAGAGAACATACGTGTAGTTAGTATGTGTGCCTGGGTGCATTGGCTTCCTGGCCTTCCAGTGGTGTTTAGTTCAAGAGCCATGGCATATAAAGGGATTTGTAGGCCTGAGTGTTGGGCATGTGTGTGTTCTGGCAGAACAGCTCAGGGCTCTGCACTATACCCAGAGGCAAGAGGAAAGAAGAGAGCAGATAGGACTGTACTAATGAAGACCCAGGCAGCACCTAAGGTCTTCACCTAAGGGAGTGAGAGCATCCTGGCTCTGGAGGGGCCTAGAGGGCAGAATTAGGACCAGGTTACAGAAGCCAAAAGGAAGCACTCTTAGTTTTGGCAGTAGACATAATTTTCTAAGTCAGAGGTATGTGTGGATGGAATCAATAGCCTTTAGAAGTTGTGAGCATCCCATTATTGGAGGCAAGCAAGTAGTTATGTGGCCTCCTGCTAAGGATGGAAAGATTATATGTGAACTGGGCAAGCGTGGACTCAAAGCAGATGAGACTAAGCAGGCTTCTAGCTCCCAAATCCTATGTGGTCTCATGATTTAACTGTTTCCTGACTGAGACTAAAAGCGACCCTTAGTAGAGATGAGAAGGTTGGTAGTTTTTGATGGACCGCATACTCCACACCAGGTCCTACTGCATCTGTTCCCAGCCAGCCCTCTGGCCACTCAGCAGGGGCTATTATCCCCACTGCCAGACCTCCCATTTTGCAGATACAGAGGCAGAAGATCTATGCCCACCTGCTGCTCACCCGGGTCACTCTGCTGAGAGAAGCAAAGCTTGGGCTCCTAACACTTGCGGTGCTATCTTGCCTTAGGCCATAGCCAAAGGGACAGGGAGGCAGGGTGTGGGCCAAGGGGTACCACAGAGGGCAGAACGACAGGGACAGGGAACAATGCCAGGGGGGTGAATCAAGGGGAAAGACTAAATCACCCGGTCTGATCAGGGGAGAGATTAAATCACCCAGCCACCTGGATGCTCCTCCTGCTTCAATCTCTGCACAGTGCAGCTGCCAGCCTGCGTCACTCCCCTGCTCACAAACCTTCCGTGGCTCCCTATTGCTCCCAGGAAGTCAAGTTCAAGGCCTTCACAATCCGGCTCCTCTGAAGGATCATCTCCCCCACTTCAAGTTACACTGTCACTCTTCCTGGGCCACGCAGGCTGCTTGTGAGGCCATAGTTCACTTCCGCCTCCTTGAAACACTTTCCAACTGGGCCTCCAGGTCCCACACTCTTCTCATCTCCCTCTCCTCCTCCTTGGTCCTTTCTGGTTCCTCCTGAACTCTGATCTGGCCTTTGGGTCTCTCCTTCATCCATACTCACTCCCCGGGCACCTCCTCTAGCCCCACTTTCAGTTCCGTCTACCAGACTAGACACCTGCCTTTACATCTCTGGTCCAGCCTCTTACCCCCTAACCCCACTCAGGCACCCAGCAGTCTGTGTGTCACCTCCACGTGCATCCATCTCACCATCTGCCCTTCTGTCCAGCTCTCATGGTTCAGGATTCTCTCCCCAAAACCCCCTTCTTGTGGAAGTGCATTCTACATTTGTTTGCCCGTATAGGGGTGGGTGGGGTGGGGGTGGTTGTTGAGTGTTGGGTATTGTGAATCCCAAGGTCATTATGAGCCCAGTGGAGGTCTCCCAGCAGCCCCCTAGCCTCTCTGATCAGTGCTCAGTGGTTCAGCACACAGCAAAGAACAAAGGGAGGAGCTCCCGTGAGCAGCAGAAAGCATTCCCACCCCAAAAGCCATGGCAGCCCCTCCCTGGGTCATCCCCAAGCCAGGCGCACAAGTGACTTACTCCTGCTCCTCCTCTTCCTCTTCCTCCTCCTCTCTGCCTTCTTCTTCCTCTTTCTCTCCACCTTCTTCCTCCTCTTTCTCTCTGCCTTCTTCATCTTCTTTCTCTCCACCTTCTTCCTCCTCTTTCTCTCTGCCTTCTTCCTCCTCTTTTTTTTCGCCTTCTTCCTCCTCTTTCTCTCTGCCTTTCTCCTCTTTTTCTTCACCTTCTTCCTCCTCTTTCTCTCTGCCTTCCTCTTCTTCCTCCTCTCTGTCTTCCTTCTCCTCCTCCTCATCTTCTTTCTCCTCTTGAATCTGAGGCAGCTCCCTGAGTTGAGGTCAGAGGCAAGAGGTGAGGTCATTTTTAGCTGTACCCCAAGTCCCCTTCCTGACCCAGTTCTCAGTAGGATGTCCTATAACCACAAGACTGCACCTGGGGAGCCCTGGCCTCTCTCTAGCAATGAAGGCTCCCTCCCTGCATCAGGGGCCTGTCTTGGCCCCCAACCGCCCTGGTGCCAACCCTAGGTCACCCCTCACTCCCTGGTCCTCAGTTTCCCCATCTTTGCAATGTAGGTCATGGACCTATGGACCTGAGGCCTCCTGACTTGAGCGGCTAAGACTCCACAGGGACTGAACTGAGAAGCTCCTGTCCTTGCGGAGGGTGGCCTGGCCATCACTACCATGGTTACACACTCCTTTCCTTGATGACCCTGCAATTCCCTTCTGGAAATGTACCCTGCAGATATCCACATATGCACATTCAGGGACATGTAACAAGAGTGCTTGTGGCAGAATTATTTAAAATAATAAAAACGGCCATCAATAGTGGACAAGTTAAGTACATTCTGGCATATCCATACAATGAAATTCTATGCAGTTGTTGAAAAAAATGAGTATGATCTCCATGTTATCAATGTGGAAAGACCTCAAGGTACATTGTTGAATGAATGTAGTAAGATCGATGGATGTGATATGCTATCTTTTGTGCAAAAAATGAAGGGAATCCATGATCACATATGCTCAGATAGGCCCTGGAAAGTTACAGAAGAACCTTGGCAGCTGTCGTGCCCATGGGGAGAAAGATGTGTATCTGGTGGGAGGGAGAGGGAGGAGAAGGTAGGTTTGGTCCCAGCTCTCTGCTCTTTTGCATATGGGGATTCTGTACCATATGCCTGTTATCTTCCCAGACAATCTTTTTTTCAGGGCCTTCTCTGGCTCCCACCTGGGCGTCTGCTCCACCACCTCGCCCTTCTCTTCATCAGCTGGAGCTGCCTCTGAGGTCTGCGGGCTGGTGCTGGTGCTGCCCTCCTGGTGTTCATCTTCCTCCCAGTGAGGGTCAACCTCTTCTAGGATGAGATGCGACTCCTCTTGCTCTCCAGGGAGGATGCTGACTACAGGGGACACGGGGTATGGGAGAGAGTGGGCCTGGGCCTCTGAGTCCCAGGGACCACACAGGGAGCCTTGGTCATCATCAGCCATGTGCCAGTTCTCAGCCAAGCAGTGGAAACAGCAGTTATCACTGGGACCACTGACAACCAGGCCAGTGCTAAAGTGATGGGCTGAAGCCCACAATAATTCACCCTGTCTCCTTCCATTAGTTCCCCCTCTCTTTTTCCTTTTGAGACAAGGCTTCTCTGGTGGCTCAGATGGTAAAGAATCTGCCTGCAATGCAGGAGACCCAGGTTCGATCCTTGGGTCAGGAAGATCTCATCTGGAGAAGGGAAGGGCAACCCACTCCAGTATTCTTGTCTGGAGAATCCTATGGAATGAGGAGCCGGGCGGGCTATAGTCCATGGGGTCACAAAGAGTCGGACACAACTGAGCAACTGACACTGTCACTTTTCAATTATAGTTAGTCTTTGTTTCTCAGCAGGGCCTCATTCCTGGAGGTCTGTACAGAAATGATGCTTCCAAACACAGAATTGTAGGTGACACCATGAGACCTATGCTCAAAGTCCACCCTGCCGTATCAAGGTGCAATGGCCTGGAATGTCCCGAGGGCTACAGAGAGAGCTTGTTCACTGCCTGTTCTCCAGATGCCACCCCTGCCGACAGCACACTTCATGCCCATAATCTCAGAACCTGCCTCTGGAAGTCTAGAAAGATTTTCTCTTGAACTGGAGGCTCCAGCTCCAAGGGAACTTGACTTTCTCATGGACGTGGTCTCACTTTCAACATTACTCCGTGGACTCTGGTCCCTGGCAGAGAAAGTGGGGCTGTGAGCGTGGCAGAAGTGGGTGCAGGGGAAGTTCATCAGGAGCTTGAGCCCACCCCCAGACAGGAGAAAGGGGAGAAAGGTGAAGATTACCTGGGAGCAGGTGGTCCCCAAAAGCTCCAGGGTTCTTGGTGGGCCTGAAGCCAGGTGTGAATTACTAATGGTGACTTTCAGTGGAAGCTGGCCTCAAGTCTTCTCCTCTGACTCTGGGAGTTATTGTTCATAGTGCAGGATAGTAACAACAATAGCACCAGCTACACTTATTGAGCATTTACTATGTGCCAGGCCCGGTACTAAGTGACCTACATGGATTAACTCAATTAGTCCTCACATCAACCTTTTGAAGTGGGAATAACTATTATCCCCATTTTATTTTCCCTCTTTTATGTTTTATTCCCCATTTTACAGATGAGCAAACTGAGATGCAGATTAAGGCTTTCTTTTATAGGGTGTTTCCCTCATGCCAGGCTCAGGGGCAGTCTGCCTTCCAAGAGTTCTCACTCCCCACTCCTGCCTCCTGTCTTCCAGGTACGGATGTTATCCTGCTTCACAGAGGAGGTGCCCACCACATCCTGGACTACAGTCCTATCTCCCCTATCCCTCTAAGCACCCTGGATTCTGACCAGGGAAGACCCTCCCACTGTGGCCCTGAACCCAGTGGTGGGACATACAGGTCATAGGTGCTTGCTGTTCTATGTCGTCACCCAGCCTTGGTGTGGGGTCTTCGTTCGGACCACGCCTTGAGGGTGCAAGTTCCTGCTTGACACCCAGGGGTCACCCATAGGACAGAATATCCCCTGACCCGTGAGCTCATGAGCTTTCGCAGTAAGAACAGTCCTCTCCCCATTTTATAGACCAGAGAGGCTGAGTGACTTGTCTAAGGCCACACAGGATGCCAGAGGCAGGGCCAGGTCCCCTGACTCACTTCCCAGGTGCTATCCTAGGTGACAAGCATGCCCCAGAAGCACCTGCCCGGCACTGGCAGCCACCCCATGACAGGCGGTGGATGCCATCCTTGCTCACATCCTTGCTTTCCCTCTCGTTAACCCTCTCTCTTTAGGTACTAATTAGTGAGTAGGCATTTTACAAGCATTTTCTCCTTTCATCTCTGTGCCAGGCCTGTCCCCATTTTATAGCCAAAGAAGAGGATGGTGCCTGAGATTACCAGTCAGAAAGGCAGGCAGGGGGTACCGATCCTGGGGCGGGGCCCTCCTGTCCCTGGAGCTGTAAGGTGGGACCCTCTCCGCAGGCATCTGACTCTCAGCTCTTTCGGCTTTTCCAGGGTCCGTCCAGGCACCCAGGTCACAGATGGGACCACGAAGCGCTATGGATGCTCAAACTCACATGGAAACTGCTGCTCCATCCGGGGCTTAAACTTCACCCTGGAGTGCCTCAGGGCACACCCCTTCCTGTGCAGTATCCTCCCAGACTAGGGCGGTCTTCAGGGCAGCCAAATGGGGTCCTGACTCCAGCAGCGCAGGTCGATAGCCCCATACAGGGAGAGAGCTATTGCTTCTAAGACCACTTGACAGGGAGCCCAGGGGCATGGATTCTAGGCCAAGGCTCCCACCCGGTCCCTGGGTTGCTGGCAAAGCCCTGGCCTGGACTTAAAACCCCCATCCTCCCTGGCACGCCTGGGTCATGACACCCGCTCTCTCTGTCTCTTGCTAGCCCAGACCCGCATCGTCTGGCCCCTGAAGCAATAATTCCTCAGTAACTGGGTATTTCTCAAAGTGTGGTCCTCTCCACTACACCTCCGTCAGAATCATCTGAGCAAATGGGTGCTTCTTGAAAGTGCAGATTATCAGGCTCCCACACTCTTTAAATTGGAAGATCTGGGCGTGGGACACTCTTCATAGCCACCCCCAGATGTCACCTGAAGTTCAAGAACCCCTGCTTCAGTGGCCTGCTCTGCCTCCGATGCTTGCTTGGCCTCAGAGTAATCTCTGTGAAGTCACTGCCCTGCTCAACCACCTCCAACAGCTCCCCGTCACCTACAGCCTAGTCCCCTGACATCAGGCCCCAACTTTTCTAGTTTTCTACATCAAGGACTCAGGGCTCCAGATTAGCTGAAGTGCCCAGCCCTCTCCCTGTATACTCTCACCGCCAGGCATATGTTCACCCTGTTCCCTCTACCAGCTTGCCCTCCCCTCGTTGCCAGTCTGAGACCTCGGGGGTCTCAAAACTCAAAGGCCTATGTAGCTGGGGAGATGACAGTGGAGGGTGCCACCTGCTCTCAGGTGGCAGCTGCCACTCAGACTGTCCCCAACGCACAGTGTGGGACCATGACAGCCTGATATTCCCAGTTGTCAAGAGAAGCCAGGTTTTTCTGTGCCAAGCCACCTGATTTTTCAATGCTGACAACTAATGCCAATGTTTAAAATCCTCCTTGCCCGAAACAAAGACATCTTGTGGGTCAGCTGGGACCCAGGGCAACTGGCTCAGGACCCCTGGCTGACTCCTTCCAACAACCCCAATATGCGGGCTATATTAATTCACCCACGTCTCAAGCCTAAGTACTCCCTTTAGCCTTACCCGGAGCAGTAACATCATGCAATCACAAGTTTGATGTACTACCATATGCTTTTTAATGTCAGTTAAAGCATGTGATGTCATCCACTAGTGGCCCCCAAATTTTGGAGGGGGAGAACATGGCCAAGCCTAAGGAGATCCTCTTTCGGGAAAAACTGTCCCATGGGGGCGCTGAGTGCGTCAGGCACCATCCTGAGAACTGTGTGGGTGTCCTTTGAAAGCCATGCCCATGGGTGTCCCTGCAGCCTTCTGGTGGGAGGTCTTCCCGCTGTCCAGCCTAAACCCTACAGGCTGCCGGGTTGGCCTTCCCCTTGCTCAGGTGGAAAAGGGCAGCCTTAGTCTCTGAGAGGCAGTTCTGGGACTGGCTCCCCGTCACCCTGCCTGGGATTGGTGGCGGGGGTGGGCAGCAGGGGGTTCAAGGAGGGTAGGGAGTTCAATGGCCACCTCATTCCCCTCCCCAGCAGGTCTTCTCTTCAGGGCACCCTTCTTTCCTTCCATCCATCTGTCCATGTGTCCATCTGCACTCTCCCAGGCTCCCTTCCCTTTTGTTTCAGAGGCTTCCAGCTGCCACCACCCCTGAAACAAAGGAGAAGACAGAGGAGTGGGTGGCGGGGTGGACAGGCAGAGGGAGTGAATGAGCGAAAGGATGGGGGGATCTGGGAGACCGGGCAGGGGAGGGGTCACCCTTATCTGAACAGTGTTCACCCCAAGAAACTATATCCCAGTCCTAACCCCTGTTACCTGTGAGTGGGACCTTATTGGGAAGTGAGTTTTTGCAGGTATCACTAGTTAAAGATCTCAGGGTGAAGTGATGCTGGATTTAGAATGGGAGGGACCTAAACCCAATGACACCTCCTTATAGAAGACATGAGAGGGAGGTTTGGCGGACACAGAAAAGGCAGAGCTTGGAGGGCAGCTAGATGCCAAGGGGCATCAAGGATGGCCAGCAGCCACTGGAGCCAGGAGAGAGGTGCGGCACGGTGCCCACCTCAGAGCCCCAGAGCCAACCCTACCAACACTTCAATTGTAGACTTCCAGCTTCCTGAACTGAGAGAGAATACATTTCTGCCGTTTGAGGGTATCCATTTCTGGTCTTTGTTATGGCAGCCCTAGGAAACTGACACACCCTAGTTTCATTCATTACCCACATGCTCCAGGCACACAGCTAGGTCCTGCCTGCAGCTGGCTTTCAGAGGATCAGGGAGTGGGTTCAGAGGGCAGATGGGGAGTGAAGGTCCATCCTCAGATCTCTCACTGGCCCCTGAGGGTGGAGGGGATGGGTCTCTGTTCCAGGGAAGGGCTTCCGGTCCTCTAACCTTGGCCTGGCTAAGCAGCTGCTGCTGGGCCCAAGGGACTCTAGTCACTGCCCCATGACAACTGCTCTGTGACCTTGGGCACATTTCTGCCCTTCTGCCCACCCCAATAGCCGTGGGCAGCCCTGCTCTGCACCCTTTAGTGTGGCCGTGAGCTCGAGACTGAGTGAACCCTGCTCTGAGCCTTCCCTTCAAGACACTACCCTGATTATACAAACCCCATCACCTCCCATGCCTGAGCTCCACAATCAGCCAGTCTGCGCATGCTGCCCTGTGTCGGAGTGACCACGTGCGCTAAGTCGCTTCAGTCGTGTCCAACGCTGACCCCATAGACTGCAGCCCGCCAGCTCCTCTGTCCATGAGATTCTCCAGGCAAGAATACTGGAGTGGGTCATAAAGGCCACCATAGTGGGGCTGGGGCAGGCAGCTCTGGGACACCCAGGGCCCACATTCTGAGGGCCTGTGTCCAGGGTGAAAGAGGGCCACTGCCCTTGACCTGAACTCTGCTCCGCTCACCTCCAGCTCTCATCACAGGCCTGGCACAGAGCAGCCCTCCATGAGCATTTATGAACACATGAATGGATGTGTGGGTGCCCCATATCCCACATGCCTTTCCAGAGGCCATGACATGAAGGAAGAGCAGATTTTGGATCTCAGCCCTCCCCTCCAGGCCCCAGTCCTCCTGCAGGGCTGAGATAAAAAGCAATACATACCTCCCACAGGCAAGGGGATGCTCTCCCAGCTCAAGGAGTCCAGTACCCCCATAGAAAGCTCATCTCTCTCCTTTCACCCCATAACCAGGGACTCTGCTGAGCCAAACCCACTAGCCCAGGGGACCATGGGACACTCTCTCCAGGGCTTCCTCGCAGGAAGGGAGGCTCATCCGACTTGATCTCAGAATTATTTTTTCTGGATAGAAGCTGGCAGGCAGGCCAAGTTCCTGAATATGTGCCCATCCCCTCGGCTCCCCGGTCCCCAGGAGGGGGTCTCCAACCGCCTCTGATTCTGGGCCAGGCTCTGGCTACCCGGCCAGGCTGACCTGAAGTGTGGCCTGCAGAGCGTGGGCTCTCCCAGATCCAGGTCTGGAGACTGGCTACCCCAGCCATCCCCATGTCCTTGCCTGGCCCATACGTACTCAGACCAAACAACCCCCATGGAGACGCACACAAGGACCCACTAAGGTGTCACTTACTGGTCTGCACGTCACATGTCACTGGGGCATCAGACTCCTGTATGGGGGGAGAAATGGGGAAACAGTTTCTGTGGGCTCCTTACCGGCCTTCCTGCTTCAGTCAGCACTCCTGGCACGCCAGGAGTAAGAGGGTCTCCTCACAGCATCCGAGACACTCCCTTCCCCTTAGAGTGGCCCGCTGCACTCGTCATTCCCCTATCAGGCTCACCGCTTGCCTGGTCCCACCTCAGCTCCTTTGCCCAGGTGGGCACCTGCCTTGGTTGCCCTGTCTCTGGTTCTCTGTGCATGAAAACCCTCTCCCATCCTCCCCTGAGGGTTCTCTCAAAGTTCCATCTGCACGCAGGCCTCTCCCCGCCAGCCCATCCTCAGAGACCCCCACTCAGTCAGTGCATCTTCACCCACTAATCATTCCTGCTGCTGGACACCCCCCTTCCCTCCTCTTGGGGAGCTCCAAAGCTGTTCCTTCCTCTGCCGCCCACAGAGGGTGTGTAAACATGGAGCCTGAGGGGTCAGCCGGCAGGGAAGCAGTCCTGGAGCTTCCTGTCCACCTTGAACTACAGGGGGACTACCACCCAGGCCTCCCATTCCAGATGCTTCTATGAAAATGTTCAATTGTGTCCAAGGGAGAAAGGCCAGGCGGCGGGTTCTTGGAGAGGGCAAGGTAGGGTGCCCTGCTCCCCTCTCCAACCCATGTGGGAGCTCTAGATCGTCAGAAATGCA
>NW_011495034.1:17369080-17371437 GCF_000754665.1 Bison bison bison | reverse complement strand
TTCCCACGAGCCCCACTTCTTCCTAGAAGATTCCGGGCCTTGTTTGTCTCTGGGCCTTTGCGCATACTGACCTCCTGCCTAAAGGACCCTTCCTACACCAGCCCCTTCATTTTCACCCACCCTCTTCTTACTCCTCCTTCAGGTCTCAGCTTGCAGGCCACCTCTACTAGGAAGTCCTCCTTGATGCTCCTGGGAGGCTCCTCCTCTGCATCCCACATCCTCCCTGCTCCCCCCATGGAAGCACCTCCCCAGTGACTGTGACCAGCGGACAGGCAGTCACTGTGGTTACAGTGACCAGAGAGTGTGTGTATGTGGAATGGACATGAGCCATGCAGACAGGCAGGCTAGGGGGGCTGAGTTCTGGTTGCAGGCTCCCATCTTCCATCTGTGCCCTCCCCGACCAGGGACAATCTCACCCTTGTCTGAGCTCCCAGGACCCTCCCACCACCACGACCCAGGACCCCTACTCCCCCAGACAGCACCCACCTGCTCCCCACCCTTCCCACGGATCACTGGCTGTGGCAGGGCCATCTCCAGCCTGTGCAGGATCCATGCCATCAACCTGCAAGTGGGAGAGAGAGAAGGGGCCATGTCCAGGCAGGAGAACTCATAGGAAGACTGAGGCTAGAGTCAGACCCCTCCCCAAGGCAGGTAGCAACCCGCCAGAAGATGAACCAGAGCCCAAGTGCCGAGGCCTGAACACCGCTGCCCCATCCCTGGCCTCCCCAGGTGAGCCTCTGGTGACTGTTCAGACCCCAGCAAGTAACTCAGTCCCCCGCTACCCTCCACCCCACCTCTAAGATTCATTTCCAGCCCCTCACTCACTGCCAGGGTGGGAGCACTTAGCAGTACCTATCTTGATTTTATTTTTTTGGCCACATGGCATGTGGGATCTTAATTTCCCAACCAGAGATCGAACCCGTGTCCCCTGCACTGGAAGAGTGGAGTCCTAACTACTGGACCACCCGGGAAGTAGCCATCCTGATTTTAAATGCGTGTATCCTTTGAGCCAACAACTCCATTTCCTCTGATTCGCTTGCACATGAACGCGATGATGCCTGTACAAGTATATTATCTGTTCCAAGAGTGGAAACCCACCTAAATGTCCATCAAATGGTTAAATAAAAGCTGGTACATGGATATAATGAAGTAGTATGCAGCTGCCGAAAGAGTGGAACTGACCTTTATGTGTAAAAACCACCTCTAAGATATATTTTTAGGTTAAAAAAAAGTGAGATGAACTGGAATCTACTACTAGAGTCTAGCGTATCTAGAGTTTGCTGCTGCCGGGTATGTACGTTTGCAGGAGAAATGTTCTCAGAGCTCATCTGCATCTCGGAATTGTGCAGAAGCAGGAGAAGCTGCAGATGTGATGGCCCAAGGAGGGGGTGCTGCAAACCCGCTGGAATTTTCTCCC
Organism: Bison bison bison; assembly: GCF_000754665.1. Taxonomy (NCBI): domain Eukaryota; kingdom Metazoa; phylum Chordata; class Mammalia; order Artiodactyla; family Bovidae; genus Bison; species Bison bison. Next base: position 17,370,020 of record NW_011495034.1, on the reverse strand, counting down.
AGCTGCATGTGTTACTTTTCTAATTTAAAAGACTTGTTTTGGGGGGGGCAGGGGGGTGGTGGGTTGGTGGGTGCGGTACTGGGCTGGGGCCAGGCACTGAGCCTGCTGCCTGTGGGAGCAGAGGTGTTTGAGGGGCTCACCTGGCAGAGTCCTGCGGGGGCCGCAGGGAGGAGGCTTGAATAGTGGGCTGGGGCTCTGGGATCGGTTCCTCCTCAGGCTCCGGGGGGCCAGGAGCTGGCAGGGAGGGGCTCTCCTGGGCCTGCGGCATGGGCTTGATCTCCAAGGCGGGTCCTGGGGGCTCTAAGTAACAGAGAGGAAGGGAATAAGGATGACATGGCGGGGCTCCATGCAACCCCTAAGGGCATGGGATCCAGATTCGAGGTGCCAATGTGACTGAGTGGGGAGCCCTTCGGGACCATGTTAACTGCCCCCATCTTCAGACAGACATGGAGCTGAGGTGCAGGGTCTTGTCCAGGCCTTGACGAGGCTGTCCCCGGCTTCCCAGCCTGGACTAGGGAAGGGGTTTCAGGGTTCCCACAACAGCCAGTTCCCTGCAAGCTGAACCACTCCCCGAGCACCCTTGGAGCCCCATTTGTACCCCCAGCCCAGTCTGTGACTATCCCAGGCAGCCCCTCCCCAGGTCCCTTCCCTGTACCTGGACCCAAGGCAGCATCTGTAGGCTCATCGCTCCAGCCCTGGGTCAAAACAGGAAATGACATGACGGAGGAAGAGGTCAGGTGCGCTCAGGCCCTGGCCAGCCCCGCCCACTCTTCCCCTCCACCCGTATCCCCTCTTGCAGCCACTCCTCCCCACTAAGGACCCTGCAGGGAGGAGAGCACCTGTCCCCCACCAAGGGTCCCAGGGGTGAGGAGCACTTGCTGGAGTAGGTGGGCCCTTCCTGGGTAGTCAGCTGCCTGCTCTCCCTTTTCTTCAACTCACC
>NW_011495034.1:17361878-17368963 GCF_000754665.1 Bison bison bison | reverse complement strand
ACTCACCTCAGAGATTTTCGGGGGCTGAGGCAGCATTTTCTCCAGATTCTGTTCGAACCACCGGAGGAGCCAGGGCCCAGGCCTGCAGAGGGGCCAGCGGTCAGCTGAGCAAACTCAAGTGATCAGCCCTTCCCCGGCTCCCGTTCTGCACAGTGGGGACCTGGGACTGCATACTCTTAAAGGGCTTCCAGTGGTAGGGGACTTCTGCCAGACTGAAATTCTGACCCAAGGCTGGACAAGGCTCTGGAACCACAGGCCCAGCCTTGGCCTCCTGGGCAGCAGATGAGAGTTGGGGCTGCTTGCGGACATGAATGCAGCATGGGGGTGAGGGGTGCTCCCTGTGACTGGCACAGAGAAGTCTGGCTTCATGGGTATGTGAACAGTGTGGTCACACAGGGCCCCATACTTAGAAAGGCTCATGTTTGGTTTAATGCTCTATTGTCACCATCTTAATCCTGTATTTTCATTTTGCAGTGGGCCCCACTAATTACATAGCTGGCTCTGGGATAAACACTGGGTCCCCAGATCCATCTATTCCAGGCAGCCCCACTCTCTTCAGGGAAGCTCCATGCTCCCAGGGGAACCCATCTCCCAGGTGTGGCCCAAAAGAAAGCTGTCAAGTCCTCTGGATGCCTTCATCCTTAATGGCTTTACTGGTCTCACTAGTCTCCAGAGTAACCCTGGGGATCCATGACCTAGGCAGCCTCCAGGGGACAAAAGAAATAGAAAGAAAGCGGGAGCAATGAGTCAATGTATGAATGGTATGTGTGACTGTATATTCATTCATTCATCTCTCCTGTGCTCAGTCGGCTTTGTACAGCAGGCACTGTGCTGGTCACTAGGGGTTTGGCAGTGACCTAGACAAACACACCTGAGTTCAAGGACCCGACAGTCTAACAAGGCACAGGCAGGTGGAGCTCAGTGAGGCCCCTCCCAGGAGTAGGACATGGGCTCCCCCATTTGCCACAGTCACCACCCAGCCTGCCACCCTCTCAGTCAGTTCTGAGAAGTCAGAGCAACTGGAGCAAGAGTGTCAGTCGCTCAGTCGTGTCCAACTCTTGGTGACCCCATGGACTGTAGCCCACCAGGCTCGTCTCCAGGCAAGAATACCAGAGTGGGTTAGCTTTCCCGTCTCCAGGGGATCTTCCCAACCAAGGAATAGAACCCATGTCTGCATTGCAGGCAGATTCTTTACTGTCTGAGCCACCAGGGAAGCACCCTGAGAAGTCAGAAGCTGTGGCCAGCTGTGAGGCCAACTGGGCACCCTACTGTCCCCCATGGTGGCCCAGACCCTGCCTCTGGGCACCCACCTCCATGTGGCACCCACCTACACAAGGCCCACCCCTAAGCAGCTCACCCCTGCCTTGGCCCCTATCCGAGGATCTCCCAGTAATGAACACAAAAATCTATGAGCAGCACAGGGCCCATCATCCCCATACTGTGGATGACAAAAGTGAGGTCCAGAAAAGACGAGAGGCTTGTCCAAGGTCATACATAGAGGTAGGGGTGGACCCTGGGCTCTGGGCATGCTGAGCCCACCACACACACTACAATGGTGCTTGGGGACAGGGACGCACCCGGGGTCTTCGGCCCTGGAGGGTTCACTGGGTTCATCTGCAAAAGAAAAGAAGCCTGTCAGCAGCAAGAGGCCTGCCCAGAGCCCCCGGTCAACCCAACTCAAACCCAGGTTTGAACCAGGCCTGAGACAGATGAGCTCTGGCCCCATGGACTCTTTCCCCAGAGCTGGGCCCAACCCAGCAGCCCCTCAGTGCTCAGTTGCTCAGTCATGTCTGAATCTTTGTGACCCCATGGACTGTAGCCCTCCAGGCTCCTCTGTCCATGGGATTGTCCAGGCAAGAATACTGGAGTGGGTTACCATTTCCTTCTTCAGGGGATCTTCCCAACCCAGGGATTGAACCTGCATTTCCTGCATTGGCAGGCGGACTCCTTACCACTGAGCCACTAGCGAAGTCCTAGCAGCCTCTAAAGCCACCACTATAATGCCATCCGGCCTCCTGTCCTTACCTGAGCCCCCAGTGCCGCACTGCCCAAGGATCTGTGCTCCTGCCTGCTGAGAAAGACAGACAGACAGACGTGGGCAAAGGATACAGGTGCGCTGACCTCCGTCCCGCCCCTTACCCGCTGACCCACCGCAGCTCCCAACCCCAGCAGTACCTGATCTGGACTCTCCAGGCCTGCAGCAATGTTCTGGGAGGGCCTGCTGCTGTGGGCGGGCTGCGGGACAACCTTCTCCACACCCTTCCTGAGCCAGGTCAGCACCCAGCCTCTGGGACCGCTGAGGGACAGAGAGACTGGCCTGCCCTCAACGCCCCCAACCCCTCCCTGGTCAGCATGGCAGTCCACAGCATCCTAAAGAACTTGGTTTGAACCCCAAGCCTCTATCTCCCACTGTGATTCTTCAGACACATCAACTCCCTTCAAGAGCCTCGTGTTCATCTCTGGAAAATGGGGGACACCAATGCTTGGCGAGGCCAGGCCTGCCCCATGCCATTTGAAGCCCACCCTGCTGAGATACTCAGTAAAACATCAGCCAATTATCCTTGTGCCCAGTTAGCCTGGCTCCAGGGGGCCCCTCCTGCACTTGGCTCGTGTCTTGTGTTCTGGAAGGGTTGAGGGTTTCCTGTGGGGTGTTGTGACAGAAGCTTGTGAGCCCAGACAGAATCACAGACTCACCATCTGAAGCCAACCACCCACCCCCCACCACACACATGCTCACTGGGGCAACCACCCAGGGTCTAAAATGTGACCTTTTTGGGAGATTTCGTGGGAAAGTCTGGATTTCTGTCTTCATGGGGAAAATCAGAAGCTCTGGCCACACCAAATCTGCATTTCACCTGAGCACTGAGAAATCTCTGGTCCCCAGCCTCCATTTCTCTTGTTCATATGGTCGATTTGGCCCAGGAGAACCCCCTCCTCTGCCCGAGGCTCCCCTCAGCCAATTCCTAAGGTCACCTGGGCCTTTGCTTGGGAATAACTGCAGACCAAAGAGCAGTGGCCATCCCCGCCCCCTCAGTGGCTCCCTAGCTTGGGTGGGGGGCTGGCCCTGAGGAGAGGGGAGGGTGCTGTAGTACCTGTGAGCTTCGGGAGCCACAGAGACCTGAGCCTGGAGGGATGTGGGCGGAGTGAGAGCAGTCTCCTGGGTTCCTGGAAAGAGTCCCTCTGACTTTAGGACTAGACCCTCTCAGAGGCCCGTTTCTACCTGCTGGGGAGGTCAAGTCAGAGGCAGAGGAGAGGGGAGGGGAGAACCCTGAGGGAGTTGGAAGCCTGCAGTCCTACCTCAGCTCAGCTAGAAAGTCCCCAGGAGTCTGCCCTTAGCTTCCTGAGCCTCAGTTTCTTCATCTGTGAAATGGGTCTGCCAGCCTCATGGGCTGCTGCAGGGCTCTAAGCGGAGGATACAGCCCTTCTCCCTCCCCTCCCTGCCCCCACCCACCGGCCAGGGCTTCCAGCACTCACCCTGAGGACCCAGAGTAACCGCAGCCACTTCCTTCCCCACGCAGGGCTCCTCTGGTGGCTGGAGGGGTCAAACAGGGCCATGTGAGCCCCCAGTGATGCCAGCCCTGGTACAGGCGGAGCAGCCCTTGACCCACCCATGACCGAGCCCCAATAGGAACAAACAGCTCTATTCTCACAATGGTCTCTGAAATCCTAGGGCCTCACCTCCCACCTGGGACAAAGTGTCTCCCAGGTCTACCACCTGGCCCAGAAAGCTGCCCCACTCAAGTGTGCAAACACTTACATTTGCATATAGACCCAGACACAGATATTTGTTTGTACACATGTACATGTATATGCCAGTCACATAAACATACACACACACATATATAGGCGTATACAAATATACTTGTGGTTTTGCACTGACACACAAATATGTACTCATAAACACATTATTTCAGGTCTATTAACACACAAATACACACAGAGGTGTGCATACATGCACAGGTGCACAAAATATGTACATAAATCTAGAGCTGTCCCAGATGTGGACCAGGAACCAGTGGCAGTCTGCAAACTGTTACTGGTCCACAATGTTTAAGAGGTTTGCAGCAGTGTGTATATCAACACACTGCTTCCTTTAAGGAGAAAGTCATACTGCAAAACAATACCAGCTGAACTAAGCAGTGTGCTTAATATATAGTAGGTTTATCTCTGGCAAGCTCCTGGTCTCCTACTGGACTAGCAACAAATGGTTCAGGGCCTGGCTACTTTGATTAGGTCTGTTTTAGACTCTAGAGGTTAGAAAACAATGGCCAGTGGGCCAAATCCAGCCTAGTGATTGTTTTTGCAAATAAAGTTTTATTGGAACACAGCCACCATGTTCATTCATTTATATATTGTCCATGGCTGTTCTCACACTACAGTGGTAGAATTGAGTAATTAACAGAGATAGCGTGACCTACAAAGCATAAAATGTTTACTATCTGGCTGATTACAGAACCAGAATACCCTCACCCCCCACGTTTCACTTTGGCCCCAACTTTCTCTGTTCTGGAAGCTGGGTGGGGGCAACTGATCCAAGCTGGGGATTCTCTGAGCATCGAGGCCAGCGTGACCTTCCTGGCCCTTCAGTTCTTACCAGGGACACTTCCTCTAGCTCAGTCTCCTCGGGAGCTGTTTCAGGCTTCGGCTCCAACTCTGGCTCTGGTTCTGTCCCCTCCTCCTCTTGCTTGGTCTTCTGAGGGGTCCCTGGGGGCTGAGGCAGCACCCTCTGGACCCAGCCCAGCATCCTGACACCTGCAGGGGACAAAAGTCCTTCAGTATCCCCTGAGAGCTCGCGGTTGCTCCCACCTTTCATGGGCTGCTTTTGTGAGTCACATATTTCCCTTTTCACTCACCATCTTTAAAGTACATTTTTGCAATTATACTTCCAGGTATTTTCCTTATAGAAGCATTCAAGCCCACACATATATGTGTAAAGAGGTGGGTCATGATTGTGTTAGAGAAAAAGATGAAAAATATCCACATATCCATCCGTGTGTTGTGTAGTCACTTAAGTCGTGTCTGACTCTTTTGTGAGCCCATGAACTGTAACCACCAGGCTCCTCTGTCCACAGGATTTCCCAGGAAAGAATACTGGAGTGGGTAGCCATTTCCTTCTCCAGGGCATCTTCCCAACCCAGGGATTGAACCCGTGTCTCCTGCATTGCAGGCAGATTCTTTACTGCTGAGCCACCAGGGAAGCCTGTAGGAGGCTGGTTATTGGGAAGTACCTAATTGTTCATCTGTAAGCAGAGCACAGACTAAATAAATATCCAATAATGGAATATTATGGAGCCATTGATTTTAAATAGATCTATTTGAACTAACATGGAAAGACCTACATGCTCCGGACTCCAGTCATGAGCAGATCGAGTAAATGCTCTATGCCTCAGTTTGCTTGTCTATAAAATGGGGACGTGAATAGTAGCTATCTTGTGGAGATAATCGTGAGGATAAAACAAACTGATGAGAGTGACTGGCACATGATGAGAGCTTAATAAATGTTGGCTGTGACTATTATTGGATGTCAAGCAAAAATGCTAATTTTAGATTATCATGTTCAGCAGAACCCCATTATAAATTTTTTAAAATACATGATGAGCAGCATGTGAATGGAAAATAACTTTTTTGTTTAATATATTATAAAAATTAATATATTTTCATGATTTAGAAAATTTTAAGATAAAATAACAGGCACCCTTTTTCGTGGTTTACTGCGATAGCTACCTTACATGGGTTCTGATTCTGGCTTTATACATCTTTAGGGAATGGGCAGCCCTGACCTTATGATTACACCCCCACAGGATGGCCCAGCCCAGCGAGTATCACACAGATCAATATATGCAAACTCCCAGCCCTTATAGGACCTTTTTGAGGCTGTGCTGGCATGGTGTGGCCTCCTTCCCCTGGCCATGGGCAGCCAAGGTATTAGAGTGCTTCTCTGTCCCTCCATTGCCAAGGACCCTGGTCCAGGGCTGCAAAGGGCAATCACAGGCCCAGGATCCCTGCCCCAGGGCCCAGCTCCACACTGCCTGCTCTTCTGCTCACAGCCCCGACTTCTGTCTCCACTCTGGCATCAGCGGCCCAACTCCTCCTAAGTGAAGCTATGGTTTGGGGACACCGCTCTTAGTGAGGGGGTCAGATCCCTGGCTCAGCTGCCAACAATGTGAACCTGGGCCAGACACGACATCTCTGGTCTTCCCTTTCCTTGTTGGGTGTGGGGGTGTTGACACTGATTTCCAAGGTTGGCAGAACCCCACATGGCATGTTTAGGATGGCAGATTTCACCACCCCAGCCAGGCACAGGCAGCTCCATAAGCCACGATCATTCATCCTTGTTCTCACCTCCGCCTCCTCCTCAGCCTCAGGAAAATAAGCATTTTTTCATCACTGCTTTATAGCTAAGGAAATGGAGGCACAGAGAGGTCAGGAGACCTGCCCAAAGTAACACAGCCAGTAAGTGACCCAGCTGCGCTTATGCTCAGTCTGGCCTGATTCCAAGTGTCCTACGTCTACCTGGAGGTGCTGACATTTGCCCAGGATTGGCTGCTTCTGCACCCCAGTGCTACGAGCCATTTCCCAGCAGGCAGCAATTCTGGCTTGTGTTTCTGAACCTTTTGGAAATGACTAGGGGAGCCTTCCCCACTCCAATTTTCCTTCTTTCCCCAGCCATTTCCTCCTGGATAGAAACACGTGCAGGTCCCTCCCGTCTTTTTGCCCTGTTGCTGCTGATTTCACATTGATGAGGGAGGCATAGGCAGGAAGGGGGCCTGGGAGTGATACTCAGAGCAACAATGGTACCTGGACCACCAGCCTTTCACAATCTTCCAGGGAAGCTGGGGGGATACAGATTCCTAGGCCCCTGTAAACACTCTGCAGGACCTGGAATCCATATTTCACAAGCTGCCTTGGAGATTCACTAAGGTTTGAGCCTCACAGGGAAAAATAGAAGCCTCAGGTTTCTAGCCTTGCCAGATTCTCCATGTCTAAATGCCTTGCTGGGAGAAGAGCATGGAAGGGGTCCCACAGAGCTGCCACCTCACCCTGAGTTACCTGCTCGGATGCCGTCCACCAGCCAGGACTTGCCT
>NW_011495034.1:17345145-17361778 GCF_000754665.1 Bison bison bison | reverse complement strand
CAGGACTTGCCTTCTTCCTGCTTCTCTCAGATGGCCTCTCAGACACAGCGGGGATTAATTGGCAGCAGCAGGGCCGTGTGCAAAGGATTAGGAGACTCTAGAGAGGGTGGGGAGGGGGTGGTGGAAGAGAGGCAATCGATGCCAAGGGAGCTGTCAGCAACCCCCCAGGGGCCAGCAGGGATCTGGGCCTCAGGGAAGGAGCTCTACGCGACCCTGGTTGGGGCATCATGATTCCCCACAGACCTTGGCCAACCCACCTAGTGATGGTAGGAGAATAACTGCTTACAGCCCCCAGGGGAACCTGGGAGAATCCTCAAGGTGACAGGGGCTCATCAGTCTCAGTCAGCAGTGGCAGCAGGCACATCCCAGCTCTCCAGCCCTAATGGAGGGACTCAAGCAGGGTCTTTCTGTCCCAGAATCTTCTGTAGCTTGGGCAGGGTCTCAGCACCCCTGCCTTGGGATCCATCAGAATGGCTGTAGTCCCAGGGCTGGGCCTTTAGGGAGGATCAAAGGACTGACTGCATTCAAGCCAGCCTCCTGAACTGAAGTCATACCCTAGAGGGGAGATGGTGATCTCAGGGGAGAAGGGGAGAGGAACAGAGACCCAGTGCAAAGGGGTTCAGTGAGGTGACAGGACCTGGGTGGGAGGCAGGGCGGTGGGCTGTTTAGCAAAAGGCAGGGGACTTAAAAAGCAGAGATATCACTTTGCCAACAATTTGTAGAGTCGAAGCTATGGTTTTTCCTGTAGTCATATACGGATGTGAGAGTTGGATCATAAAGAAGGCTGAGCACTGAAAAACTGATGCTTTCAAATTTTGCTGGAGAAGACTCTTGAGAGGCCCTTGGACTGCAAGAAGGTCAAACCAGTCAATCCTAAAGAAATCAACCCTGAATATTCATTGGAAGGAATGATGCTGAAGCTGAAGCTCCAATACTTTGGCCACCTGATGGGAAAAGCCCACTCATTGGAAAAGACCCTGATGCTGGGAAAGATTGAAGGCAAGAGGAGAAGAGGGCAAAAGAAGATGAGTCCACTGACTCAATGGACATGAGTTTGAGCAAGCTCCAGGAGATAATGGAGGACAGAGGAGCCTGGTGTACTGCAGTGCACAGACTCACAGAGAATCAGACATGACTTAGCGACTGAACAACAGGGGACTTGACTTGATTATCTACAACATTTCTCAACCTTGCCCGTGTGCCAGGCAGTGTGCCAGCCCCTGCACACTGAGAAAGATAGAAATCGGACCTGCGCTCACAGAGCTTCTGTTCCAACGGAAGATTCAGAAATAAAAAAATTAACAATGAATTTAAAAATATTGCAGATATGCTGAGTGCCATGAAAGAAACACACAGAAAAGAGACGTGTATGAGGTGGGGGTGGGCATAGGTGCCTCTACGCAGAGGCAAATATTTGAGCTGAGACGTAAGATTTAAGTGAATGGTGTTTCAGATAGAGGACACTGGAAGGGTGAATAGAGGTCCTGAGGCTGAAATAAGCTTGGATGCCCCTGAGGGACAAAGTGGGACCAGGGGCTTAGTGGGGGCAGGGGAGAGTGGTAGGAGATGAGGTCCAGCACAAATCACGTAGGGCCTGTAAGCCACAGTCAGAAGCTTGGGTTTTAGCTGATGGCCCATGGAAGCCCACGATGGTTCAGTTTAGAACAGGGGCCGGACACAATCTGTGAAGTTGCTCTCTGGTGGGCAGGTGTGGAAGCAAGAAACTAGTCAGGAGGTAGTGGAGGAGCAAGCCACTTTGTGACTGGATGACCCATGGGCTCTCCTTCTTATGCTAAAACTCAGATATGCAACTCACCCGCAAGGCAACTGGTATCAGAGGATGCTCTTTCTGTCAGCAAGGTTGGACACCAATGGCAGAGCTCAAGGTGGCCCCGGCCGTGCTTTGTCAATACCTGGCTGCTGGGGATCAGCGCTCCTCCCCCAGGCATCTCCAGCCAGACCCCTTCTAGGAAGAGCCAGCTCTCCTACTCTTTCTGGGTGCCCAAGTGATGGCCTATATCATCGGTGACACCTCCTCAACAGAGGCCAGGGCAGAGATGACGAGGCTTGGACTAGGGTGGCAGGAGAGAGAAAAGGGGAGAGGAGGGAAGAGGGTGGTATTGAGGGTGTTCAGCTTGGGAAGAGTTTTGGGGGAAAGTCATGAGCTCCACTTGGTTACAATGTCTGAGAGACATCCGAGTGGAAGTGTGCAGTGGGTAGCAAGAGGTGTGTGAGTGTTGCGGTGGTGGCAGGGGTGGGGAGTGGGGTGGGGTTGGAGTTTAGGAGAGCCTGGAGATAGAAATTTTGGAGGCATCAGCTCAGCTTGTAAATGACAGTTAAAGTTGCAGGACTGATTGAATCCAGTGTAAAGAAGAGAAGGACCAAAGATGATGCCTGGAGCACACTGGCTTGGTGTGATTTGGGGAAAAGGAAGAGGGGCTGGGAAAGGAAACTGAAGGAGCCGCTGGGGAGGCAGTGGGAGGACCAAGAAGTGGAGTGTGCTGCAGCCAAGACAGGTGAGTGTATTGGGAAGAGGAGTGGTCTCCTGGGACCACCAGGTGAGCAGAGGCTGAGCTGTGCCCCCAGGCTGGGCAACCTGGAGCATGAAGCGTGGGCAGTGGGCAGAGTCAGGTGGGCCTGGCTGAAGAGTAATGGGCTCTAGGGTGAGGAAAGTGAATGGGGCTCAGCCACACCCCCATTGGATGACTCTCCTAAAAATATACACAGATAGTAAAAAGCCAGACTCAAAAGATCCCAATGGTTTGTGCATACAAAGCTCAGAAAGAGCATTATCAGCCTGTCTTGTCTATATGGCTGCAAACGTAGATAGTGAAACTACAAAGAGAAGCAGAGGGGGTCTTCCCTGGTAGTCCAGTGGTTAAGACTTCACCTTCCAATGCAGGGGGTGTGGGTTTGATCCCTGGTAGAGGAACTAAGATCTGCATGCCTCAGGGCCAAAAAACATAAGACAGAAGCAACATTGTAACAAATGCAATAAAGACTTTAAAAATGGTCCACATTGAAAAAATCTTAGGAATGAAAAAAAGAAAAGCAGTGGTTATACTACTCAGCCACCAGACTGGTTACTTCTTTCAGGAGGTGGGATTGGAAAAGGGGCTGTGGAAGCTCCTAGGGATTGGCAGGGCTCTAACATGTTTTCTTTAGCTGACCTCAATTTTTTAAAACATTATCGTAGTATAACTTGTATGCAATAAAATTCACCCATTTTAAGTGTACAGCTCAATGATTTTTAGTAAATTGACTGGACAATGCCACATCTACTTTCAAAAAATAAACTACTTCAGAGCATTTCCATCACCCCCAATAAGATCCTTCATGCTCATCGCTACTGATGCTGCTAAGTCGCTTCAGTCATGTCCGACGACCCCATAGACAGCAGCCCACTAGTCTCCCCCATCCCTGGGGTTCTCCAGGCAAGAACACTGGAGTGGGTTGCCATTTCCTTCACACGAAATGGCACGAAAGTGAAAAGGGAAAGTGAAGTCGCTCAGTCATGTCCGACTCTTAGCGACCCCATGGACTGCAGCCTACCAGGCTCCTCTGTCCATGGGATTTTCCAGGCAAGAGTACTGGAGTGGGGTGCCATTGCCTCCGTCATGCTCATTAGTCACTCCCCATTCCCACCCCCAGGCCCAGGCAACCACTAAAGTGTTTTCTGTCTCTAAAGATGTGCCTTTTCTAGACATCACACACAGATGGATTGTATAATGTGTAGAGTGTTTTTGTATTTGGTTTCTTTCATTTAATATAATGTTCTGATGGTCGTTCACAGTGTGGCATGTATTCATAATTCTTACCTTTTTCATTCCCAAGAGTATTCCATGGTATAGATATATCACAGTCTGTTTATCTATTCATTAGTCAACTTAAATTGTTTCCATATTTTGGCTATTATAATGAATGCTTCTATGAACATCTGCATGCAAGTCTTTGTGTGGACATATATTTCTCCTGGGAAGATTCTTAGGGGTAGAATTTCAGGGTCATATGGTAAATTTAAGGCTTCCCGGGCGGTGCTAATGGTAAAGAACCCACCTGCCAATGCAGGAGATGCAAGAGATGAAGGGTTCGATCCCTGGGTCGGGAAGATCCCCTGGAGAAGGAAATGGTAACCCACTCCAGTATTCTTGCCGGGAGAATCCCATGGGTGGAGGAAACTGGAGGGCTACAGTCCATGGTGTCACAAAGAGTCAGACATGACTAAAGCGAGTTAGCACACACACACACTCATGGTAAATCTATGTTTCATGTTTCAAGAGACTGCTACACTGTTTTGCCAAGTAGTATCCCTCAACTGGTGGTTACAAGTCTCACTTTTTCAGTCATGTCCGACTCTTTGCAACCCGGTGGACTGTAGCCCACCAGGCTCCTCATTCCATGGGATTTCCCAGGCAAGAATACTGGAGTGGGTTGCCATTTCCTTCTCCAGGGGATCTTCCCGACCCAGGGATCAAAGCTGGGTCTCCCGCATTTCAGGCAGATGCTTTACACTCTGAGCCACCAGGGAAGTCCAGTAATTATGAGTTATATTACATATTTAAGCACTTTTTAGATTTTGTTATTTTTTAAGATTTTTTTAACGTGGACCATTTTTAAAGTCTTTATTGAATTTGTTATAGTATTGTTTCTTCTTTTTTTTTTTATGTTTTGTTTTTTGGCTGGGAGGCATGCGGGATCTTAGCTCCCCAACCAGGGACTGAACCTACACCCCTTGCATTGGAAGTGCAGAGTCTTAATGACTGGACCGTCAAGGAACCCCTGGATTTTGTTAAATTTTTAACTTTAAAAGAGTGAAAAATTTTCAATGAGGTGGTGAATGAAGTCAACTCTAGGAAATTTTTCTCTAAGGGGTGGAACTTGGAAATGCTGCTCTGGGGGCTGGATGGAACACTACACTTGAGGAGGAGCAGCTAGGGAGCCAAATCCTACAGGAATCTCACAGCAGGGGTCCCACAGCCCATTAGGCTCAGCAAGTGGACAGGTGTATGCAAAGCACATGCCAAGATATGCAAATAAGTTAGTGTCTCCACAGGGTTCCCTCATGGGGCTGGAAGGATTTCCCACTTTCCGTAATTCTTTTTTTTTTTTGGCTGCACTATGTAATCTGCAAAGATCTTAATCCCCCGAACAGAGACTGAACCCAGGTCCACAGCAGTGAAAGCGCTGAGTCGTAACCACTGGGCTGCCCAGGGATCTCCCGCAGTGGTTCTGACCACTTCAGGGTGCTTGGCTTAGGCCCTCATGACCTCGGCTTGGGGAAGGTGGGAGGGAAGCTGCAGGCCTACAGGGGGCTGGCCGTGGAGTATCACCTGCTAATCCCTGTCGTGCTGAGGCCACCAATCTCACTGATCCCCTTATGCTGACCCTGGATCCTGGCAGCCACTAATCTCCACCTCTGGAGCCTCAAGGACTGGCAGGCAGGGCAGTGCCCTCTTCTCTGAGGTTTGCAAGGAGAGAAACACCCTGCCAGTTCAGATACCCCTTCTGACAGGGCCCAGGACCCTTGCTTAACACAAATGGGAACTTTGAGGCCCAGAGAGAGACAGTGACTAGTCTAAGGTCACACAGCCTGCCCTGGCCAGCCCTACCATGGTTACCCCCAGGAAGCCCCAGCTCCTTGTCTGATTTTCTCAACATGCCCATCCTGTGTGAGCCCCAGAGACAAGCAACCTTCAGGCAGGCTGAACAAGGGGGCCAGTGTAAGGACCCAAGAGGGCAGCAGGCTCTTCTCCTCGGAGCCTGTGGTTGCCATGGTTGCCAAGGAGCCGGTGCCCTCACAATGAGCCTACAATGGGCATTGTCTCTGCAGAATGTCCCTTGATTCTCCTGTCTCATAAGGCACTTGGGCCTGGCCCATCTCTCTACCTCTCTTCCCCACTGAGCAGGCAAAGGAGGAGAAATTCTCTATAAGCTTGTGCACCTGTGGCTGGTGGCCTGCAGGTGAGGTACTGCAGAGGTGGATGGGGGGCAAGGGGTCGCCCTCCCCCTCCTCTCACTGCTCCTGTTCCCTGTCCCTCCCTTCGAAGGCCCAGCCCCTGGAGCAGCTTCCCCATCCCGTCGTCATGCCCTCTCCCCACTAAAGGTCCTCTCTCCTCCTATCCACCTCCCTGTTGCCCTCCTCCATCTCTCACCTCCCACTAGGGTCAGAAAGGAAGCAACCGGACTCAACAAATTCTGACTGAAGTTTAAATGACTCAAAGGCTCTGGGAATATCTGCTTTTTAAAAGGGAGCACTGGAGAACCAGCCATGTTTTTTCTACTTCATATCCATTATGTTTCTCCCCTTATTTAAAACTTCCCCATGTCTCCCTGTAGAATGTTGAGTAAATGCCAGGTACCTGAGCTAATGCCAGAAATCCATAATTAATTACCCAGAGGCAGGCTGAGCTCACTTCTGAACCCACTTGCTGCTGTTGCTTCCTGCTCATTATTGCAGAACAGACACAAATAGCATCTCTTTTAGACAATTCCCTGAAAGCCCCAGCCCCAGCCTCCCTCCACACACCCCCTCCTGTACGGACCTCTGCCAGAGCCCTTAGCACATGCTCTGTGAGTGTGTGTGTATCTGTGTGTGTCTGTGTGTTTCTGAGTGTCCCTGACCCCACCACAGCTCCTGGCTCACAGTAGGTGCTCAATACCTGTTGGATGACAAGTCAGCACTGGCCAAGTTTGTGTTCCCATACAGAAGGGTGTCTGCTTCAGGTGTCTCCGCCACCCAGCCATGGCCCGCATCATCGACCTGGTGCCCTGGGAGGATGGCTCCACCCACGTGTATGCATCCCCAGCCATTCTACTCCCCATGCCCCGGCGGCGCAACCAGCTGGCCGGCGTGAAACAGCAGCTCTACCACCCGGCCCTGCCCAGCCTGCGCCGCATGGACATGGACTCTGTCAAGGCCTGCCTTTCCGACGAGCACTGCCAGTCCACCACCTACTGCCGCAAAGGTTGGGCCACCTGGGCGCTGCGGTGGCCCCTCGGGGCCTTAGGGGAAGGGGTGGATGGTTTGGAGGAGAAAGATCTCAGAGGGAGAAGCCAGGAGTGGCAGATGAAAGGCTTAGAGGAACTAGTCCCAGCTCTGCTCCTCCTTGCCTGAGAATCCTCCGGGTCTGAGCCTCTGTTTCCCTATCAGTAAAATGGGAACTCTAACAGGGTGGCCTCTCAGGGCTATTGGGAGATTGTTGTTGTTCAGTCGATAAGTCAGGAATGACTTTTTACAACCCTGTGGGGGTCCTCCACTACCTCCTGGAGTTTGTTCAAATTCTTGTTCATTGAGTCGATGATGCTATCTAACCATCTCATCATCGGCTGCTCCCTTCTCCTATGCCTTCAGTCTTTCCCAGCATCAGGATCTTTTCCAATGAGTGATGTCTTCGTATCTGGTGGCCAAAGTATTGGAGCTTTAACTTCAGCATCAGTCCTTCCAATGAATATTCAGGACTGATTTCCTTTAGGATCAACTGGTTTGAGATTAACTTTGTGAGATTAAATTGTGAGATTAAAGTGAGATAAGGCATGAGAAGTCCTTAGAGTAGTGCCTGGCACATACTATGTGTTCAACAATAATGTTGTTATTCATGGAGAGAGAACAGCAGAGGTCAGCAGTGCAGGAAGAGGAAGAATAATAACAGCAGTAATAATTTCTGCCCAGTTATCTCTCCCTTTGAAAAAGGAAGAGAAAGATACCTGTCATGAAAGAGAGGGGAACATGGAAGCCTCTGGGGTTAAGGACTACACGGGGCTAAGGAAGAACTCTTCACTGGCTGAGAAGCTTGGGCACTGAGATAGGGGTGTCACACAGATGCCCACATGCATGCATTTCAGCACATTTATTCGTTGCCCTCTTTGTACTTGAGTCTGTACTTGAGTTTGTACTTTGTACAAAGGCCTTCTAGCTAGAGGGAGCAGCAGATACCGAGGCCTGGAGGGGAAAAGCTGCTCAAGGTGTTGGTGAACTTGAGGGATTTGGTTGGGCCCAAGGACAAAGTACATGGGGGCAGCAGGAGCTGTGGCTGGTGGTGTGGGGAACACAGCTCAGGGAGGGCCCTGTCATTGAGCTCAGCAATCTGGACTTTCTTGGGAGGTAGATAAGAACCCCTGAAGACTTTAAATAGGAAAGAGGTCTGAGCATTGGGGTGTCAGGGAGGGGGTGACCAAGAAGGACTAGAAGTGGATAATAGGGAGGGGTTAGTGGTTAGGACACTGGGAGGGACCACAGCGTTCAGGAGGTAGTGACTATGTCTTGGACATGGGGGAGGGATTTGGAAGGTATTTAGGAGATAAAGGAATAGGACTTGGTACCAGTGTAAGTAGAGGGGTAAGAGTGGGGAGTCCAGGGTGACACCCAGGTTCAGGCTTGGGTGACAGATGGAGTGAGCCTGTCAGAGAGGATAGGGGGCTCTCCAGAGGTCCCACAGAGACCCCTGCAGGGCCAAGAGGGAAAACACAAATAGGGGAAGTGGGTAGGGAAGCAGTGGGGGGTGGGGTGAAAGTGAGGTGGGGCCCCCTCACCCGCCCCTCTATAAAGCGGAGCAGCTATAGGGTCCCCCCTGACTGCTGTGTGGGAAGGGTCAGCACAGGTCTACCAATTTCCTAGTTCCCAGGAGAAGCCAGGAATCTAGATTTATAGGGAGAGCTCTTGATTTAGATATGCATTTTATTGCAAGTAAGTTTTAATCAAAGCAATGGAGCCACAGGTTCAAAATGTTATAACAATGCACTTTTTAAAAATTCTTGCTCCTCCTCATTCCCCTCATTCTCACCTACAGGTAACCACTCTGAGTTCCTGGTGTATCTTTTCATTCTTTACTATGGCAAATACAAATCTGTTCTTTTCCTCTCCAACTTTTTTTTTATTACGAACATATTCAAACATAGAGGAAAGTTGAAAGACTAGTATTTTGAACATTTATTACCTTCTACCTGCTTCAATTAATGTTTTACCGTATTTATTTTCTCTCTCTCTCTCATACTCACACACACACACACAGACACTCACACACACTTTAGCAATCAGTTTCCAGTGATAAAAACAACTTCCTACATGACTCCCTACTATTATCACATTTAGGAAAGTTAAAGATAATTCCCTAACATCCAATATTCAGTCCATATTAAAATGTCCCCAGTTATCCCCAAAGATGTCTTTTACAACTGTTAAAACATTTTTGGAACCAGGATTTGATCTAGGATTGTGCCTTGCAATTGCTTGTCATGTCTCTTGGGCCTTAGTCTAGAACCAATCTAACCACTTTCCATTTTTCCCTCATAATATCGACTTTTTAAGAAATCCAAAACAGTTGTGTTGTAGACAAGTCTTACATCGTGAATTTGAGTAGTTCTTTCCTTACAGTGTTGTTTACCTTGATAGTCTAGTTTCTGTAAACCAGGAATTAGGTGTAGAGGCTTGACTGTAAAAGCTTTCACAAGTTTTGAATGCCATATTTGCCATGATGGCTCGGCAGGGGGCGCTTAACATCAAACAGACTATTAGTGGTGCTGTTTGATGACGTGGTTAGGTGATGACCTGAATGTATATTCTTGTTTGCCTCCAATCGTCTCAATTTTAGTCTTTAAAGACAAAGGTAGCACATGGCATATACTCTTCTGTACCTTGGAAGTTCTTGAATCAAGAACTTTATTTGTAATCAAGGCATAGTGAGGATGCATGATGGTTTATTTAACTAGTCGTTTAATGACAGACACTTGGGTTTTTTCCAGTCATTTTCTATTATAATACAAACAACGCTGAAATGAGTAAACTTTATACCCACATCATTTCCCAGTTGTGCAAAATATAAAATAGAATAAATTCCCAGAAGTAGGAGTATAGGGTCAAAATATATGTGTATTTATAGTTCTGATAGATAATGCCAATTTCTTTCCATAGGCTCAAATTAATTTATTATCCCCTCTGGCAATGTATGGCAATGACCCTGTTTCTGATAACTGCACTAACTCCTCTCCCTCTCTCTCTCTCCTTCAGATGACTTTGATAATGCCTACTTCACACTTCTCGGTGTCCCCAACAAACCCCTGCAGTGCTTGGTGAGCGTCCTTTTTCCCTGGTTTGCCCTGGAGAGAGGACCAGAAGGTCCTCTGTGCACCCAGCACCAAGCACCTCCGGTCCCAATCTCCATTCCGCTCACTTTCTCAGCTACCTCTCTGGGACCCTACCCTGCCCTTCCCATCTCTTTGAGGGGCTTCGGGAGCCCCCTGGGTCAGATGGTTCGAGTGCGCCCGGCTCCCTGACTTCCTTCCTCCTGGCAGGACATCACGGAGACCGGCCAGAGGCTCCGAAACAGGTACCACGAGGGAAAGCTGGCTCCCATCGCACCGGGCATCAACAGGGTCGACTGGCCCTGCTTCACGCGCGCCATCGAGGACTGGTCCCGATTCGTGTCCTCCGCGGGAGAGTTTAAGCTGCCCTGCGCGAGCAAGAAGGGTCAGTCTAACCGCGCGGAGGATGCCCTAGGGCGGGAGAGACAACTGAGCCGCTGGGTCCATAGAGCTGGGACCCCGAGCGCTGACCAAAGAAGAGCAGGGGGCTTCCTGGGTGAAATCTGAAAAAGACAGGGGACTAGCAGCAGCCGCGGCACTCAGAGGGTGCTGCACGCGGACCGGTTGAGGTTTACAGAGGCGGGGCTTATATTGGGGAGGGGGCGGTGCCAGGTCCGAGCAGTGGGAGCCAGTGGGGCGGAGGTGGAGGGCAGGCGGAACAAAGTCCGGAGGTGGGACTGGTTCCTCGAGCGGGCGTGAGGCGTGGCTTGACCTAGGGGCGGGGATCAGGTAAGAGCCGGGGCGCGGGCTTGCTCAGGGCGGGTGTGGGGCCGGAGACCAGCGGTCTTTTCGCAGTCGAGAGCTTCAGCGGCTATGCGGTGCGGTACTTGAAGCCGGAGGTGACCCAGAGCTGGCGGGTAGGAAGGGCTGCTCGCCGACCGGTCCCTGAGGACGCCGGGGTGGAGGAGGAGCTGCTAACACGGGGGTCGGGGAGGGGGAGAAGAGACCCGGACTAAGGTCTCCGACAGCCCAGAAGGCCAAGATCTCCGGCAGTCAGCAATGTTTGGGGCGTCGGAGAGGGGCGATGTCCGTGTCCCCCCCTCCTCAGTAGACACCCCCATCCCTCTGGCCCGCCCCAGTTCTGTCTTAACCAGAATCCCAGTCTGGACCGCTATGGACAGAAGCCCCTGCCTTTCGACTCCCTGTAAGTGACCCCGCACAGACCCCGGGGGACCCCATACCTGGGAAGGAGGCTGGGGTCTTGGCAGCTTTCACCAGCACATACCAAGTGGCCCTTGAAAATGTGAGACCTCGAAAGCATCGATTGGCTCCAAAATACCACAAGAAAATTGCAATTTCAAAATGAGTAAATGTTTAATTCCTACCAAACGGAGCATCTTG
This sequence comes from Bison bison bison, assembly GCF_000754665.1. NCBI lineage: Eukaryota > Metazoa > Chordata > Mammalia > Artiodactyla > Bovidae > Bison > Bison bison. Next base: position 17,350,360 of record NW_011495034.1, on the reverse strand, counting down.
TCGTCCAGTCCCTAGCAACTCCACCCTTTCAGAGTGGAGGCGTTTGGGTGGGGCGAAGGTGCAGTGTAATTCTGGTGGGATGGCACCTCCCGACGTGGCGGTTCCCAGAGAGGATCACTCTTCTCCGCCTCGGCCTCACCCTCCTCTATTTCAGGAATGCTTTCCGACGTTTCGGCTCCAACTACAGGTAAGGCCCCAACTGCAGGAGGCGGGGAATGACCCCGTCCCGCCCAGCCCCATCTGGCCACGCCTCCGGTGGGACGGCGCTTGGCGTCCACAGTCCTCAGGCCATGCTCAGATCCCTCTCCACTCGCAGAGCCTCTTGTGGGAGTTCCCGGGGTATTTGTACCCTCCTGGGTGATGTCAAGAGGATTCGAAGGGCTTCCCCCTAGAGAGATCCTCTCCAGGCAAAAGTGCAGCCTATTGGGAGGTGGAGGGAGCAGTTATCAGCCCCTCAGTCGTGTCCGACTCTTTGCGACGACCCCGTAGACTGCAGCACGCCAGGTTTCCCTGTCCTTCACCATCTCCCGGAGTTTGCTCAAACTCGTGTCCACTCGATTTGGCCTAGTCAGGACAAAAGACAAAGATGGGGAGTAGCGGGGTGGGGGTTTACCTGGACAAAGAGCAGGGGCGGAAAGAGTAAAGAGATGTATAAGGCATATGTTGGAAAAAGCCAAGAATTTGCCTTCCAGGAGGCAGGTAAGGTGGTAGGGACTGGGACTAGTGTTCCCAATAGGAGAATTCGAGATACTCAAGCACCTTCATAACTTGGCTCCCACCTCTCCAGTCCCATTCCCTACACTTCAGCGGTACCAGACTCCTGGGGGCAACCCAAACCACCCACACAATGGAGCACTCCACATCTTTGCTTGTGCTGTTTCAGCGCCTAGATGATCCTTCCATCTCTACCTGGAAAACTCCTCCTTACTCTTTAAAGCCCAACCCAGATGTCCCATCCTTCTTGAAGTCTTCTCTGACCTTCTGCCCCTCCCCTCCAACTCAAACCACCCCCCTCCAGAGGGTCACCTCATGTGCATCCCTCTCTATTTTGGAGCACACAGACTATTGCATTATAATGCCACATTGATGAAAGTTTCTCTTCTCTCACCTACCCTTGCACATAGAAGGGAATGCTATCTATTTTTATACTAGTATATAATGCCTCCCAGAGTAGGTTCACTAAATGATTGAAAAATGAGTCAGATTCACAGGAGATAAGAATGAGGCAAATTGGAAATGGGGCTTTAAAATCAAAGGGATGAGCCAAAAATATATGAAAGGAAATAGGGAGCCAGTGAAGGCTCTTGAGCCGTAAGAGACAGGATGGAAGCTGTTTTCAGAGCCTTGAAGGCAGGTAGATAGGTTTTGTGAGGAATACCTAGAGAAAGACAACCTGATTTTTTTCCCCAGGACACCCTGGAGGCCCCCATCTCACCCATGTTTCTTTTCACAGTCGTGTCAACTATCTGACCCCCTGGCATTAATCTGTGAAAAGGAGGCTGACACCCGGGCTGCCTAACTGTGCCACTCGCGTTCCCCAGCAGGACAAGGGTATATGGTGGCCATACCCATTTCCCTAAGTAGAAATAAACCTTACACTCCACAGGGAGGCACCCAACCCCTGTGTGTGTGTGTGTGTGTGTGTGTGTTGCAAAGGCTGGGGGAGGATCAGGACCTCAGGATGATGATATTTACCCTAACCTGCCTCCTGCCAGCTCCTCAAGGACTGATGGGGTCTAGGAAAGATGTATCTGGTGACCCCAGGCAGAGAGTCAGGGTCTAAGCCCCAAGCCCCAGCTGGGGATGAGGTGCAAACTCAGGCCAGGAATTAGGTTCTCTCTGTGCCCCTGTCCACTGCTTATAGGCCTGCAGGCAAGCCCCTTCCGCCTCAGACTCTGAACTTGAGTCAAAAAGAGAAAAGAGAGGGCACAAAAGGGATTTAAGACCCCTCTCTCAGAAGCCCTTGCCATACCAATATATGCTGGGGGGCTTCCCTGGGCCTGGGTCCCCTTGAAGAAGTGGAGTCAGGCCCTGGAGGTTTGGCCTAGGGCCTCGATTCATGGTGAAGCAACACAGTGTAACCCTCCTCATCACCTGCAGTGTAGAAGTAAGGCGAGGTGCCTGAGGCCACTCAGAGAAGGTTTCCTCTGCCCAGAGCATTGCCAATGAATATACCATAGAAACAAAAGTTATTTGCTCTGTCCACAAAGCTTCAGGACTAGTTCTGATTGCCTACCAACCTATAGAAAGGAGGTCTGATGCCCTGCAGACAGCCATGGGTGTTCCTGGGCCAAGTCCAAAATAACCCTGCTCAAAGGGGGAAAGAAGAATGTCTCGGCGTGGCTGGGGTTAGAGCAGCCATCCTCGGCACTTAGCTCCAGGATCTTCCAAAGACCATCCCACCTGTGGCCAGTCTGCAAGGACATACCCAAGTCAGGGTCAGTAGCCACCAGGCTCACGAGGTGTTTGAACAGGACTTCTGACACTATTATGATCTGGGACTTCAGGGATCCACAAACCTTCCGAAATCATGTGCAAAGCCATGGGTCCACTCACATGTGCATTTTCCATGGAAAATCTCCTTGTTTTCACTTGATTCTCAGGAGAGTCAGTGCCCGCAAAGGTTAGGAAACCCTGACTTACATCCTCCTCATCACCTGCAGGTTGAAAAATCCCAAGAGATGGAGAGAGGCCACTGAGCCTGAGCTATTGCCTCTATCTCTGCCTTTAAGTCCCCTCAGTCCCAGGGGGCTCTTTGCTCCTCGTAGAGAGATTACTTTAGAAATCCTCCCTGTGGCCATTGACTTGGGGACAGCCCAGCTTCCATGGTCTCACCTCTAGGCCTTTCTGGCCTGACCCCAAGCCACAACCCAGGCCCTGGGCCTCAATGCACTACCCAGCCCAAACCCCATCACCAGTCTCCTTGCTGTTCCAAACACTCAGACTCTTGCCTGCCTCCTAACCCTTGGTCAAAGCCTTCCTTCCACGTGAAATGCTTTCGCCATCTCTTCCTACCCAAATCTCATCCTTTCTTCCAGGCAGGCCTCTCCCCAGTCTTCCCTTCTGCCCAGTTCTTCCCCAAGATTATGAGGACAGGAATCGTAGCCTCTGGCCCACAGTAGGCTCTTGGGAAATACTGTATTTGCTGGCCACCTCTCATCTATCCAGTAGGATCCAGGACTCAGGAAGGGGGCCTGGGGCCTCCCAGAACCAACACAAGACCTGGATGAAATGAAACAACTCCTACAAAGTAATAGTTGTGTTTATTACAGAGTAACACACAGACACATCCTCTCACCCTGGGCCTGGCAATGGGGAGGATCGGGGATGGAAAAAGGGTCCTGGTTGAGGGAGGGTGGTGGGAGGGTCAAGGAGGACTCTTGCAGGCAGTATTTTGTACTGTATTCCAGCAGCTTTGATATTTTTGACCCTATCTTTTGATATACATGAAAACCTCAAAACTCTCTCATCCTAAGTCCTACCTTCGTGCCCAGTTGCACCAGCTCAGGGCCTGGCAAACAGCAGGTGTTCAGTGATGCTTACAGATGAACAAAGGCAGGAACGCAGACCCAGAATGGGGATGGACACGCACGCAGAGTGAAGAGGGAGATCCCACAAGCCCTGGCCCACCCCCACCCCTCCCCTCGACCTCCTTTTCAAGGCCCTGTGAGGAGGACTGGACATTCCTGCCAGAATCTTTGTAGATCTACGAAAATCAATAGCCGCCAAGGCTTTTCCTAGAGGCATGACCTTCAAGGAACAAAGAAAGCACCGGCTTGAGGATGGGATGTGGAGCTTATCACAGGCGAGTCTGGGCCAGGCAATTAGGCCCCAGGCAACTCTCCAAGGTTTGAGCAGTTTGTGGTCCTCGGCTAGGGCCTGCTCTGGAGAAGGGATGAAGTTGGGGGCTGGGAGGTCAGGCAAAGGCTCTCTATGGAGCTGTCTCTGCACAGATGGGAAGATGCAGAACGGTGGCTCCAATCCCTCAAGGAGTTGAGAGCAGGCCCGAGGGCTGGCGGCACCACGCTCCCCACCCCCACTGCTGGTTGAAGAGCTCTCCTGCTCCCCTGGCCAGCCCGGGTGCCAGCACCAGTCCCGGCCATTGTTCCCAGCTTCCTGGCCAGCGAAGAGTAGGTTGGAACCAGAGCCCCGAGCTCCAGTGGCTGGAGGTGGAGACCTGTGAGGTTCAGAGCCTAGGACGGTCCTGCCCAACTGCCTATCCCCTGCCTGGCCCACCTGGCCCGCCCCCACAATTCCAGGCGTCTCTCATCACAAACTATCTGACTTTGGGAAGCCTCTGGACTTCTCAAGGGTCAACACAAAGCAGATCCTCAGGTCTGCCCGGCCCGTCTCATGGAGATGATATGAGGCTCCAACCAACTGGTAGATAGGAAAGTGACGGTGGGTTGGGGGGGTGGCGGGGAAAGGTAAAGAGAACCCTGACACTCGGATGGGAGAGCGAGGCTGGCTGCCTTCTGCCTCAGACCTCCCAGTCCTCTGCTTTCCTGAGTGACTGCTACATGTCCAATACTCCACATGGGTCATTTCATGGGATCCTCATCCTAAGCCCAGAAGAGAGTGTTACTGGCTCCATTTCACAGATGAGGAATAAGGCCCATAAAGATTCAAAGACCTTCCCAAACCTTTGGTGCTTATGAGTGGCAGAGGCAGGACTCCAGTCGGGCTTGACTGTGGTGCTCTTAACCACAAGAGCACAGCAGGGCCACAACGGTTCATGGGCACAGGCTCCACTCCTGGACAGCAGGGTCCCCTCCCACTGCCCCGCTGAGGGGCTGAGCACAGAGCCGGCCACACAAAGTCAGCAAGATGGTGGGCTCCCTGGGAAAGTTGTCTCTGATGATCCAGCCTGCCCTGGCAATGACTTTGAGGACCCAAGAGAATGTACACCCACCCAAGCCACGCAGGGGGAATTATTAACTCCAAAGTGTGAAATTTATGTTAGTGTTTCTTTTTGGCTGAGCCTCGAAGCAAGCAGGATCCTCGACCAGGGATCAAACCCACGACCCCTGCTGCCAGTGTAAGTGCAACAAACTACTGGACTACCAGGGAAGTCCCTATGTTAGCCTCTCCCTCTCAGTCCTCTGGCTCTCATCCAGATGTCACCCCTCACCCCAAGGGACCACCCTGTCCCTATGCTGTCAGTGGTTGGGGCAGAGAGAATGATAAGCCTCTGACTTTGGGAAGACTAGAGAAG
>NW_011495034.1:17340224-17345045 GCF_000754665.1 Bison bison bison | reverse complement strand
CTAGAGAAGATAGTGTCTGGGACTTCCCTGGTGGTCCGGTGGCTAAGACTCTGCACTCCCAGTGCAGGGGGTCCAGGGTTCAATCCTGGCCGGGGAACTACATGCCACATGCCACGACTAAGATCCAGCAAAGTCAAATAAAACAAATAAATGTATTTTTTAAGAAAGAAGAAGACAGTGCTAGTTTGTACCCCTAGCCATAATGTTGGACATTCGCCCATGAAAATTCCATGCTCTAAGGATGGAGTTATGGAGCACAGGAAACCGGGGTTCCTGGTAGGTAGGTGGGAGTGGTTATCTGTGCGTGGTCAGGTACAGTGAAAGGCCGCTGCTTAAGCCAGTTTATGCTGTTTCTGACACAAACCAAGAGACCAGAATGAGGCAGGTGGAGACCAGACTGGAGGTCCGGAGAGGCAGGGAGGGGAAAGGGGGCCACAGGTCGATCCTATCACCTTCCCAGATTCAGGTCTCTTAGGAGCCTCAGAGATCGGAGTCAACACCTCCACTTCAGATGGAACTGAGGTCCTGAGAGGAGCAGAGCCTGCCTGGGACCACCTGCAATCAGAGCTCTAAGACCTGAACCCCCAGGCCAGGGCTCCATTTACTGCCCTGGTTTTGGCCCAAGTTGGAGCCCAGAGGCTGAGGGCCAGGTGGGAGCCCCACTGCTTTGTGAGAGATGGAGTGGGAAAAGAAGAAAGAAAAAGTCATTGCAGTCTATGTTAGATCTGCCAGGGCTCCTCCTGCCCCTGGCACACACAGACCATCGTCTGTCCAGGAAGGGCGACCTGAAGCTATAAAGCACCAAACACATGCCAGTGCTTTCTAGGAGTTTCTGCAAGGTGGGTGGGCTTTGCCTAAGGTCATTCAGCTAGAAAGGAAGCCAGAATTCGAGCCTAGCAGACGCACAAGGGACCCTGGGCATCATTGCTGAGAGGCAGATGCCTGCAGGAAGGAACCACCCAACTTCTCAAGGGCAGGTCCCCCATGGCCACACATGGAGAGAAGCATGGTGTCCTGGTCACATCTGGGGTCCTCCAGCCTCTCCACTAAGCCTTCTGCAGCATTTTGAGTCCCCTGCAGCGGGGGCAGCTTCTGGTCCTCTTTCTACCCTCATCTCCATCCCACCTTCAGGGCAGGGATCCCTGCTGACGACACTCCACTAGCTCTCAGACCCCAGGCAGAGGTAGTTGCTTCTCCCCACCTCCACCCTTGCCTGTGAGAAGCAGAAGGAGCCCAAGTTGCAGTTGGCTCCCTGGGGGACACAGGGATGGGGGCAGAAGAGGGGTTCAGATAGGCTGAGATGGAAGTGGCTGGGTTGGACATGCGAAAGGATCACCCTGTGACATGGTGAGTGGAAATGAAGCCAGAACAGGCCATCCTTGGGGGTGGGGCCCACAGGCTGCTCCAGGAAGGCCCTGGTTTTCCACTGGAGCCAAGCAAGCTCTCCTGCTTACCAGGCTCAGGCCCCAGCTTCTGACCATCTATGAGCTGCTGGTCCCTCAGTCCAGCTCCCTCTACAGTGGCTGCAGCAAAACCCCATAGAGGTCAAGAGGTTGCAGCCTGAGGGTTCCAGCATCGTCACAACATCCCCCCTGGGGAAGCTCCATATGCAACTCCACTTAACTCTCACAAGAACCAAACAAGGCAAGTGTTAATCTCCGTATTTTATAGACGAGGCAACTGAGGGCTTGACCGAAGTCACATGACCAGAGTGTTCCAGACTCAGGATTGGAACCCAGCTTTAGATCCCAGTCCCCAGCCTGGCCCCCCTAGCCTGCACACCACCCCCTCTCCACGGCTCAACATCCGTCTGTGGAAGAATGACCAGAAGAAGCTGTGCTTTGGTCTGTGAAGGTCAATGTCTTTACTTCTAAAGCATACATTGGACTCACTATATATTAACATCAAAAAGGGCTATCTAAAATGGAGTCTTTCTTTTTAAAAACTCAAATCCTCACATTTTTAGATAAGATCCAAAATGACATGAAATTAAACTATACAATGTTATGAACAGTATAACAACTGCTTTTAGAAAGCAAAATGAAAGGAAAAAAAAAGAAAATGAGCACTTGGGACTGTTGTCAGCCTGGGTTCCATGTCTTTTGAGGCATTGTGACTAAAGCCAGCACCGAGGGGAAGGACTGCCCCTCTCTGCAGGCACAGGAAGGGAATCCAGTCAGAGGAGGTGGATGTGGGCTTTTCAGACTTCGGAAGGTGACAGTGGGACAAGGCGGGTCTCCCTGCTCCTCTGGGATTTGGGGGTGGGCACTGATTAAAGTCTCCTTTTACCACAAGCTTGGAGGTGGGTAGGGAGAGGGCAGGGGCAGAGCTGGGTTCAGAAGAATCATTTTGACAGTCAACGTCTTCTGGCCTTCTTGAGAAGAGCCCCAGCCATCAAGTGGTAACAGCTGACTCCATCTACCTGCTGGTTTCCTTAACAACACTCTTCCCCTGCCCACTCCCTATCCAGGACACCCAAGGCTCCATGAGCCCTGTGGGTAGCCGGAGACCTAGGGGTACCCTAAAAGGACCCGAGGGAGAACACTCTGGTCTTGGAAATAGCTGGATGTTGTCCAGAGCATCTTGGCAGCACAAGACCCCTGGAGTACAGACCAGCAGCCAGACTGATGGGGGAGGGGGCCCAGGGGCTGGGAGGGCACTGTGGGGTCAGAGGCATTCCCACCCTCTTTTTACCTCTTCTGCTCCGGGCACCCAGGCATGGTCTTGGCCCTGAGGCAGGGCTGGGGTGAGCTGATTAGGGCCACACCCTTGAGGCTTTGGTTCACACGATTTGATTTGAGTGAGGGAGTGACACTTGTTCCCATCCACTAGGAAGATGAAGGGCTTGGCCCTTCCTCCTCCTGGGCACCAGGGGGTCTAACAGTCCCCTTCTTTCACATCAGCAGTTCTGTCTGGCTGAGGGCACGTTCCCCACCTGCGCTTGGAACTCTGTGGCAAAGGTGGGAGGGGCGCTTCCAAAACGCTGGGATGAGCCCTCCGTGCAAAGGCTGCCTTTCCTCCTTTCCCTGGGGACAGCACTGTTTCTGACTGAGCCTGTTGTGGAAGAACTTCCCTGCCTCCTCCCTTCTGGCTGGGCCAATTGCTCTCCAAGAGACCCGGCCCACAGGTGTGCAGCACTCCTGTGTGTCTCGCCTGTCAGAACCCTGGGGGGCGGGTTGCCCCTGGCTGAAGTTGCTTCCTGGCCCCAGGATTCCCTCCTGGAGTTAGCCTTCCCCCTCAAACAGCAACCTGAAGGGGGCCACCCTGCACCCAGGCCCTCCCGTGACCCTTCTCTTTCCTAACCTATCTGTTTTCTCTAGTGAGGCTGAAACGTTTGGGAAGGTTGGGCTAGCACCACCCCCTCCTTGGGGTGGAGAGAGGCCAGTTCGACTTCCAGCCTGGTTCCATTGAGAAAAGGGAGGCTGAGGTCTCTCAAGAGAGCGAATCCTGTAAGGGGAAAGAGGTTTGCAGGATCAAGACCAGCCACAGCCATCTGCCCCCCCCAACCCCACCTCCTCCAGGCCGGTACCAGGGGTGCCTGGCACCTACACCCTCCACCTGCCCGGGTGCCCTTTCATCCTCACACCCAGGGCCAGGTCCGGGGATGGGCGCAAGGAGGCCGGGCCGGGCTGTGCCGGGGCCGCAGCGGGGACTCAGGGCAGGCAGGCAGCTACCTGGTAGGCGCCCTCGGCCGCAGCGGCTGCGGCGCTGTGCTGCGCGCTGTGCTCCTGCAGCAGGGCCACGTCCAGGAAACGCTCACCGCACCACACACACTTGAACTGCTGCTCACGGGCGTGCACGCCCTGGTGCTTGTTGAGGTGCTCGCGCTGCTTGAAGGCCTTGTCGCAGTTGGGGCACTTGTAGGGCTTCTCGCCCGTGTGCACCCTCCGGTGCCGCTGCAGGTCGGAGGCGTACTTGAAGCGCTTGTCGCAGTCCGGGCACTTGAGCGGCTTCTCGCGGGCCGGGTCGCAGCGGTGCTGCACGAACTCGGAGGACGAGAAGAAGCGGCGCTCACACAGGGTGCAGCGCAGGGGCTTCTCGGCCGCCGAGCAGTGGGCCAGCTGGTGCTTCTGCAGGGCCGAGGCCCGCTTGTAGGCCTTGTGGCACACTGGGCACTTGAAAGGCCGCTCGGCCGCACCCGGCAGGCACTTATGCCGCAGCAGCTCGGCCGACTGGTCGAAGCCCTTCTGGCACACGGGGCACTTGAAGAGGGTCTCGAGGGTGTGCACATGCTGGTGGTAGAGCAGGTGGCTGGGCTGCCCGAAGCCCTTCTCACACAGGCCGCACTTGAAGGGCTCCTCGGCCTTGTGCGTGCGCCGATGCCGCATGAGCGCGTACTGCTGCTTGAAGCCCATCGGGCAGAGGTCGCACTTGAAGGGCCGCTCGGCGCTGTGCGTGCGCTCGTGCTGCCGCAGGTCCGACGGCCGCTTGAAGGCCTTCTGGCACTCACCGCAGCGGAAGGGCCGCTCCCCGCTCGGCGTGCATGGGTGCTGCAGCAGCTCCGACGACTCCTTGAAGTGCAGCTCACACACGTTGCAGCGGAACAGGTGGTGCTCGCCCGAATGCGCGTACATGTGGCGCACCAGGTGCGAGCGGTGCTTGAAGGTCTTCTCGCACACCGCGCACTTGTACGGCCGCTCCGAGCTGTGCGTGCGCTTGTGATGCACCAGGTGCGACGACTGACTGAAGCTCTTGTCGCACAGCGTGCACTTGTAGGGCTTCTCGCCCGTGTGGATGCGCTCGTGCCGCGAGAGCTCCGACAGGTGCTTGAAGGGCTTCTGGCAGATGGGGCAGCTGTAGGGCTTGTCGGCCGACTCCGCC
>NW_011495034.1:17337423-17339687 GCF_000754665.1 Bison bison bison | reverse complement strand
GCAGGAGGATGCCATAGACCGCGCAGCCCAGGGGGTTCTCAGCCGTGCCTGGGGGCAGCGTGTGCTCCGCCAGAGCCGGCGGGGGTTCAGCATGGTGCTGCGGCTGTGGGGGCTGAGGCTGCTGCGGCTGCGTCTGCGGCGGCTGCTGCCAGCTCTCCGACATGCTTGGGAAGATGAAACAGGGTTTGGAGAGTAATGGCTTCAGTTTCCCTGCTTAAGGTGACCCACACCAAAGAGAGAAGCTGCCCAGGATCAGGGATGGATGAGGACCTCGGACAAGGCACGGAGCGGGACTGGTCAGGCGGTCCAAGTCATTCACCAAGACAGACTACAAGGCTGTGCCTACAGGACTGGGGTCTTCGGGCAGGGTGCCAGGAGTGGCAGGGAGGCTCTGCAGAGAAGAAAGAAATTGTGAGCTTGAGGCAGGGACACACAGCTGTTCCCGGGGCCTCTCCCTGATCTGCCTGCACTCGCCACATTGACATTAAACACATCAGCGAAGTGAAGGGGGCTCTGGGCTGGGAGATCTTCACTTTCTGGCAGCGCAACTCCTCCAGTAAAGGGGATGGTGGCTGTCTCCAGGCCCACCCATCCTCAGTTCCCCATCCCTTGGCCAGGCATCCCAGTCTCCCAGCTTACTGCCAACCCATTTCCATTAGCTGTCTCACAAGTGACAGTCTGGGGTGATCTGCCCACAATACAAAGAAGTCACAAGTTCTGTTCATGCTCCCAGGAAAGAAGGAGGGAAAGACTGACCGGTGAGGGCCTTGGTGCACAAAACAAGAATTTTAAAAACATAACCTTTTTTTATGTGTGTGCAAAACACTTCTTATTTGGAAGCCTAATACAGAAGACAGATAAAAGCATAGAGGCTCCGGTTGAGGCCTCCCTGTAGACCTGCCAGCTCCTCTCCTGTCGCTGCCCTGAATTTCGACCCAGGACACAACTGCTCATAAGAACAGACTGTAGAGCTAAAGGGCTAGACCTCCCAGATCTGAAGGCCCCTCAGTCAACCAATATTTAAAACACCTGCATGGAATGGAGGCCCATCTCAGAAAACTTCTCCTGTGAGGGGCTGGCCCATACCTCTCTCAATTGTCCCCAGGTCCTCCCCCTTGACTGTGTGCCTATTCTCTCTTCATTCAATAAGGGGGATGGTTTTGCAGGGACCTGAGCCAATGCCTGATAAGGATGAGATCCACAGACCCACACAGCCTTGATGGCTACTCCGCAGAAGTTCCCCAGGCTAGTCATCTCCCAGAGCACCAAAAAAAAAAAAAAAAGCCTTAAATCCTCTTAATATGATAGTGTCAAGGCCTGCAGGAAATGTAAGCAATTTTGAGTTTGCCTCTGCAATGTGGGATGTAGCATGCTAACCATCCCTGTCACCTTTCCGGAGACAACCCTGTTTCCTTGCTCCAAGTCTGTAACACTGGATAATCCATGGAAGGTAAAGACCACCCAGCCCAGGCAAATCTCTAACTCACCACTTTGTGGCAGCATAAGGTAATGACAGCGAGAGGGAGGAACTTTTAGAATCAGATGCAACCCGCTTTCAGGTTCCCAGCTCCTCCGCTTCTAACATTGAAAAGTTTCTAAGTTTTCTCCCGATGAAAAGAGAAGGAAGGGGATGCCTTCACAAGCCAGCAGGGCTTCTAACTGTTCTGCTAAAGAAACGTAAGAGTCAGGCTAAAAACTGTCAGCCTCAGCATCTTTCCGGGAAGGGAAGAAGTGAAGAAGCCGCTGCTCCGAGTGGAGGCAGCAGGTTGCATGAGCCAGCAGGTACCGAAGCCTCCCCAGGAAAGAGGGAAGCAGGACTACTCTGAGCCAGGTCTAGGTCAGACTGCGCCAACCCAACTGTTTTTTGTTTTTGTTTTTTTTCTCCTGGCATGAATGGCTGCCAGACCCAGGGTCCCCAGCCCCTGGCCCCCAGGTCCGCTGACCATTCCGGCCCCCCCTCCAGGAAGGTGCGGTCAGGAGGCCTCTGATCACCCAGCAAAGAGGATGAGAGACTAGGGTTAGGGAGGCAAGGGGAGGCCCCCACCTGCGCCCCACCCCAGCCCTTCCTCTTCCTTGGGAAACCAACCGAATGAAAGCCGATCCCCTCCCCGCCGGCACTGCCCGCCGGCCCAGCTGGGCTGCCTCCTGTCAGCCCTCGCCGGGAAATGGCCAGGACGCTGCGGCCCCGGCGCCGGACCTGCGGGCGAGTGGGCCCGAGAAAGGGCCCAGGGCTGCAGGCCGGGCCCGGGAGGTAGCTGCGTGTC
>NW_011495034.1:17319884-17337323 GCF_000754665.1 Bison bison bison | reverse complement strand
GCTCTTCCGATCTGGCGCCCCGCCGCTCACCTGCTCCGGGCCGCCCGCGGGGTCAGGCGCGGGGCGAGTGGCGACTGGCTGCTCTCTCAGCCGCCCCTTTATTCCGACTCCATCCGCGGCAGCGCGGCCTACGCGCGCTGCCAATCCCCGGCCTCGCGTAGCGGCGGCTGCCGGCCCGGGGCGGGAACGGGCTAGCGGCGGCCGGAATCGAGGAAGCGACGTGCGCGGCCGGGATAGCGGGGCCGGGGCGGAGGAGCGCTGGGAGGCGGGCGGCGGAACGATGGCCTTGCAGAGACCGGCGGGACAGGCGGGCGGCGCGGGGGGCCAGGGAGGCGGGGCCGGGGGAGGAGCGGCAGCCCGGGCGGCGGCGGCTGCGGGAGGAGCGGGCGGCACGGAGCGAGGCGCCCCCTGCCGGGGACCCCGCGGCCGGGCCGGGTCGGACAGCCGGACGCGCTGGGTGGCTCTCCGGTCGCTCGACCGGCACGTCTCAGCTGACCCAGGAAGGGCGCTCTGCTTCCGACCACCCTACTCGGCCTTAGGGGAGCGAGTTCCCAGGGCCCGGCCCACGGCCCGACCCCTGAGCCTGAGAGGAGAGCCCTCCTAGACCCTCTGATCTTCTGAAACGGACCCGCCTCTGACTCTTCAGCTCGCTCTTAGGGAAGGGGGCCCCCCGGAGCTCGGACTTTGGGCGGGGCTTGGGGAAGGGGCCCCGGGACCTCTGACCCCAGTCCGGAAGGCTAGGGCAAGGATCTCCGCTGGGTCTAGTGCTCTGACCTCTGACCCAGAGACCATCAGCTGCCGGGAGGTCCCGAGTTGCTGCAGACTGAGCAGCGGACAGAGAGAGAGGTCAGGACCCAGAGCGATCTCTGAAATGGGCACACGGAGGATGGCCGTGCCAGGAGGCTCCAAGGGAGCGGTCAAAGCGAGGCGAGCGGGCACGCAGCGTGGTCTGGGTGGGTACAATCTTTGCTCCTGTCCTGCCAGGCCCCGCCCCCGCACCCCGCCCCGAGGCGGTGCTAATTTGTGCCCCGCCCCCGGGAGAGCACTTCCGGCACAGAGGAATTCCGGGTGGGGTGAGATTGCCTGCCGGCTGTCTGTGCGGTCTTGAAGGTGGGTGCGGGGGTGCCTCATGAGTGCGGCGCCCCTCGTGGGCTACAGCAGCAGCGGCTCCGAAGATGAGGCCGAGGCCGGGGCCCGGGTTCGGCCGGGGGCTGAAGGCCGCAGTCGGTGAGGAGCGAGGAAGTCTTTCTGGGGAAGGGTGATTGGAGAGGGTCCGGGGCTGCTCGCGAGGTAAAGAAAAGGGGCACGGGGTGGGGGCAAGGAGGACCAGACAGAGCCTCGGTGTGCCCCCACCTGGCTGGGTCAAGGTTAGGAGGCAGGAAACGGGGTGGGTTTGGGTCCAGCCTCGGGCGCCGGCCCACTCTGTCTCCTGGTACGCACCACTGTACCACCATAGGTCTGTTTCCTCATTTGGAAAGTGTTTCTTTAATCTAATAAATATTCATGAAGTACTCGCTCTGCGCCAGGCTGGGAACTGGGGACTCAGCAGTGAGCAAAGTAGGAAGTCTCCTACTTTGTGGAGGAGCTTCGGTTGTTAATTGCCAGGCCTGGTACCTGCTGAGTGCTTTTCAAGCAGCACTTTCGTTCATCCCACTTTATGGATGAGGAAACGGGAGGTCCACAGAGAGCATATTACTTGCCTAAGACCACAGAGCTAGGAAGTGTCACTCTGGCTCAGGCCTGTCCAGTTCAGTTCAGTTCACTTGCTCACTTGCTCAGTCGTGTCCGACTCTTTGCAACCCCATGAATCGCAGCACGCCAGGCCTCCCTATCCATCACCAACTCTCGGGATTTACCCAAACTCATATCTGTTGAGTCGGTGATGCCATCCAGCCATCTCATCCTCTGTCGTCCCCTTCTCCTCCTGCCCCCAATCCCTCCACATATCGCTACGTGCTCCTTTGTTTCCCATGGGGACCAGGTTCCTAGAAAGTCTGCTTCCAGGAGTTGTTCACTGAGTCGTGTCCCATGCTTTACAACCCCATGGACTGCAGCACCCCAGGCTTCCCTGTCCTTCACTATCTCCCCAAGCTCGCTCAAACTCATGTCCATTGAGTCGGTGATGCCATCCAACCAACTCATCCTCGGTCATCCCCTTCTCCTCCCACCCTCAATCTTTCCCAGCATCAGGGTCTTTTTCAATGAATCAGCTCTTCACATCAGGTGGCCATAGTATTGGAACTTTAGCTTCAGCATTAGTCCTTCCAATGAATATTCAGGGTTGATTTCCTTTAGGATTGGCTGGTTTTATCTCCTTGCAGTCCAGGAGACTTTCAGGAGTCTTCTCCAGCACCACAGTTTGAAAGCATCAATTCTTCGGCACTCAGCCTTCTTTAATGTCCGACTCTCACATCTGTACATGACTACTGGAAAAATCTGGGAGACACCAATGAAAGAGTGTTGGGGAAAGAGCTTTGTGGTTATCTAATGGCACTTGGTGAGAAATAGACATGCAGAGTCACCCTGTACAAGGGGTTACAACTTTCCTCATGTGTACAGACAGAGAAAGTAGGAAGCTAACTGGGCTTATTTTCTTCTTTCATCTTGCAGGGGCCAGAGCCCCCTTCCCGGCCAGAGGTTGCCAGTACCCGACAGTGTGCTGCACATGTTCCCCAGCACTGAGGAGGGGCCTGTGGATGATAGTGCAAAACACAGGGGCCGGGTGCGCACCTTTCCCCATGAGCGTGGCAACTGGGCCACCCACGTCTACGTACCTTGTAAGTAATGCCTGAGAGACATGTGGCTGACACTGACAAGGTGCCTCTTATGGGAGGAAGCTGGCCCCAACCAGGAGGAAGCCAGAAACCTCAAGTTCTGACACTGGTAGTGAGAAAGAGATCAACTCAGCAGAGAGAGGGCAAGCTCTGGCTTCAAGTCCCACCCCACCCTAACCCTGATGAGTGAGTGGCAGGCAGAAAAAGCCCAGGCTTCAGAGTCTGACCTCACTCCACTACCCACTACTCTGGGTGCCCTTAGTTAAGTTGCTAGACTTCTCAGATGCTTATTTCCCCAGCTTTTTTCAGTGTTGTGCCAATATATATATTTTATTTGTTAGAAAAGATGAGGGCATGCAGTTCTTCCTGAGCTTTCTCCATATGACACTACACGTTGGACAGCCTTCCTCTCATTACAGAAGGCAAGCTCATGATTATGGCTCCACAGTAACCCATCCTTGTGGAGAAGGCAATGGCACCCCACTCCAGTACTCTTGCCTGGCAAATCCCATGGACGGAGGAGCCTGGTAGGCTGCAGTCCACAGGGTTGCTAAGAGTCGGACACGACTGAGCGACTTCACTTTCACTTTTCACTTTAATGCATTAGAAAGGGAAATGGCAACCCACTCCAGTGTTCTTGCCTGGAGAGTCCCAGGGACAGGGGAGCCTGGTGGGCTGCCGTCTATGGGGTCGTACAGAGTCGGACACGACTGAAGTGACTTAGCAGGTAGCAGTGGTCTTGAAAGTGGGGTATGTGCCCTGAGGGAGAGATCAAGGTGACCTCTTAGAAAGAAAAGCATTAAGACTTTTTAATGTATTTCTCTTTATCTCATCTTTTTAAGTTTCTACTCTTCAGAGTGTACATTTTATAACATAATTTTGCAGTGGAGCGCATGTTTGTAATTTATTAATAAATGTACATTGACTGTAGGTATGTGTGCAAGCTCGTTTGACTAATGGCACGTGTGATCACAGTAGTTTGGATATCCCTGCTTTAGATGTGGACTTTGAGGACGCCTGCTTTCTCTGTCACATATTTCTCTTTTTACTCAAATTCTTTTCAAAAAGCATATGTATGTATATGTATCAGTTCACTTCAGTTGCTCAGTCGTGTCCACCACTTTGCAACCCCATGGACTGCAGCACACCAGGCCTCCCTGTCCATCGCCAGCTCCTGGAGCTTACTCCATTGAGTCAATGATGCCATCCAACCATCTCATCTTCTTTTGTCCCTTTCTCCTCCTGCCTTCAATCTCTGCCAGCATCAGGGTCTTTTCAAATGAGTCAGTTCTTTGCAACAGGTAGCCAAAGTATTGGAGTTTCAGCTTCCGCATCAGTCCTTCCAATGAATATTCAGGGTTGATTTCCTTTAGGATGAACTGGTTGGATGTCCTTGCAGTCCAGGAGACTCTCAAGAGTCTTCTCCAACACCACAGTTCAAAAGCATCAGTTCTTCGGCACTCAGCTTTCTTTATAGTCCAAGTCTCACATCCATACATGACTACTGGAAAAACCATAGCTTTGACTAGACGGACCTTTGTTGGCAAAGTAATGTTCCTGCTTTTTAATATGCTGTCTAGGTGGTCGTAACTTTTCTTCCAAGGAACAAGCTATATGTGTATTCTATAACCATAAACACATATTAAAATATGATTAGAATACATAGACATTGGCTGAGCTTCCCAGGTGGCTCAGTGGTAAAGAATCCACCTGCCAGTGCATGAGATGCAGGTTGGATCCCTGGGTCGGGAAGATCCCCTGGAGAAGGAAATGGCAACCTGCTCCAGTAGTCTTGCCTGGAAAATTCCACGGACAGAGGAGCCTGGCAGGCTACAGTCCATGGAGTTGAAAAGAGTCGGATGCGACTTAGCGACTAAACAACAAGATGCTGGCTGCTCTCAGAGTAACTTTCTCCTAAAACCTAGAGTAACAAAAGCCTTTCTCTGCTCCTGGCCATCATGTGGCCATCCTGCTAAGAGAGTGGCCCACCCACTCCACTCTTCCCCTCCAGACGAAGCCCGGGAGGAGTTCCTGGACCTGCTTGACGCACTGCTGTGCCACGCGCAGACATACGTCCCCCGGCTGGTGAGGATGGAAGCCTTCCACCTCAGCCTGTCCCAGAGCGTGGTTCTGCGCCACCACTGGATCCTCCCCTTCGTGCAGGCTCTGAAAGACCGAGTGGCCTCCTTCCAGAGGTGAGTGTCCCATGCTTCTGTCTGCCTCTCCTCTCCTTCCCCTCCAAGTTCCCATGGGGATGGACCTGTGGGATGGTGCTACCCCAGCAAGCAGGCCAGACCTAAAGGCTAGCACACTGAGTATCTCCTAGCGCTGTGCCCTGTACATGTCATCCCGTGTGACTTTGATGTATGAAACAGAACCCGTAAGATGTATATAGATAAGAAGAGATTTATTACAGGTGTTGGCTTATGCAGTTATGGAGGCCAAGAAGCCTACTATCTGCCATCTACAAGGAGAGAACCAGAAGAGCTGGTTGTGTAATTCAGTTTGATTTCAAAGTCCTAAAATAACAGGGGACTGGTGATGTAAGTCCTGATATGAGCCTGAAAGCCTGAAAACCAGGAGTGCTGATGTCAGAGGGTAGGAGAAAATGGATGTCTCAACTCATGCAGGGAAGGGGAGTTTGTCCTTCCTCGGCCTTTCTGTTCCGTTCAGGCCCTCAGCACCTTGGATAACACCCACCCGTTGAGGAAGGCCGTTTGCTTTACCCAGTTCATCAGTTCAAATGTTAGTCTTCCCAGAAACACCCTCACAGACAAACCCCAAGATAATGGCTTACCAGCTCTCTGGGCATCCCTTAGATCAGTCAGGTTAACACATAAAATTAACCATCACCAGTCTATCCCTTCTTGACTTGACACTTACATGCATCTTCTTAAACCACACTTAATCTCTAAATTAACACTACAACAAGGCCATAACTCTGCCTAACATAATACAACGTCCATTGTGCTCCTGAAAATGCACTAATCCCTTTCCCAGAAGCGGGGGTAAGGTTCTTGAGCAATGTTTTTGCTCTTCTAATCACCCCTAACTTGAATGCGTGCATGCGTGCTCAGTCATGTCCAACTCTTTGTAACCCTGTGGACTATAGCCTGCCAGGCTCCTCTCTACATGGCATTTCCCGGGCAAGAATACTGGAATGGGTTGCCATTTCCTCCTCCAGGGGATCTTCCCAACCCAGGGATCAAACCCATGTCTCCTGCATTGGCAGGTGGATTATTTTACCCCCGAGCCACCTAGGAAGCCCATAACTTGAATACCAATTAGCAACACTTAAATGCTAAAATAAAGTCATTCCATCTTATGTGATAAGGGAGTAAGAGAAGAAAACAAAGATATTTGCTTAATATATGTACAGGCAAATCTTGTTTTTTATGTTTCACCGATACAGCATTTTTTAATAAACTGAAGGTTTGTGGCAACCCTGCATTGAGCAAGTCTGTCAGCATCATGTTCCAGCATTTGCTCTTGTGTTTGTCATATTTCGGTAATTCTTGCAATATTTCAAACTTTCTCATTATCCTTATATTTGTCATAGTGATATTTGACATTATTATTGTAATTGTTTTGGGGTGCCAGGAGCCACACCCATATAAGAGGGCAGACAATTGATAAATGTGAATGTTCTGACCGCTCCACCGACCAGCCATTCCTCCGCATCTCTCTCCCTCCCCTTAGGCCTCCCTATTCCCTGAGATACAACAGTATTGAAATTAATAACCCTACACTAGCCTCTTAAGTGTTCAAGTGAAAGGAAGGGTCACACGTCTCTCACTTCAAATCAAAAGCCAAAAATGACTAAGTGAGGAAGGCATGTCAAAAGTGGAAGGAAACTGGAAGCTAGGCCTCTTGTCCCTGTTAGCCAAGTTGTGACTGAAAAGGGAAAGTTCTTGAAGGAAATCAGAAGTACTCCTCCAGCGAATGCAGGAATGGTAAAGCAAGAGAGCCTGGAGAAAGTTTTAGTGGTCTGGACAGATGATGAAACCAGTCACAGCATTCCCTTCCGCCAAAGCCTGATTCAGAGCAAGGCCCTAACTCTTCAATTCTGTGAAGGCTGAGAGGGGAGGAATCTGCAGAAAAGTCTGAAGCTGGCAGAGGTTGGTTCATGAAGTTTAATGTAAGAAGCCGCCTCCATAACATGAAAGTGTGAGATGAAGCTGCAAGTACTGATGTAGATGCTGCCGCAAATTACCCAGAAGATCTAGCTAAGATCATTAATGAAGGTGGCCACACCAAGCAACAGATTTTTCAGTGTAGCTGAAACAGCCTTCTATTGGAAGAAGATGCCAGCTAGGATTTTCATAGCCTGAAAGGGGGTGTCAGGGCTTAGCTTCACAGCTTCATAGAACAGGCTAATTCTCTCGTTAGGGGCTAATACAGCTGTTGATTTTAAGTTTAACCCAATGCTCATTTGCTATTTCAAAAATCCTAGGGCCCTTAAGAATTATGCTAAATCTACTCTGCTGATGCTCTATTAATGTAACAACAAAGCCTGGATGACAGCACATCTGTTGACAGCTTGGTTTACTGAATATTTCAAGCCCATTGTTGAGACAGCCAGCTCAGAAGAAAGATTCCTATCAAAATATTACTGCTCAGTAACAATGCACCAGGAGACCCAAGAGCTCTGATGGAGATGGACAGATGAGGTCAGTGTCGTTTCTCTGTTGCTAACACAACATCCATTCTGCAGTCCATGGATCAAGGGCTAAATTTCAACCCTCAAGTCTTATTTAAGAAATATGTTTCATTTAGGTTATAGCTGCCAAAGGTAATAATTCCGCTGATGGATCTGGGCAAAGTCAATTGAAAACCTCTGGAAAGGATTCACCATTCTAGATGCCATTAAGAACATTTGTGATTCATAGGAAAAGGTCAAAATACCAACATACACGGGAGTGTGGAAGAAGTTGATTCCAGTCCTCATGGGTGACTTTGAAGAGGGCAAGACTTCAGTGGAGGAAGTAACTGCAGATGTGATGGAAGAAGCAAGACAGCTAGAATTAGAAGTGGAGCCTCACGATGGGAGTGAGTTGCTGCCATCTCATGATAAAACTTTAATGGCTGAGGAGCTTCTTACAGCTGAGCAGAGAACGTGGCTTCTTGAGACGGAATCTACTCCTGGTGAAGATGCTATGAAGATGGTTGAAATGACGACCAAGGATTTAGAATATTACATAAACTTAGTTGATAAAGCAGTGGCAGGGTTTGAGAGGATTGATTCCAATTTTGAAAGAAGCTGTCCTGTGGATAAAGTGCCACTAAACAGCATTGCAATGCATGCTACAGAATAATTGTTCATGGAAGGAAAAGAAGGTTGATGGAGCAAACTTCATCGTTTGCCTTATTGTCTTATTCTAAGAAATTGCCTTCACCACCCCAGTCTTCAGCAACCACCACCTTGACCAGTCAGCAGCCATGTACACTGAGCCAGGACCCTCCACTAGCAAAGAGATTATGACTCACTGAATGCGCAAATGATGGTTAGCAGGTTTTAGTAATAAAGTATTTAAAAAATAAAGTATGTAGATTGTTTCTTTAGACATAATGCCTTTGCATGCTTAGTTGACTGCAGTGTAGTATAGACATAACTCTTATATGCACTGAAAAGCCAAAAAATTGTGACTCACTTTATTGCTGCTACTGCTAAGTTGCTTCAGTCGTGACCGACTCTGTGCGACCCCATAGACAGCAGCCCACTAGGCTCCTCTGTCCCTGGGATTCTCCAGGCAAGAGTACTGGAGTGGGTTGCCATTTCCTTCTCCAGTGTGTGAAAGTGAAGTTGCTAAGTCGTGCCAGGCTCTTAACGACCCCATGGACTGCAGCCTACCAGGCTCCTCCATCCATGGGATTTTCCAGGCAAGAGTACTGGAGTGGGTGCCATCGCCTTCTCCATACTTTATTGCAGTATTCACTTTATTGCCGTGTTCTAGATCCAAACTCACAGTGTCCCCGAGGTGTCCGGTATTTATACTCACAGATGTATTCATAAAATAAGGAAATTTTCATGATAATTACAGTCCTCATTTCTGTAACTGGTCACATGGTCACAGCTGATATTTACAGCTACCTTCCACTTCCTAGCTCTCTATTCCCTTTGCCTTTGGCAAGCACCTCAGGTGGTTATGGTTCTTTACCTGGGGTGGTGACCCAAACCTTTATTCCTGAAGGATCAGGGCCATTACTAGTCCTGCCTGGGTTGGTTGGTGTACTTTTCCGCTGGCCTGAGTCAGTGGGCATGGTTAATACTAAAAGATCTAACAGCAGGTCTTCTGTATCCCAGGCACCCTCTGCCTTATCTCCATCATGGAGTTCTAGTCCAGTTTCCCCTTGGTAGTCAGGATCAAGGACCCCAGCCAACACGGGAACTCTTTGTTGATTCAAAGGTACAGGAGCCCAAAGTGGCAAGTCTTTTTTTTTTTTAATATTATTTATTTGGCTGTACCGTGTCTTAGTTGCAGCATGTAGGATTAGTTCCCCAACCAGGGATCAAACCCTGGCTCCCTGCATTGGGAGTGTGAAGTCTTAGCCACTGGACCACCAAGGTGGCAAGTCTCAACTTCCAGTTCAATGAAAGCACTATGTCTCCTATGGGAAGTATTCCTCCCTCTGGAACTAAGACCTCTGGGCTACCAGAGCATGAAGTTGTGGGAACAGAAAGTAAACATTTTGCTAATAGATCACTCATATTAGCGGTTCCACTCCCATTTCCACCCCTTGATTCCTGGCCCTGTGAATCCTGGCTACGGGAGAATCAGCACCATATATGTCTGTTGATTCAGAGCAGATACAGATAGCGTGGGTTCTGTTATAGAATAAAGTACATGAAAAGTGTTAATCACTCAGTTGTGGTCGACTCTTTTCAACCCCATGGACTGTAGCCTGCTAGGCTCCTCTGTCCATGGAATTTTCCAGCAAGAATATCAGAGTGGGTTACCATTCCTTTCTCCAGGGGATCTTCCCAACCCAGGAGTCAAAGCCGGGTCTCCCGAGTTGCAGGTGGATTCTTTACCATCTAAGCAACCAGGGAAGCCCAAGAATACTGGAGTGGGTAGCCTATCTCTTCTCCAGGGGATCGTCCCAACCCAGGAATCTAACCCAGGTTTCCCGCATTACAGGCAGCTTCTTTACCATCTGAGCTACGTGGGAAGCCCCCTGTTGTTGCTTAGCCGGGGTCAGAATTGTCTTTTTTTTTAACCTACAAGGAAAAAATTGGCCCTTAAGTCATCTATTAACACCAACCTGATGATGTCTTTCTCAGTTCTCATCAGTAAAGCTGAAATAGTCTCAAATTGCTTATCAAAATCAACTGTTCTTAATAAAGTAAAATTTTTACTAGCATCTGAATGAAGCTATGGGTTACCTGGACTCAGCGATTATTTAAGCTCTTGTATTCTAGGGTTGAGTTTACCACCTGTATAACAGGGCAACAATACTACACGTGAAATGAGTTAACTATAGTTTCAAAGTGATGTTTCTTTAATATAAACTGTTTTCTCTAAAAATATTTTCCTTATCATTTTTCCTGAAATGTGGTTCTTCTGAATTTCAGATTCTGCTTTACCACCGACCAGGTAAAGATTTACACCAATCAAGAGAAAACCAGGTGGGTCTCCCTGCTCTGCCCCTAGTTGTTCCCAGAAGAGGATTCTTTGCAGTAAAGACTTGAGGAGGCCTTGTCTGTCTCATTTTTTGGTTTGTTTGTGTTTTAACCAGCTCTATGACTACCAAGGCAGTTGTCCCCAAATCTGAACCTTTCATTAAGAAAAATAACTCCGGGAGCATAAGAGGAGGAGCAGAGGTAGAGAATAACATCTTGGTTTAGTGGGGAAAGCCTGAGACAAAAAAACCCTGGGTGCCTGCCCAGCTGTCTCCAATTTAACGTTGAGCTCATACCTTCAACCTCTGTGACCTGCCATTTCCAAGCTGTCACAAGCATGCCCTGACACATCTATCAGTGGGCAGTTGTGAGGCTCAAATGAACTGAACGAGTTTTATAAAAGCATTCAAGGATGAGATGAACAAAAGAAATTGTTATTAACAAGGCTTCAAAGCAAACGTCCTTGTCAGATCCACTCACTGAGTTGCCTTCTGCTCTCAGCACCTCTGAGAGGACAGCTCATTCCTTCATTCTGCAAAATTGGTTCAGCACGTCCTGGTGCCAGAGACTTGCTGTACACTGCAGGTCAGCAATGAAAAGGTCAGCACAGTCCTTGCTCTTTGGGGTCTCACGTTCTGCAGGGGGAGATAAACAAGGAAATGAGACTCTTAGAAACTACTGTGATATGAGTCTGGATCATGCAGCCAAGGACGCCCCTAGGGAGCTGGCATTTGCCAGTGACCTAAGGATGAAAAGTAATGAGCCTTGGGAAACGCTACTGAGAGAGCTTCCAAGCAGAGGACACAGCCGAGAAGGTAGTCTAAGGAGGAAGGAGCCTGGCTTGTTTGAGGAGGCCAATGAAGCGGAACCCAGGGAGCAAGTGGGAGAGTGGGAGGAGATGAGTCAGTCTGGGTTAGCTCCTACCGGGCCTTCAAGGTCAGGGTCAGGAGTTTTCAGGGTCACGGAAGCCACTGGAGGGATCTGCACAGAGACGTGATCCAACTTACGTTTGTAACTGCCGGTCTGGCCCAATCGTGTCTGTGGCTCCCACATGGAGACAAGATGTAAAGGAGGTTGGATGCAGGGAGAGAGAAAGGAGACAGGTGTCACCATCCAGGTGAGGCGCCGAGGGTGTCCTGACTCAGGGTGATGGCAGTGCAAGGGCCAAGAAGCAGACGTATTCCTGATACGCTGCAGAGAGAATCAACCAGAATCATCAGTGAGTCGGATCTATGCACAGTAAGGGGAAGAACCAAAGTAGATGCCTGGACTTGGGGTTTGAACAGCTGGGTAAATAAATGGTCCCACTTCCCGAGTTTGGAAACACCTGTGGGAGGAAAATCGGTTTTGCTTTGTTCCCAGTAAACGTTGCCACTGATGATATCCCCGGGTACCCATGGGTGGAAGAGGTACATACACAGTCAAGCAGACAGGAGAGGTGCCAGCCAGAGATGGAAATGTGGGAGCCATCGGGCTGTGTGATACTGAAACCAGGGCTGGGGTGGGGGCCAGGGCACACAGAGCACATCAAAGGCCTGAGGGCTGGGCTCTGCAACCCTTGACCATTTAGAGGCTGGAAAGAACAGAGGGCAGCAGAGGAGACTGAACCGGAGGCCAGAGGCAGGGTCACACCAGGACTGTGTAGTGGGTGGTCTCTTGGAGCCAAGAGGAAAAAAATGGGTTTCAGGGAGAGAGGAACCAGCTGTGTCAGACCCTGCTGAGAGGCCAAGGTGAGGCCGGAGAAGTGTCCATCAAGTGCAGTAACCCGGAGGTGGGCGGCAGCTTTGATGCGAGCTGGCTGAAGATGGCGGGGCGGGAGAGACAGCGGAGGGAGACAGAGCATCTGAACATCAAGTCTAACTGAGGATGGAATGAAGACTGGCTGAGAACTCGGGTTCAAAGGAGGGGTTTTAAGGATGAGAGAGTCCAGTGGTTAAGACACTGAAGTTCCACTGCAGGAGGCACGGGTTTGATCTCCAGTGGGGGGAACTAAGATCCCACATGCTGTGTTGCGGGGCCAAAAATAAATAAGAGAATAAAGATGAGAGTGTGCTACTGGGAGGGAGTCAGTGCCAGAGAGGGAAGCCCTGGAGAAGGACCCACCTGGGAGCGATGATGGTGAGCCTGGCTACAGAATCATTGGGTCCGTAGACTTGGCAGCGGCAGATGATGATGGTCCTTCAGGGGATCTTAGACCCTAGGGAAAGAGGGGAGGTGTGTGGTTAGAGCTAGGGGAGGATGGGAGAGCCAGCTGGGAGAGCAGGGTAGTGAACTGTGTTCATAACCCAGACCTCCCGGCTTCCTTCTGTCGCATCCTCTGCCCTCCTCACGGCTGGTTTACATTCTCAGCGGCCGTGTCTCACACCGGTGTTGTCTCCACTGCTGTCTCCCCCCAGGACCTTTGTTGGGCTCGAGGTCACCTCAGGGCACGCCCACTTCCTGGACCTGGTTGCAGAGGTAGACAGGGTCATGGAGGAGTTTGACCTCAGCACTTTCTACCAGGTAATCAACGGGCGTTATTTTTCCTCTCCACCAACCCATCTCTAATGGCAATAAATCCAGCCTTAAAGAAACCCTTGCAGAGCCCTCCAGAACTTTCCCAGGGGAAGCGTTCATTCGGCTGGCCCTCAGATGACCCACACCCCTGGGGAGTTGAGGGTCTGATGTTGGGTCAGATATTGCCCTGCCAAAGTCCAGCATTTCTTACAAATCTTCTGTTATCTCTTCAGTATGCTCGACGAGATCTGTGCCTTTGATTCTGATGTATCCATGCTTATCTTTATATTTTTTAAGAAGTAGCTTTCCCTAGTATTTTTTAGTCACATCGACACTCCAGATAGAGTCAAAGCTTCACATCCCTTCCTGTGCCTTACCCCGTGCCCTCCAGGGGAACTTGAACCTACCCAAGTTGAATGTTATGGCTTTAAAGGGCCGGTGGTTTTGCTTGATATATTCTTTTAAAGTCATGCTGTGATATAGAAGTATGAATTTGAATGGAGATAATTTACAATTTAATCATAATTTTAGATATTTCAGGTTTTGTTCACCTTAAAAAGTATGTCATCTATTGAAATGTTTCACATCAGAAAACATTAAATCTGGGACATGGGTTCTCTTCCATGTCCCAGATGTAAGGACTCAATGTTATGACATGTAAAGGAGAGCCTCTGAGAACAGGACTGTCTTAGCTCAGGCTGCCATAGCCAGATACCAGAGACTGGATGACTTAAACAATAGAACTTTATTTTCTCGCAATTCTGGAGCCTAGAAGCCTGAAACCAAGGTGCCATCATGGTCAGTTTCTGGTGAGGCCTCTTTTCTTGGCTTGTCGATGGCCATCTTCCCATCATGTCCTCATTCGATGGAAAGAGAGAGGGAGGAGCCATCTGCCGCCTCTTACGTGGGCACTAACCCCCTCACGAGGGCTCCACCTTCATGACCTCAGCTAAACCCAGTTATCTCCCAAGGGCCCCTTCTCCAAATACCATCACCTTGGGGATTAAGACTTTAATATATGAATTGGGATGGGGGGGAGGGGAACACACAATTCAGTCCATAGCAAGGACTAGCCCAGGGCTATTGTATCTATCCGTGGAGGCACCTGGGATCAACACCAAGGATCTAGTCTCCGTGGATCAGGTCAGGGATCCAGTAGGGATACTGGGACAACTCTCGTCGCGGAGCTCTTGTGACATCTGCCACGGCATCCAGGTGACCACCTGCCTCCCTGCTGTTCCTCTGCAGGACCCCTCCTTCCACATCAGCCTGGCCTGGTGTGTGGGTGACGCGCGTCTCCAGATGGAAGGGCCGTGCCTGCAGGAACTACAGGTGAATTCCTGGCACGAGAGCCGGGCAGGTGCTGAACTCCGGAAGTAAAGCTGTGGAAGGTGGGGGATGGGAAGGGGGCTGACAAACCCTGAGGATTAGGCCCACAAACTGGAATCCCTGGGAGATAACTGGCCTGGCCAGAGAGACCCACACCTCCTGCTGCTCCTCTCAGCACAGTCTCAGACCAGCGGCAGGGCACCACCTGGGAGCTTATTAGCGACACCCACTCTCTTGCCCCAACCCAGACCTAAGGAGTCAGAAGTTAACAAGATGTCTGGGGATTTGTGTGCACGTTAAAACTGGAGACGCCCTGCCGGAGAACACTGATCTCAGAGGACACTGCCAACTTCCCTTCAAGTCCACAGCCCCTCACCCAGAGGTCAAAGGCTCGGGTGCTCACAGGGGCCCAGCAGGGGCTGGAAATGAGTGAAATGTGCCAGGTGTCCAGAACGTCCATCCTCACAGCCTTTCTCATCTTGTGATAAGTAGGGGGTAACTTTCACTTTCCCGTCAGTGCCCTCAGAGGAGCTGATACCTCTCGGAAAGGAGACGGTAGGGAGTTGCTGTGTAGGAATGTGGACCTTGTGTTGCAAGCACTTGTTTTTCAAGAAAAGCCAGAAACCTAGATTTTTTTTTTTTTTTTTTTATGTGTAATCACCCTATTTTCAAATGTTGGCCACCAGTATGTATTTTTTAAGAAAATATTGTTTGAGCCAAAGGAAACACATGCAGGCAGGAGACAGCCCCTGGACCATTATCAGGTAGCCACGTCTGTTCTTGGCCTGATCACGCTGGAGGCGGCAAGGAGCTCTGGGCTCCGGCTCCAGCAGACCCAGGTCCCAAGCCTGGTTTTATTGGATTCTATGATCCAGGACTCTGAGCATCCATTTCCTCGTCTGCCAAGGTGGGATGATAGTACTGACCTCACAGAATAGCAGAGCTGATTCAACAAGGTAGCCTAACCTGTGAAGGATTTCGGTAGGCTGGCTTTGTTCGCAGTGCCGTCTGGGTCCCTGATTCCTCTTAACGCAACTGTCCTCTCCTGGCTCCTGCTTTTAAGGGAATCGTGGATGAGTTTGAAGACTCCGAGATGCTGCTGCGTGCATACGCTGAGCAGATTCGCTGCAAGTCTGGGAACAAATTCTTCTCGATGCCTTTGAAGTGAGCACCAGAGGCCCTCATTGTCTTGGGCCCCTCTGCAGCCAGACAGAGATGGAAGAACCCACTCAGATCGCTGGGGATGCTGCCAGCCCTCCACTGGGGGGCCTGGCCGGAGGAGGCACAGCTGCTCTGGGTGCTCTCCGGGAGCTGGTTCTCTTGGCCCCTTTGAGTTGCAGGTCAGGTACCACTGCATTGTAGTCTTTCCCAGAAATCACCAGTAGAGGGCAGCCTGGGCTTCCTAGTTCTAGGTCTGTGGTGGTTATGCAAAAAAGCAAAACAAAACAAAAAATGGGGGTCACCTGGTGAGCCCACCCGTACTCAGCCAGTACCCCCATGGTAGTCCCGCCAACAAATGGCCCCTCCCCCACACCCCCTTGGGCTGTCTGCATTTGGATGCCATTGGCCCCCAGACAAGGGCTTTTTGAAGCCATCATGCCCTGTCTCATCTCTGCTCAGGCCTGACAAAGGGTGCTTCCACGGGCCTGTCATGCTCCCTCCTTGAAGCGGTGTTGCTTTTATTTATTTATTTTTAGTCTCACCCCCCTCCTATGCCAGTGGAGGCCATCTCAGGGCCAAGGCCCAGGGTGCTAATTTGCGGTTTAGCATCAGTTTTCTCCATTCCTTCCTCCCACTCACCCCCAGCCAGGTGCCTGGGAGACTTGAGCAGATGTTTCATCTTGGCCTGACTGGTGGCTTTAAGCCAGGCCTCCAACGCTCTGACCTCTGGCTTCCCATCAGCTTCCCAAAGAAACCAAGAGGCGCCTTCCTGAGGCAGAGCTCTCTTTCTGCCGCCTCCGGCTGCCTGCTGCGGCCTGCGGGCGTTCCGGGGGCACTCAGAGGAAGGGCCAGGGCTTGCACAGGGGTTTTTGTTTTCCTTGAGCCCTCAGCAGAGCCAAGGGCCAGTCCTCTCTCCAGCGGCCACCTGGATTTCTAGTGATGGCGGAAGAGACACTTTTATGTTTTAGTTTTAAATTATCTTCAGCAAATAAAACTTAGGATTTTTATTTTGGACTCTGTTTTGGACTGCTTCTGTTCAACCAGGTGCAAAGATGACTTTCCTCTGCCCCCATCTTCTCTAGCCTGCTTCATGGTGGGAATGCACTCTTGGGAGTCTCCCTTATGACCTCTTAAGGTGGCCATGAGAAGCCTTGACGATGCATCAGTACAGGGTGCGGGCACCTGGCCTGCCAGGACTGCTCGCCAGAGCGGGGTACCTGGACCAAGATATAAGCACAGACATCTAGACACGAACCTGCTGTGACACTTCCGGAGTCCTTTCTAGAACCCTCTCATCTCTTCCTCCCAGGAACCCCCTGGAGAGTAAACCAGGTAGGAGTGATTATTCTGCTTTTCCAGAAAAGCAGGTTCCATGAATTGTCACATGAGAAGTCAGACAAGGCCCTAACCTTAGTGCTGTCCTTTGCAGCCTGCCAGGCCTGCTCTCCCTGCTCCAGCCCAGACCACCCCCTCTCCCCTGGGAAGGATGTGGGAAGAAGGGGGCCTGTGGCTCTGGTTCCCACTCTCCTTCCTACACCTCTGAACCTCCCTCCTGGCCTCTTCGTGAGGCCAGCTCCCAATCACCACCCTGGAGAGACCCAGGAAATCACATTCTGTGCCTTCTTCCCCAAGCCCTCTGCATGGAGCTGCTGATTCAACCAGGATTGGCCAGTCAGGTCTGCTGGCTTTTGAGGTCACACGGGCTGGAGAGGGAGATGCAGGCCAGCCTTCCTGGCAATTCCGCTGTGCAGCCAGCGCTTACTGACACCTGCTCTGTGCCAGCCCCTGACCTGGGCAGCTAAATGAATCAGCCTCCTACAACCCACTGGATGCTAATGAGGGGGTGGGGCTGACACGGTGCAGAGAATACCCATTCCCATCTGGGAGATGCAAGCAAAACCACCCAATTTCCTGCAGGTTCCAATTTCAGGATAGTGACCAGCATCTCACAAGGCAGGTATTGAGGGCGTGGACCACCTGATCCTCCTCATCAGGGCCCTGGAGCCTCCATCTCAGGCACTCCTTCTTCCTGGGAGGGCCCCCCTCAGCCCCCACCCC
>NW_011495034.1:17314725-17319503 GCF_000754665.1 Bison bison bison | reverse complement strand
CGATCGGGCGCCGCGCTGACAGTGCAGAAGCAGCTGGGGCTCTTCCATAAGAGGAGATGTGTTCAGGAGACAGGAGGCGAGACCAGAGCCAGCTGGGGTCCACCCCTCAGCAGGCCGGCTCGGAATAAAGACACGCTCTCGAGGGGGGGTTTATCACACCAGGGAGGGTGCAAAATCAACACATCTGTCCTTAGATGTTCCCCACAGGGCAGGGAAATCATCATCTCCCGGCCTGTTTGGCCCCCTTCCACCTGGCACTCTCCGGTCTCTCCACACGCCTCTCCAGACCACCCCAGCTTTGTTTCCAAGGAAGAGGGAAATTACCCCAGCTTGTTTGTTTATTCCCGGTCTCGGTACCAGGAGCCCCGAGGGGCCTGCAGCAGGGCGGCCTTGGGTTGGGGGTGGGGGGCTCCGGGCCTGCCTCCAACCCACCCTGCCTTTCCTTTACTGAAGGAGGGGTCTTGGCCTGTACCTGAGCCAGAACCTGCCTTTTACAAATAAGGAGGTTGACCCCAAAAGGGGAGATCACCTGCTCAAGATGGCCCAGTAAATAAATAAAAAGGTTTAAGAAGGTTGCCCAGTAAGTAAATTTGTGCTGGGCCGGAACCCCTGGCCTGGCTTTGGATCCAGAGCTATTTGTATAACCTCTCACACTCCAGCAGGGTCTCAGAATGAAACTGTGCTGTAAAATGAGGTGTCTGGGATTTAATTAAAAAAGACTCTGGGACAAAAATGAGGGGAGGGTTAGGGGCTAGATGAAAAGATTGAGGCAAGATATGGGTGGTGTTTCAAAGCTGGGTGACTGAGAATAGATAGATGTATATATATAACAGTCACTTTGCTGTGCACCTGAAATTAACATGACACTGTTAATCAACTATACTCCAATTTAAAAAACAACAACTGGGTGACTGAAAGGTTGGTGTTCACAGGGCTCAGTCCCACTGGTCCCCTCAGGCCTCGGGGTCTGGCCAGAGCCACAGAACTGCAGACCCCTGTGATGGGTGCAGGTACAAACCCACCTTGGAGCCCTGAGGTACCTGTAGGGGCCAAAACCAGTCACTAGAGAGAAAACAGCAACCAGCCCTGTCTGACTGTGGGTAAGCAGACAGCACTGCTTACGGTTCCTGGGCTCCCATCCTTACTAGGTACCCCTAAAAGCAAGCCTTTTTTTTTTTTTATTTTGCCAATTGTGAATAAATATTATGAAAGATTGCAGTGCAATCAGTTAAATAGAGACAACCCTGTTGTCCATTTCTGATGACTACACTACATTTCCCAGAAGGAAATTTCAAAGTGAAAACTTTAGAAATCCATTTCCCAAATGAGGGGCCCCACACAAAAGGTCATGGAAATGGATGAAATTGTCCCCTTTATCCAAACCTCGACTTCTTTTCCCTCAGGATGCTCTGTTCAACACCAGGTAATGTCCACCGTCAGTGCTGACCAAGATTCGGTGCTTGACCAAACTTCAGTCACGTTCTCCTGAACCCTCTCCCTAACAAGGAACAGAGACTGAGTTAGAACCCCAGGTTTCTCTGTTTGTAAATGGAAAGGCACCATGTTCGAGAACATAGGGGCTTCTTGGGACTTCCCTGGGGATCCGGTGGCTGAGACTCCGCGTTCCCAACCCAGGGGTCCTGGGTTCCATCCCTGATCAGGGAACTAGATCCCACATGCCACATCTAAGAATGAAGATGGACGATCTCAACCGCCACAACTAAGACCCGGTGCAGCCAAATTAATTAATTTTAAAAAAAAAAAAAGCATTAGTTAAAAAAAAATAAACATGGGGGCTTGTTGATTGACTGAAACTGTCTTCATATTTCTGTGGACCACACACTTCTATGGCCCTAGTACTGTCTGTTTTCACTGATAATACTTCACCCGAAACTCTAGAGCTAACACAGCCCCTCTTGGGGTTCCTGGAATCTGTTCAAATTAGTCTACCTAAGGGGAAGCCCTAGAGCAAAACAGAACTCAAATTTCTGATGCACAATGGTCCACTTTTTTCACTTGCTATGAAGAAGCCAAAAAGCAGCTAACTGATTCAAACTATTGAAGTTCTTCAACAATGTCTTCGGAAAATATTTTCTGATCCAGTAAACCCCATAGACCCCTTTACAGTGCCCGAGTCCCCCTTTCCAGCTATGACATCTGTCCTTCTCCCCAAAATGTCCTTCACCAGCAGCGGACATGGGTTTGATCCCTGGTCCGGGAAGATTCCACATGCGATGGGGCAAATAAGCCCATGCGCCACAACTACCAAAGCCTGTGTGCCAAGAGCCCACATCCCACAATAAGAGAAGCCACGGCAATGAGAAGCCTGTGTGCCAAGAGCCCACACCCCACAATAAGAGAAGCCATGGCAGTGAGAAGCCTGTGCACCAGGAGTAGAGAGTAGCCACCGCTTGCCACAACTAGACAAAGTCTATGCATAGCAAGGAATACCCAGTGCAGCCAAAAATAAATAGTGTTGTTTTTTGTTTTTTAACTTTCCTGATCTGCCGAATGAAAAGGGAAAAATTTATTGAAGAACTGAAGACTGTCCTGGGAGCATACTCTCCGGATTCCCCAGCTGATGTCAACTTATCCCCCTACCAGTTGACCCTAGGGATGCTGCCCTTTGGTTTGGAAGGCCAAAGGGAACCCCATTTCTGAAGACCCTCAAGAGTCTCAGATGACCCTGATTCCCACAGGAGAATGAGGGAAGTAAGAGAAAAGTCACCAGGAGCCATTCCACCAAAACGTAGGGGTCCTGTATTCAAAATTGTAAACAGCAAAGAGATGAGCTGTGGCTGCCCATCTAATTGATGGCCATCTCCATCAATTAGAAACAACGCAGTCAGGGCTGGACCTGACCTCCCTAACAGCCTCTGCTCTGACCACAAGCTTTGTAAATGGCCTCAGGCCAGAGCTCCATGACACATTACAGAGAAATAGTATTAATGGGCAAAATGCAAACTTGTCTAACTCTAGGCATTAGCCCAGCATTATGAAGATGGTATTTCCAGAAAATTGCAAGCTTAAGGCACTGCAGTTAAAACAGCTAGAAGGACCTGAAAATTTTAATCTATGGCAAGCTCCAAAATCATGGTCCCCTCCTTCTGAAATTGTAAGAAAGAAGGACTTGAGTCTAGGAGTGGCCAGACCTCGAGAAGAGGGGAAAGCTACCCCTTAAGATAGAAATGGATCTTCCATGCCCCTGCCTAGGATTCCCGAATAGCACTGAAAGCCAGAAGGTCTTGAGGGGCCCTGACTGATAATCCAAGGTATATTAGAAAGGAAATGCTCAGCCCCTACTTCTAATCCATGCATGACTCCCATTTGGGCCATCAAAACCCACAATGGGCAAAGAGGTTAGTTAGTCCAGATCTGAGATTTATTAAAACTCAGATTTGCCCTGCTGCCCAATCCTAGCACTATCCCATCTGCTGTTCCTCCCAACACCCAATACTTTCAGCCCTCAACTTGTGTTCTGCCTTGTTGAAGGCTTCCCAGGTGGCTCAAACGGTAAAGCATCTGCCCACGGTGCAGGAGACCTGGGTTCGATCCCTGGGTTGGGAAGATCCCCTGGAGAAGGAAATGGCAACCCACTCCAGTACTTTTGCCTGGAAAATTCCATGGACTGAGAGGCTCCTCAGAGCCTGGTAGGCTATAGTCCGTGGGGTCACAAAGAGTCGGACACGACTGAGAGACTTCACTTTACTTTATTTTTTTATTTTTTATTTTTTTTGCCTGTCTATTGTAGTTAGTGCAAGATTCAAATATGACTGCCAGGGAAGTCTCATGTATTTCTTATTATATCACAGGATCACACATTATAATTTTTAAAAGACCAAAATACTACCAAAGTAGTGTTTTGATTTAAATTATATAAGCTTATCACTCTAGGAAAATTTGAAGATATTAGGGAAGAAAATGAACATTTGATTATTACTAGATGCCAGACAGAAAAGGGTGTTTTATAAACCACCTCAGAACCACCTTGTAAGGAAGGTTATAGGTTGTTCATATTTTTTTTTTTTTAAAGTTTCAATGAGTCACCAGCATTTTATTTTTTTATTTTTTTTTATTTTTTTTATAAGTTATGTATAATATCACCCTTTACCCATTAATGTTTCAATGTGTATATCCTAAGAATTAGGATACTCTCTTACATAATCAATATGAAATGTTTAACTCTTAGATATCTATTAACCATATTGCAGTTTTATCAACGGATGGAACAAAGGCCTATGTAGCATTTTTTCATTAAGTACAGGATCCAGTCTAGGGTCACACACAATACACTTAATATTCAGACTTCTTGAATTTCCTTTAATCTGAAATAATTTCTCGGCTTTTCTTTATCTTTTATGACATTGACATTTTTTAAACAGTACATACATCCTTCCTCCCTTTCCTTCTCAGTAGAAAGATCATCATTTGGAGCTTCTCTACTGTTTCCTCATGATTGGATTAAAATTCTTAATATAAATATTATTCAAGTAATTTTATGTCCTTTCCAGGGTATCATATACAGTGGCACATGATGTCCATCTGCCCTTCATTGTTGTCAACTCTGATCTCCTGGCCAAGTTATGGTCCAGTTACATGGTCACGTGGTCACTATTTTTTTCTCTTGCAGCTAAGAAGCAATCTGTCAGGAGATACTTTTCTTTTTTTTTTTTTTAAATTTTTCAGCACTTTATTTTTTTTTTTAATTTGATAAATTTAACGCCTTTTATTGCCATACCTCATTTTACTGTGCTTTGCTTTAGTGAACTTTATAGATA
>NW_011495034.1:17304840-17314432 GCF_000754665.1 Bison bison bison | reverse complement strand
ACCCAAGGAGAAACACCCCAAGACACATATTAATCAAATTAACAAAGATCAAACACAAAGAACAAATATTAAAAGCAGCAAGGGAAAAACAACAAATAACACACAAGGGAATTCCCATAAGGATAACAGCTGATCTTCAATGAAACTCTTCAAGCCAGGAGGGAAAGGCAAGACTTACTTAAAATGATGAAAGAAAATAACCTACAGCCCAGATTATTGTACCCCAGCAAGGATCTCATTCAAGTATGAAGGAGAAATCAAAAGCTTTTCAGACAAGCAAAAGCTGAGAGAATTCTGCACCACCAAACCAGCTCTCCAACAAATACTAAAGGATATTCTCTAGACAGGAAACACAAAAATGGTGTATAAACTCGAACCCAAAACAATAAAGTAAATGGCAACGGGATCATACTTATCAGTAATTACCTTAAACGTAAATGGGTTGAATGCCCCAACCCAAAGACAAAGACTGGCTGAATGGATACAAAAACAAGACCCCTACATATGTTGTCTACAAGAGACCCACCTCAAAACAGGGGACACATACAGACTGAAAGTGAAGGGCTGGAAAAAGATTTTCCATGCAAATTGGGACCAAAAGAAAGCAGGAGTCACAATACTCGTATCAGATAAATTAGACTTTAAAACAAAGGCTGTGAAAAGAGACAAAGAAGGTCACTACATAATGATCAAAGGATCAATCCAAGAAGAAGATATAACAATTATAAATATATATTCACTTTACTTTACTTTCACCTGGGATAACCAATAACACACTTGGACTGTTATGCCCCAGGGATTACTGAGGCTCCCACTTTCTTCTCACACATCCTGAATGTCATTTCCAGGGACTTAAAATTCCCGGGAGACCCCACCACAATCCAACAAGGCAGATGACCTCCTTCTATGTTCTGGCAGTCGTGACAGCCCCTTTTGGATGCTGAAGACCTTTCGAAGGCATTCGCAAGAAAGGGCCGCGAGGAGGCTAGAGACGAATTTCAGCTATGCTCTCTGTGTGTCTGCTATCTGGGTCATGATATTTCAGCTGCAGGGAAAACCATCTCCCCAGACTCTGCTATTCAACATTTTTCCTCTCCCTGAAAGAAAAGGACAACTGACAGGGTTTGGGGGTCCTGCGGGATATTATAGGCCATGGAAACCTCATTTTTTTAAGTATTTTTATCTTTTTTAAATTATTTTTGGCCATGCTGGGTCTTTGTTGCTGCGTGGGCTTTCTCTAGTTGCAGCGAGCAGGGCAGGGGCTCCTCTCTGACTGTGGTGCGCAGGCTTCTCGTGGAGGGGGCTTCTCTTGCGGCAGAGCACAGGCTGCAGGGCAAGCAGGCTTCAAGAGTTGCGGCACACTTAGTTGTTCCAAGGCATGTGGACCAGGGATCGCCCCTCTGTCCCCTGCACTGGCAGGCGGATTCTTAACCACTGGACCACCAGGGGAATCCCATAATTTCTCTATGATTGCCTCACCCCTCTATGCCATGACTGGGGAGGCACCCCTAGTCCCAGTAGTTCAGAACCCCCTTTCCAAAGATGCTTTCCAAGAACCTCAAGGGCTCTCTGCTTTCACTTCCCACCCTTGAACTTTCCAAGGACTCCCTGCCTTTTTCTTGTCTGTGCATAAATAAGAGGGTCATGCCCTCAGAGTGTTATCCTAGAAGTGTAATGGACACCCAAGACCTCTGGGATAGTATAGTTTGACCTTTGACCCAGCAGCTATGGCATATCCCCCATGCCTGTGAGCCATGGCTACAACCACCACGCTTGTCTGAGCTACCCCCAATTTAGTATTAGGTCATCCGCTTGATATATATGTCCCTTGTGCTCCACAGACCCTGTCACCTAATGAAAATATACAGTACTTTTCTTCATCTTGACTTACCTCTCATGAAAGGTACTGTCTTTCTACTACTCTCTCTCCTCATGTTAGTATACATCAAAGTCAAAACCTTAACCCTGCTCCCTTGCTTCCTTTACCCACTGATGGGACATCCCTTGATTGCGTCAGTAACGCTAGATCATTGTTCTATCCTAAACTAGATTTATCAGAAAAGCCCCTCCCCCTAGTTGACCTCACTCTTCAGAGGTTAATGGCTCCTACCTCTTCCAGGCTGCACAGGCCATCACTGATCAACATAAACCTCTAGAATATCGAGGCTTGCCAAACATCAGTTCAGCCCACATAGCTGAGTTAATTGCTCTTACCTGGGCTTGCCTAAGAGCAGAAGGAATGAAGGTTAACATCTATGCTGATAGCCACTACACCTTGGGTTAATGGATGCTTTTGGTATATGCTAGAAACAGAAGATTCATGACAGTAGCTGGTACCCTGGTCAAAAGTGGGCCCCAAATAGCAGAACTTCTAAAGGTATTGTTATTACCCCAGCAGATCATGACAGTTAAAACTGAAAGACATAGCACAAAAAAATCCAGATAAAGTCCAATAAATACAATAAATTAGTAGCATCTTCCCCAACCACCCAAAAAATCTAAGCAGTTTCCATGCTTTGGGATGGAGCCCCCTGCATCCCTCTTTGAGGCCCTAGACTCCAGTGGGATTACTCATCTACCTTCGAGGGAAAGCACTAATTTAGAAGGACTCCTGGGACTTCCCTGGTGGTCCTGCAGCTAAGACTCCGTGCTCCCAAAGCAGGGGGTCCGGGTTCGATCCCTGGTTGGGGAACTAGGTTCCACATGCCACAAGTGATCCTGCATGCCACAACAAAAATTGAAGATCCCTCCTGCTGCAAGTCAGACCCAGTGCAGCCAAATTAATTAGTCTTTAAAAAAGAATGAGTCCTAAGAAAATCATAAAAGAGGTCCACATGGCCCAGATAACAGCTTCAGACTCAGAAAGAATTGGATGGGAAAAAGCTGTCTGTTCAAGCCATTCAGATGGACTTTGGCATCACCAAGATGTCTATTTGGTAGCCCTTAATATCTCTCTCGAGTCGTTTGGTGTGGTTCACACAACATGACTCATACAGAAAGGACAGGATGCAGGATATATTAGGCAAAAGGTAGTTTGGACCATTTGGCTTTTATTTGGTTCAAGCAGTTCACTTGCCTCAATTGCCAGAAATATAAGTAAAAGTGGGGCAGGAAGGGAGGCAGCTCCCCCTCAGAACTTTCTTCACTGGCAAGTAGATTTTATCCAGGCACCAAAAGCACGAGGCTACCAATATGTTCTCACCGCTGTCTGCCTGTTTTCTAAATGGGAAGAGGCTTTCCCCTGCCCAAATGCCTCAGCAATATCAGTTGCCAAAGGGTTGCTGCAACAAATCTTCCCCACCTGTGGCATCCCCTCTACCATCTCTAGCAACAGGGGATCACATTTCATTGGTAAAATTATACAGGGAATGGAAAAGGCAGCACAATTGTCAAAGACTTCACTGTCCTTAGCATCCTCAGCCATAGAGTGCCATAGAAAAAACATAGAAACACCGTCATCAAGGCTAGACTGGCTCCACTGTCCAGGACTGGCTTACACGCCCACAAGCCCTGCCTCTTGCTCTCAGGACTCTCACATTGTCACCCCTATCTTCAGGCAAGCTATCTCCCTTTTAAAAAAAATATTTATTATTTTTAATTATTTATTTATTCAACGGTGCCGGGATTCAGTCACGTGGTTTCTTTAGCTGTGGCAATATCTTTCAGTGGTGGCATGTGGGATCCTTAGTTGTGAGGCATATGGGATCTAGTTTCCTGACCAGAGATTGAACCCAGGCCCCCTGCACTGGGAGGACAGAGTCCTAGCCACTGGACCACCAGGGAAGTCCCAAGCTATCCCCTTATGAAACAATCACAGGAAGGCTCATGGGGACGCCTTATTCACTTTGACTAGTGGAAGATTCTAACTTTATTCAATGTGACATCCTTAGATACTGTCAAGAATCAACAAAACACACTTGATCCTAAATCAACAAGTCAAGGTTCCGTTGACTGCCTTCCCTTTAGAACTTCCTGATTATCCTTCATGTGACTACAATAAGCAATCTGCTGCTGCTGCTGCTGCTGCTAAGTCACTTCAGTCGTGTCTGACTCTGTGCGACCCCATAGATGGCAGCCCACCAGGCTCCCCTGTCCCTGGGATTCTCCAGGCAAGAACACTGGAGTGGGTTGCCATTTCCTTCTCCAATGCATGAAAGTGAAAAGTGAAAAAAGTCGCTCAGTTGTGTCCGACTCTTAGCGACCCCATGGACTGCAGCCTACCAGGCTTCTCTGTCCATGGGATTTTCCAGGCAAGAGTTCTGGAGTGGGGTGCCATTGCCTTCTCCTACAATAAGCAATCTAGTGTTCTAGAAATGCCACTGTCAAAAAACCAATCTTGAGCCTAGAAGGCTCAAGATTATTATACCACTTTACTCATCGCTAACACTGCTGTCAAATCACTGGGTGTTCAACACTAGAGTTGTGTTTTATAACTAAAGAAATAAGAGTCAATATAAGCAGCTCATATAACAACATCAAAAACACAAACAACCTGATTTTTTTTAATGGACAGAAGAACTGAATAGACATTTTTTCCAAAGAGGAAATGCAGATGGCCAATAGGCACATGAAAAGATGCTCAATATCTCTAATCATCAGGGAAATGTAAACCAAACTCACAATGAAAAGGACTTCCCTCGTGGTCCAGTGGACCAGAACCCACCTGCCAACGCAGGGGACACAAGTTTGATCCCTGGTCTGGGAAGATTCCACAAGCCAAGGGCAATTAAGCCCACATAACACAACTACTGAGCCCGCACTCTAGAGCCCGCAAGCCACAGCTAACGAGCTGCTGTGTTGCAAGTACTGAAGTCCACGTGCATAGAGCCCATGCTCTGCAACAAGAGAAGCCACTACAGTGAGAAGCCACGCACTGCAACTAGAGAAAAGTCTGAGCAGCAATGAAGACCCAGCACAGCCAAAAATAAATGATTTTTAAAAGACAATGAAAAAAACAAGGGAAGAGTTCCCTGGTGCTTCAGTGGTTAGGATTCAGCACTTTCACTGCCAGGGCCTGGTACAACTACTGATCAGGGAGCTATGATCCCACAAGCCATGTGACACAGCCAAAAAGAAAAAAAAAAAGGTGAGAAAACCACAATGAGGTATCACCTCACACTGGTCAGAACGACTATCATCAAAAAGAACACTGAGAACAAATGTTGGCAAGGATGCAGAGAAAAGGGAACACTTGCACACTGTTGGGGGAAATGTAAATTGGTACAGCCATTAGGAAAAATGGCATGGAAGTTTCTCAAAAGTCTAAAAATAGAACTGCCATATGACCCAGCAATTCCACTCCTGGGTATATACCTGAAAAAAAAAAAAAAAAACACTTATCTGAAAAGATATGTGCACCCCAATGTTCATAGCAGCATTTTTTACAATAGCCAAAGACAGGGAAGCAACCTAGATATCTACCAACAGACGAAAGGATAAAGAAAATGTGATATATATATTTAATGGAATGCCACTAAGCCATAAGAAAGAATGAAATTTTGCTATTTCAGCAACATGGATGGATTTGGAGGGTATTATGCTAAGTGAAATAAATCAGACAGACTAAGACAAACACTGTATATCACTCACATGTGAAATCTAAAAAAATACAACAAACTAGTGATATAACAAAAAGGATGCAAATTCACAGATAAAGAGAACAAATTAGTGGTTATGGGGCAGGGGGAGAGGAAAGGGGGAAGGGCAATATACAGGTAGGGGTACACACTATTAGGTATCAAATAAGCTGCAAGGATATGCTGTACAGCATAAACCCCCAAGCCACTCCAGGAACTCTGCACATCCCTCATACAAGTGGAAACAGACCCAGATCAACCACAGGAGGACCACCTTCAAACAAATCCTTTCTCCACCCAAATTAAGCATCCTTTGGTTACCTTCAGCCATCAGATAACTATCTCTATAGCCACTGCCTAACTCCAGATGATTCTTATTTTGTCCATGGAACCCATGCTTTATTGGCTGTTACATTCCATCTGGGCCAGATACTGGTTACCTTGACAATCTCACCCATCCCCTCATTTTACTCAATTTCCCATGATCTCCTTCCTCTCTCAAACTATCTCTAAACAGTCATCACTCCTTCAGTTTAATTTCCTCCCACTATAAGAACAAAAGGTATTCAGGACATCATCTACATCACCATCTACAAATACCCTTGTAGATGATCTTGGTTCCTGGGGAGCAATTTAGAAAAAAAAAAAAAAACAGTTATAGAATTGGGCCTACATTCCATCCACGACCTCACTGCTATTTGGGAGCAGAGGTTTGTCACCTTTTGGGTACCATTCCCAGGAATCTATCATCTGGCTCAAGAGGTTAGACTCAACAACAGAATCACCTGCTCATTGCTGAAGCAATTCACCTTGTCCTCAGATAACATCGCCATTGGCCTCAAATCAGTGACTCACCAAGGATGAGAAACCCAGCTCGCTGTTCTCCATAACTGCATCAGTCTCAATATGACCCAAAAAGGGGGCACGTGCCCAGTGGTCAGAAGCAACTGCTGCATCTTTGTCCTTGGCAATCTACATGAAATCTCTGCCTTAACCAGGAAGGTTCGAGACATGAATGAAGAGGTGTGTGCAGTACTTCCATCACCACCCACTGAGGAGGGACAACAGGTCTGGGGACTTCTTCTGGAGGCTCCCTGAAAGTCTACAAAGTTGGGCACAGGACCAATTCGGCCTCTAGTCTTCA
The DNA here is from genome assembly GCF_000754665.1 of Bison bison bison. NCBI lineage: Eukaryota > Metazoa > Chordata > Mammalia > Artiodactyla > Bovidae > Bison > Bison bison. The sequence continues at coordinate 17,307,712 of NW_011495034.1, read as the reverse complement.
TCTTTCTATTTATCTTCAAGGTATTCCTCTCATCAAATGTCTGTGGATCCCACAGCATAGCAATTATCAACCCTCATCAAGTCTCAACAGATGATTCAGCTGGTTCTAAATGAATAAAAAGCAACCAAATGAAAAATGAATGTATTAATATATTGATCAGAGGAAAGAAGAATGCCTCTGCGTTCTTCCCTTTGTCAGAGGGAACTGACAAAGACTCTCTGCTTAACCCAACGTTAGTCAGGCTCCCTTGAATCTTCTCCCCAGCAAGGCCCATCCCTGTACTTCCTTATAGAATCCAGTTTTAGCAAGAATCTTGCTAAGTCAATTTAGCTGAATACCCTACCCTTGACACCTGATCAAACTCAGCATCCCCACTATACCCTGGGAATATGTGATCACCCTTACCTACCTTCAGCCAGAATTGCCCCCAAAGACTTGATAACTCTTCTTAGTAATTTTCCATCCACCAAAGCTGCCCCTCCCCCCAAGTTGCTCCTTGGCAGTAAATCCCCACTTGTTCTAGTTGTATTTTGAATCAGTCCCAGTTCTATATCCAAGTCTCCACTGCTATCTTTTTTTTTTAATAAAATCTGTCTTGGCCATTTTAACTTCTGCCTGTTCTCTTTAACAGTGCTCTTTTCTGGACTTCCCTGGTAATGCGATGGATAAGAATCCGCCTGCAAATGCAGGGGACATGGGTTCAATACCTGGTCCAGAAGGATTCCACATGCTGCTGAGAAATGGAGTATTTCCTGCCATTATCAGTAAACAAGGATGTCCCAGCCATCAGCGACTCTGTCCCTCCAAATGTTAATTTCTGAGCTACAAGGGCACCCAGGAAGAACAGTACCTATAATCTGGCAGCCCTTAGGCTGCAGTCACTCCCAGTGGTGAGCCTTGAGGAACTAAGGATATTGACCCCAGATAGCTGAGATGCAATGGAGAAGGCAATGGCACCCCACACCAGCACTCTTGCCGGGAAAATCCCATAGACGGAGGAGCCTGGTGGGCCGCAGTCCTTGGGGTCGCTAAGAGTCAGACATGACTGAGTGACTTCACTTTCACTTTTCACTTTCATGCATTGGAGAAGGAAATGGCAACCCACTCCAGTGTTCTTGCCTGGAGAATCCCAGGGACGGGGGAGCCTGGTGGGCTGCCGTCTATGGGGTCGCACAGAGTCAGACACGACTGAAGCGACTTAGCAGCTGAGATGCATCTGAAAGGAAAGATTTCAGTGACCCTAGACTCTTACATCTTCCCCTACATAGAAAAGTGCTAAATACCTCAACTTGAAATATCTGGTTTTACTTAATTAATAATAATCTTTAGATGGTCAGACTACCTGCCCTGTTGCAAACTTCTATATAACCTGATCCCCCACCCCACACACACACACCCTCACACCACCCCCCCTCCTCAGACCTGTTCTCTCAGGGTCACTTGAGATGCTGTCTCCCATGCTTTAAGTCCTAAAAATTCCCACCAAATAAAACATAACTCTCAATTTTCAGGCTGTGACTATTTTTTAAGTCGACACTGCAGAGCAGCTAAGCCAGTGTGCCACAACTACTGACCCTGAGTGCTGCAACAGCTGAAGCCTGCAGCTTCAAGGCCCAGGAGTCACAACTGCTGAGCCCATGTGCTGCACCTACTGAAGCCCCTGCACCTAGAGCCTGTGCTCTGCAATAACAGAAGCCACTGCAGTGAGAAGCCTGTGCACCAAAACTGGAGAGTAGCCCCCACCTCCCCAAAAACACACTAGAGAAAGCCGCAAGCAACAAGGATGCCCCAGTGCAACCAAAAAAATAAATTAAAAAAAAAAGATTAACCCCTCCCAATCCAATCCGAAGTGAAAACAAGGCCATTTAAAAAAGAAAAGAAAAAAACAAACAGTGCTCTTTGTCTTCACCTGGCAGGTCGGTGAACAGGCTTTTTCTGAAGCCCTGCCAGATCTCTGCGGATTTCCAGGTTGGGAGGCCTGCCGGCGACCCCGAGGGCTTACTCTACCGAAACCTGCCCTCAGGTAAAGAAAGCTCCCATTTCCGGGGCTGGGAGGCGGCTCCGGCGAGGTCTCCGCCCTCCTGTCCTCCCGCGGGCGCCATCACCTCCTGACCTGACGCCAGTCCGTCGGGTCAGGACTTCCCTTGGTCTGGAAGGTTACCTTTGTGAACCTTAGACACCAGGCCTCCCACCTCTAGCCTTCAGCATCCAAACCAACCAGATCCTCAAATCGATCTTGGAATAGAATTAAGTGAAAGTTACTCAGTCGTGTCCGACTCTTTGTAACCCCACGGACTGTATGGCCCGCCAGGCTTCTGTGTCCATGGAATTCTGCAGGCAGGAGTACTGGAGTGGGTTGCCATGCCCTTCTCCAGGGGATCTTCCCGACCCAGGCATCGAGTCCGGGTCTCCCACACTGCAGGCAGATTCGTTACCATCTGAGCCACTGGGGACTCGCACTTCAAAGTCCGCTCTGCGGGCAGTTTTGCCCACCCGCCCAGCACCCTGTGGGGCTGCACTGTCACATTTCGTTTGTACAAAATAATGTTCTTTGCTTGGACACCCAGCGTGTGCTAGGCCAGGAGCCGGAAGCGTATCTTAACTGCCCACCCCAGCCCTTTGCCCTGCATTCCAGATAAGGACTTGGTGGCTCAGAAAAGTTAATTAACCTGCGCATCTCCATGCTGCACGTCTGTAGCCACCCAGGATGGCAACCTCATCTCTGTGGCATGGCATCCAAGGTACCCAACGCCTCACTGGGCAACTGAGAAAAGTCCTGAAAGGGCCAAAGATAGCCCGAGGCTTTTGAAAAGAGGCCTTAGGTCAACCAATCTCTGGGTTTTTATCTTTTTTTTTTTTTTTCAGATTAAGA
>NW_011495034.1:17304261-17304740 GCF_000754665.1 Bison bison bison | reverse complement strand
TTTTTCAGCCTAAGACCAGACACTTGGATCCCCTTGCAAGGCCCACCTTCCTGACCCTTATCCCCATCCACCCAGTAGGTGGGAGAAAGAGGCGTCTTCATTCCTCCTTGCCCCTCCCTCTGTGGGGCGGGCCGCTTTGTGGGGGGGGTCAATCCGGCTCCCCCAAAGCAAGGATGGGAGTGGCGGGGGCGGGCTGGAGAAGATTCCCGCCGTCCCGGAAGAGTAAAAGGGGCCGCGGGTCCGGCTCCACCGCCGGCACCTGCTACCTAGAAACCTCGGGCCGAGGTACCGCCCCCGGCCCCCGCCCGGGCCCGTCCGCCACAAGAGCGCTGGCCCTTTAAGAGCCGCGGTAGGGGATCGCGGGGAGGAGGGCCGGGAGCGCCGGGAGCTGCGCGGAATTCGCCGGGAACCTCGGGCGCCGGCTCCCTGGCTAGCTCACTCGCTCCGGCTCGTGCCCTGCGCCTCGTTTTTAGGCTGCC
>NW_011495034.1:17303072-17303876 GCF_000754665.1 Bison bison bison | reverse complement strand
AGCCCCGCGGGCATGGGCAGCGACCGGAGCGCGCCCGGACGGCCGGGCTGGGCGGGCAGTCTCCTTGGCGGCCGGGAGGCGGCTACGCGGCCGCAACTGTTGCCTCTGCTGCTGGTGCTTCTGAGCTGCCTGGGCCGCGGCGCAGCGGCGGAGGACGCCGAAGTCAATGCGGAGGTAAGGACCCTCGCCAGCCGCTTTGCCGGGGGTTGGAGAACTTGAGGCTGGGGGACTTGAGGGTGGGAAGGAAGCCACGCCCGCAGCTTGAAGCGTGGAGGGGAAGCGCGCAGAGATGAGCCCCTGTCCCGGAGTTGGGGGCGGGGAAGAAAGGGGACCAGGCCAGCTGACCCTCTCCAGCTGGCCCTTGGCGGTGCACCTCTTCACAAACCCTGGAGGATGTAGGGCTTGAGCCCACTCTCTACTCCTCCAGCCATGTCCAGGGCACTGATCTTCACAACCCGCCTCCCGGGAGCTGCTTCTGCGGCCCCCAGCCCCTGTTCCTCTCCCCTCTCTTCCGGATGCCCGATTCCTCGAGAGCCCTGCAGACGCGCGGTGACGTTCTTTGCTAACCGAGAGGGGGCTGCTCTGGGGACCGGGGGTGGGGGTGGGGACCTTGAGCACAGCGGCAGCGCTCCCGCCTAAGAGTTTGGGTGACACTGAGCCGCGTGCGGCGCGCTGGGGTAGGGGGAAGGGGTGCGAACCTCCGAGGCAGCCGATCAGGGTTGAGGGGGCGCTTTGGCGACTTTCTCGGACTCTTGCGCGCAAGTCGTGCCACCGCCAGATGGGATCAAGAGGGAGACCGGATCT
>NW_011495034.1:17299711-17302972 GCF_000754665.1 Bison bison bison | reverse complement strand
AGACCGGATCTCACCCGGCGCTGCCTTCACCGGCGCCCCTACGGCCAAGGCCCGGGTCTAAGAGGGTGGACTCTGAACATCTTTTCACCAGGAACCCGCCTGACGTCCCTACGGGGACTCATCTCTGGATCGGTCCAATGTATAATGTATGATTAGGCGGGGCCTCCTGGCGTAGAGCTGAGTCTAGCCAGCGCCCCCGGCTCCACGGGGTCGCCGAGCGCTGTCCTCCGGACAAGGGACAGTGAGGGCACTAGCTCCACTGAGTCAGAGCAAAAGCGAACATGTTCTTTCTCCGACACCCAAAACACTGCTTCCTGGCCCAGAGAAGAGGTGAGGTTTGGGTGCATGGTGGAGGAGACACCCTTCTCTGCACGTCCCCGGTAGGCTTGGGCCTCGGTGCCCTTGGGCTGGCCTGGAGCCTCTCGCCGCCCGGGTTACGGGCCTGAGTGCCGTTTCTATTTGCAGCCAGGCCGGTGCTCCCTCCCAGCACCCTCCCCCCCAACCCTCCCTGCGGCTTCCCCACCTCCCCGGCTGCCTGGGAGTTTTTTCCGATAGAAGCCTGCCCTTCCCCGCCCTACTTTAATAAAAGCTCGGAGGAAGGGCAGGGAATTCCTCCCAGCTCAAGTTACACCTCCCAGCCAGTTCCCCACCTGCTCTGCCCTCCCTCTATGGCTTGGCCAGGGAAAGCAGCAAGGAGCCAGGCCCTGGCAGGAGGCAGAGCCGGGAGCCCAGGCCATGCCCAGTCCAGCTCCATCACCCCGCCCCTGATTCACACATTCAGACAAGCAGGGGCTTATTTGAAAACTCCTGCTGGTGGGAAATGGCCCTCAGCCTGCCTCCAGGTACTGGCCAGAGTGCTGTTTGCACCCACCTGCCACTCTCTGGAGTGGAATACCAAAGAATTGCAAGTCACAGACCCACCCCCCAGGAGTTTATAATCTACTTAGAAATGGCATCTCTGAACAGAAGCAGTCATTTTGGACCAAACTGGGATTTGGTAGCTAGGTATTGTGATTTGGCATCTTAGATGGATAGGAGCTTGGGCACTGGGAGCTGTGGTGTGAGGGTCTTTGTTCTCTCCTTTGCTTCTGCTTCTCCATCACCCTCTCCTCTCCCAGCTGAGTGAGTACCTGCTGCCCAGGGTCTGCACTGGGGGCTTCCCTGTGGGCTCTGATGGTAAGGAATCCACCTGCAATGCCAGAGACCCTGGTTCAATCCCTGGGTTGGGAAGATCCCAGGAGAAGAGAATGGCAACCCACTCCAGTGTTCTTGCCTGGAGATTTCCATGGAGGAGCCTGGCAGGCTACAGTCTGTGGGGTTGCAAAGAGTGGGACACAACTGAGTGACTAACACCTTTCACCTTTCAGGGTCTGCACTGAGGGCACAGACCATGCCCCTACGCCGGTGTGGCACCGACTAGGGATTGATTGACCTGCAGCCCCTCTCCTCAGGGGAAACTTGGGTTGGGCTATTGCAGGAAGAAACTCTGGAAAGTACAGGGGACCCTTGAATGCTGGAAGCCAAGGTAGATGGGGGGCTCAAGACTGGTGGGCTAGCCCAGATTCTACAATTGGCTTTCGGGTACAGGCTGTTGCTTCTTAGGGTCCCATCAAGTCTGGCCAGATCTGGGCCCACAGCCAGCTCATTTGCCCCGAGGCTATAGGAAAACTGTGCCGAGTCCAGGCGCTTCAATGACCAGCCTCAGAGATTCATGGGCCTGGCTACATCCCGTGTCCAGAGTCTCCATACCTTGAAGAAGGGCTTTGGTCCTTGACCACAGCTCCAGACCTTGGGTCAGGTCACAGCTAGGACAGTCTCTGAGCAGCTGAGTCAAGGCCAGCTCCTCTCTCCCTCCCTCCTAGGGCAGAGTTTCATCAGGCTAAGGAAGCAGGCAGGTGCTCAGAGCCAGCACACACCTGCAACCTGCCAGTCCCCAGCCTGGAGAAGGCTGTCTGTCTTGGGGAAGCCACCACTGAGCCATTCTGCCCTGTCCCACTCCCTCCCTGGCTGTCCCACTCCCTCCCTCCCAGTCTGCAGCCGTTCTGCATAAACCAGGCCCTCCCTGCCTGACTGAGGTGTGAGCTGCAGCTCCTGGCCTCCTGGCCTGAGAATCCAGGCTCCCCTTTCTGTCCTCCTATCTCTGGCTCCAGCACCTAGTCCACTTAAGTGCCTTTGGTTTTCATCAGAGAAGCTTTGGTCTTTCCCCACCCCCTACTCCTCCCCAGACACACCTCTAGGCCCTCAGCCCTCCTGCCCTGCCCCAGGGAGGTGACTCAGGCTGCCAGAGTTCACAGGTGTGGTGCCCCTGCCACTCAATCATGGGCACACCCACTTTCCCTGAGCAGACTCCTGGGTATCTTCCTTGCCCTTCCCCAGCAGCTGAGGAGGAGAGCAGACAAAGGAGGGTAGGGGTCAGCTCGAATTCTGCCTTTGACCTTCAGGTCTAACTGGTGAGCCACAGCCCCAGGCTTCCGGTGTTCCAGTCTCTGTCCACACTTCTGTGCTGGCCCCTGGGGCTCCGCGGGTGTGCTCATATTAGTGCCCTGTCCTAACGGTGGAGCAGAAGCTGCAGGGGCCCCCATGCCCACCCTCAAGGGGAAGAGGTGTGATCGTGTGAGGGCCTTGTCTTTGAGAACCTATAGAAGCTGAATCTTCTTTTCTTTCTATTCTCTTATCAGTAGCAAGCCACTGTTCTCCATACTTTGTTTCAAAACCCAGGGAGAAAGGGGCTGATGAGTGCTGCCGGGGACTCGGGATCTGTTGGGCCACGCCCTTGATGCCAAGTCCTTCTCCAGGGCCCTATGTTTGGGCTGCCCTGGGGTCCGGTCAGTCGGCTGCCTCCTTGCAGAGAACAGCTCTGCATGCGCTCCGTGTCTGTGCGTCACAGACCTGCCTGTTCTGACCCCTAGACGCAAACTGCTTCATTTGTGTTCAAGGAGAGTGGGGAGGAAATAACCTAGAAACACACCCAGACGCCCGCCCCCCCCAAAGAAGACTTCCCCCAGAATCCCTCCAAATACTTCCCCCAAAATCCCTCCAAATACTGCCTGCATTCTCTGATACCAATTCAGAATAACAAGACTGCCCGGCAAGGATGAACCTCTCCCTGCCAAGCACTGGGTTCTGGCCACCCCTCCGTGCCCTCCAGGTGTTCCCTGCCATGGAACCCTCTGCCCAGCCGACAGTTTGACTTCTGCCTGAGGCCACCTCAGCTGTGGTGGTCTTTGTGGTGGCTGGAGGTTTCCCCCCCCCCTTTAAAGT
>NW_011495034.1:17297198-17299611 GCF_000754665.1 Bison bison bison | reverse complement strand
GTGATTAGGTCATGAGGGCAGAGCCCTCGTGGGTGGGATTAGTGTTACTCTAAAAACTGTCTGAGGGACTTAACTGGTGCTGCACTGGTTAAGACTCCAGGCTTCCAATGCAGACGGTGTAGGTTTGGTCCCTGGTCAGGGAACTAAGCTTCCCTCGTGGCTCAGTGATAAAGAATCCACCTGCCAATGCAAGAGACACGGGTTCAATCCTTGGGTTGAGAAGATCCCCTGGAGAAGGAAATGGCAACCCAAACCCATTCCAATATTCTTGCCTGGAGAATTTCATGGGCGGAAGAACGTGGTGGGCTACAACCCATGGGATTGCAAAAGAATCAGACGTGACTTAGTGACTAAACAACAACAGTTAACTAAGATTCCACATCCCTCACGGTGCGACTGAGGTGTAAAAAGATAAAACACAAAAACTGTTGGAGAAATCTCCCTTGCCCCTTCCATCGTGTGAGGACACAGCAAAAAGTTAGCAGCCAGACCTGAGCATGCTGTCACTCTGAACTTGAATTTCTTACTTCCAGAACTGGGAGAAATAAATGTTGTTATGAGCCACCCAGCTTATGGTATTTTTATTATAGCAGCCAGGATGGACTAAGGCAGTTGGCACCTTCAGTGTCATCCCAAGATTTATGTAGTTCACACAGCTGGCTCCTTAGGCAGGGGCCAAACCCCGTGGCCAGCTCTGCCTTGGGCGTGGAGAAGTGTTCTCTGGGTCAGCAGAAGCAGAGAGGGCTTGGGGCTCTCTGCTTAGAGCTTCCTCCATCTCAGAGAGGGCTCCAGGAGGAGTCCACAGATGATGGTGAGGACCTGGCACCCTGTCAGCTGCTGAGCACTCCAGGCCTGAGGCACACAGTAGGCGCTTTCTGACTGGACAAGCCTTGACTGAGTTAGGCTCATATGAAGCCGTTCCCCAGCAGGACCCTGGTTTTAGGCATGCCTGAGCGCTTTAGGGGAGTAGCACAAATTTTTGCAGCTGTGTTTTGAAGCAAAAACAGCAGAGATGTTCAAGGTGGGCCTGGATCAGAGAGACAAAAAGGAAAGCCTCTCACCAGCTCCCGTTTCCCTCGTGGGATCAGCAGACAATGAACAAATAGACCCAACTCAACCTCTAGGATCTAGACAGACAGACCCTGGGTCCCAGCCGTTAGCCAGCCCTCAGACATGCCCCCATGGCCATGGAGGCTGGAGGCCAAGGTTTGGAGCTGCTCTCCAGGACTAACCCTTGAACCTTGGGCACCACCTTGTCCTCCTCCCAGAGGGTACTGATCACCACTGCCCCCACCCCCCAGGGGTGAGAGCCCAACTTTGAGTCCACTGTATTTGAGCACGGCGCCTGGTACATAGGAAGTGCTTACAAAATGGTGGCAAAATACAGTGAGACACAGATGGCATTTGCTGTTGGGCAAATCATTGACCCCATCGGAGCCTCAGCTAGGTAATACGGTTAGAGACGGTTCCACAGCATCACCGACTCAGTGGACATGAATCTGAGTGAACTCTGGGAGATAATGAAGGACAGGGAAGCCTGATGTACTGCAGTCCATGGGGTCGCAGAGTTGGACTTAGCGACTAAGATAGAGCCTCGGTTTCCTTGTCTACAAAATGAGACTAGTGGTAGTGTCTACGGGATGGTGTTATTGGGGAAATTCAGTGTGGTTGTATATAAAATACCCAGTGCTTCACACGATATCCCTCATGCAGTGCCCAGGGGAGAACCAGGCGTTACTTGTGAGCACCTTCAACATACTTGATTCCACCCTGGGCAGGGCCTACAGGTGTTTTGTAAGATTTTCACGTTTAATCCTGAATTAGCTCTGTAAGTTTAGGTGCAGTCATGACTCCACTGTACAGAAGAGGAAGTGGAGACTGTGAGGTAAGAGAACTTACCCTTGATCCCGCAGCCTGGATGGTAGCAGAGCCGGTCAGTGTGGCTTGGAGCCTGAGCTCCCAGCTCCCGGCTGGGTGAAAGGCTGCAGGTCAAAGCCCAGGGTGTCATTTTTTGGAAGCTCCATGGCCAGACTGGAGCCTGCTGGGCCAGAGCCAGGTGGGAAGAAGGGGATGGGGGTGGGGCCAGGGCCTCCCTCAACCACGGGAGCCGGGAGCCCTACCCCCACCTGTCCAGCCACTCGGGCCAGGCCCACTGAAAAGACCACACCTACCAGGGGGTTTCCAGGTGGACCGCCCAGGCCTGGCCCTCAGCCAACTGGAAACCACCAGCCAACAGGGCCCTTTCACCCCACCCCTGCCCACCCACTGGCCAAAGGACCCGGCTGTTGTTTTCTCCAGGTTAAGGAGTGTAGGGGGAGGCCCCTGGGTAAAGAAGTGGTGTCCCCTTCCTTCCTGTTTCCCTGGCCTGACATCCCCACCCCGCCGGCTCTCCCTACCACCCGGAGCCCCTTCC
>NW_011495034.1:17292277-17297098 GCF_000754665.1 Bison bison bison | reverse complement strand
AGCCCCTTCCCCACCTATAGCTGTCCCATCTTGAGGGCTTAGATTTGAGCCCCAGGAGAGCAAGTGTGTTCTCAAACCACTTAAATATGAACCATGCTGCCTCTAAAGGAAGTAAATGGTCCACCAAGGACAGGGCGGCCTGGCTTGGGGCCCCCGTAACTGGTCCCAGGACACCGTGAAAGGTCTGTGTCCACTGCTGACAGGCCTGACAAGACACCTTTTGTGCCTGTCTGGGCAATCCTGCCAGGGTCTGCCTGGCCTGCAGAGAAAGTGGGATGACAGAAGCAGAGCTGAGCCAGGAGCGATTGCTCTTATCGTGTGGGGTCTGATAAGGCCGGGTGGGAGGGGGCTCCACTGATCTGAGCCTGGAGGAGCTGGCTGTGGGGTAGCTGAGGCTTGCCCCTACCCTGAGACTGCTTAATGCACATTATTGATCTGGTGGCTCCTTCCTAGACACGCCCTCAGGATGGGGGAGGGCCTGCCTTGGCAAGGTCTCAGCAGTCCTGGGGAGCAGCCCTGCTGATATGGCCCAGTGCCCAGACCCAGACACCCATGGTGGGGAGGATTAGACTCCCTCCCCCAGTCCCCTCCCCCAGCACTGTGCTGGGCACGGTTCCCCAGATGGGCCAGAGCCCAACATCCCCAACCTCAGGCCAAGAGAAGCAGACAGTGCTGCCTCTGGGCTCCAGTTCTACCCACAGACCTGCTAGGTGAGCCGTGCACCCTCTCTGAACCTTCCAGTCTGTAATGGGGATAGGCTACTTGTGAGCATTGAATGGGGTGATGAGAATCGACAGCCTGGCTCCAGCAGATTCTCAGCCCCAGGCTGCTATATTTATGACCTCTCCTATAGGGCCAGGGGGCCAGGAATGCCCCCACCCCCAGACTCTTGATGGCTCTACATCTCCCTGCCTGGGGCCAGCCACTCACCTGAAGCTTCTGTCCATACTTATGGGGTGGGGTCTGGAGCTGGAGAAAGAAGTAGCTGAAAGAACAGGTTGGTGGGGCCCGTTCTCCCAAACAGCCTCCCTCTCTGGGCTGCAGGAGGCAGGAGGGGGCCTCGTGCTCTCCCTGTAGAACCCTTCCCTGCCGCCCACTGGGCAGTGATCCTCACGGAGGGGGTCTCCCTACTCTGCTGCTTATGGGCCTACCTGAGCCTCAGTTTCCCCTTGTGAAAAACAGAACTTCACTGCTTGGTTCATCCCACCTGTGAGACTCGGGTGACAGGAAAAGGAGTCCTGATGGAAGGGGGAGGGAGGCAGTGTTTATACCGGTAGGAGCAGTGGAGCCTTGAGCAAGCCTCTCCCCCACTTTGAGACCAGGGTTCTGTCGTGACTTTGGGAATTGCTCCCCATTTTTGTCCCGTGGCTGCAGAGCCCTCAGGAGACTGGAGTCAGGGCAGCACCTGCCCTACGCCTGGTGCCTGCCCCCGCCCCATGCTCTTTTCCTTCCACCCCCAGGGCCTGTCGCACTTAGAACAGTCAGGTGATGAGAAACTTCCTCCTGGATACTGGCGGAGGCAGGGTTGGGGGCAGCCCCAGCCCCGCGGGTGGTGTAGACTGGTTGGTGCTTAGTCAGCTCTGAGCCCATCGCTTGCCAGTCAGGCGTCTCCATCAGCTCCTTCGCCTTATCATCCAGGGACTCAGCTGCTCTGCCAAGGCCGTTTCAGCCTAGTCCACTCACGCCACCAGTCCTCGGCCTCAGCTTTCTACCCAGACACTGGCCGAGAGACATTTGTTACCGAGGAGGCTTGGCTGATACCGAGGTGGAAGCTCTTGGCTTCCCTGGGACTCAAAGGGTGCCTGGTAGTGTGACGGAGGGTCCACAGGCACCCTTTGGCCTTTGGTGTCAGCCCCCGAGCTGCCTCAGTACTGAAGGGGCCCCTCTGCCCCTTCCGCCCCGCCGGGCTCTGGACCTCTTCACTGCAGACAGGCCCGGCTCCCTCCCTTGCCCTCCTCTCCCCTCCCCAGGGCCCCAGCCAGCCTCCCCCGCCTGCCCTGCCCTCCTCCTGTCACTCGCCAGACACCACTAATCAGCCCCTTGGTGGCCTGTGATTGCGCTCCCCGGATATTTTTACCTTATGCAAATAGGTGATGTAGAGGTGCCCTAGTCTGTCAGCTGCAGCCCCAGGCCCTCCCCCCACCTCCAGCCGGATTCCTGTCACTGTGAGAGCTAGCCAACCTCACAGCCTCGCCTTCTAGATCTCTCCAGGCTTCTTCAGGCAAACCGTGTCCATCAAGGGTGGTGGACGTCCCCCTCTCCAGACATAACAGGCGCCTCAGGAAAGGTTTCTGTGCTTGGGAAGAAGGCTGTGGAGGGTGCCCAGAACATTGCCAGGGTCTGGAAGCTGGAGGAAGGAGCTGGAGAGGTGAAGGAGGCCTGTAGGGGGTGCCTCAGGGCACTCCGACCTCCCCCAGCCCTGAGGCTGCCTTGTCCCAACCGTTCTAGGAACAGTGGGGCAGCCCTCCACCCCCACCCCAGCCCTGTCATTAGTAATGCGCTTATTGAGCACTTTTCCCGCCCAGCACAGTGCCCAGGGCTCCTGTGGACATCCCCATTTCATCCTCATGGAAACCCCTGAGATGAAGCAGGTCCTGATACCACCCCTTTTACAGAGGCACGGGAATATAAAGGGGGCTGACGAAGCTCTGTCTCCAGAGCTGTGGCGGTTTCCCAGCTCGGTGTCTCTGCCTCTTTCGTTGTCCTGTGACTGTCACCCAGGGCCCTGTGAGCCCTCCAAGCTGAGGCTCGGCATCCCCAGCCTCTGGCCGTCTCCCGACTCCGCCCTTGTTGGCTCAGCCTCTGCTCCCTCCAGTGGCAGCCTGGCATGGCTGAGCCAGGCTGTGTGGGCAGCCCGTCCACTCCGGGGTCCTGGCCAGGTTCCAGGGTGGCACCGAGGGGAGCCAGTACCTGAGGAACTGGACGTGGCCCTGGTGGCAGACTGATGTGGGCATGGCCCAGGCTGACACATGGCTGTCAGCCCAGAGCAGCGTCTGTGTCCAGCCGCCATCTGCCCCGCGGGCCCTTGCTCTGCAGCCTCTGCCTTCCAGAGCCTCTCAGAGCAGGTCCCCTCACTTGGGTTTTCAGAGACTGAGGATAACAAGGAAAGCTTCAAAGGACACGCTTCCATGTCCAAGGCCCACACAGCAGTCCCTGGCCTCTGTGCTGACCAACCTCCCACAGTGGTCACCATGATCTCATCGCCTTGTGGGCACGAGGTGGGCAGGGCAGAGTCCCCTTTCTCAGTACCACTCAGCTTGGCTCACTGGGGATCCCACCGTCGGGTTTCAACTGCAGTGGTCCTGTCTGCTCACAAACTCACAGGTGTGAACTTCTCTGCAGTGGGTCTCCCCGGGGAAATCGTAAGCCCCTGGAGGTCAGCCGCCTCCTCCATGGCCTCCAGCTGGCATGGTGCCTGGCACAGAGAGGGTGCTCAGAAACATTTGGCAGGGTGGCTGGCTGGGTGGGTGGACAGACAGACAGATGGGTAGGTGGATGAGAAGACTTGCTCAAGGACTTCCCTGGTGGTCCAGGGGCTAAGACTCCGAACTCCCAATGCAGGGGGCCTGGGTTCGATCCCTGATCAGGGATCTAGATCCCACATGCTGCAACCAAGAGTTTGCACGCCACAGCTAAAGATCTCACATGTCACAAGGAAGATCGAGGATCCCACATGCGGCAGTTAAGACTCAGTGCAGCCAAATAAAGATATAATTTTTAATATCTTTTTTTATATATAAAAAAAAAGACTAGCCAAGCAAATCCTGAAGGGGATAGGCGCCCCCACTGTGTCCCAGCCGCTCTTCACAGGGTCATCTCTTTCACATTGCACCCACCAGTAACCCTATGGCTCCCCATCTTTCACATGAGAAAAGTCAGGCCCAGAGAGAACAGAGTTAGTGGCAGAGCAGAGACTGAACTTCAGGCCTCCGGTCCCACCCTGCTGGGCCTGGGTGGACTCCTTGAACCCACATGCTCTCCTTCCAGAAGGCTCAGGGTCTGGTGAAAGTGTTAGTCGCTCGGTTGTGTCCGACTCTTTGCCATCCCATGGACTGTAGCCTGCCAGGCTTCTCTGTTCATGGATTTCCCAGGTAAGAAAACTGGAGTGGGTAGCCGTTCCCTTCTCCAGGGGATCTTCCTGACCCAGGGATCAAATCCAGATCTCCCACATTGCAGGCTGAATCTTTACCACCTGAGCCACTAGGGAAGCCCCATGGTTTTCCTACTAGGTGAGAACTCAAGAGGTTCTAAACCCCATAGAGGTCCTAGGGGTCTGCCTGGATGGTAGGGGACCCACCCTTGCAGGGGCCAGTGCAATAATAAAGATGGCAACTGTGGGCTGTCCTCATGGACACAGCTACCATCCTCATGGGGGAAGACAAACGATAAACAGCCAAGTGAAATATAGTGTGTCAGATGGTGACGAGGGCAGGCAAGCAGGAGAGGGAGGGCATGCAGGGTACAGCAGGTGGGTGTGTTTTCTATATTTGTCAGAGAATACCCCTCCAATAAGGTGAGGAAGCAGAGACCTGAAGACAGAGAGGGCCTGAGCCATGCAGATGTCTGGGAAGAGCACTCCAGGCAGTAGGAACAGCAATGCGAAGGCCCAAGGCAAGAGTGAGCCCGGCTGGGCTGAATGAATGATAGGAGCGAGGTCTGAGAGCCAACCTGGGGCCCAGTAGCTCCTGTAAGAATTGGCTTTTCCTCTGAGGCGGGGAGTCTTTGGAGGGTTCTAGGCAGAGGACTGATCAGACCCGGCCTTTTGTTCCAGCTCTTGTGTGAGAACAGACCACAGGAAGTGGAAGCAGAGAGAGTGGTCCA
>NW_011495034.1:17290917-17292177 GCF_000754665.1 Bison bison bison | reverse complement strand
GGGGTGGGAGGGGGTGGGAGGCAGACTGCGCATGCTTGGAGGTCAGGGGGCCAGGACCTGCTGACCAGGCCGTGGCCTCTCCTTTGCAGAACTGGCTGCGGCTCTACGGCTAACCGCCCCAGCCCAGCCGTCACATGTCCACCATGCGCTCCGCCCAGATCCTGGCCTCGGCCCTCGCCGAGATGCAGCGCTTCTACGGGATCCCCGTCACGGGTGTGCTGGACGAAGAGACCAAGGCGTGAGTCCTTCCGTCAGGTCATTCCCAGACCCCACTAGCACCTGCCCTCCTTCCAGCCTGCTGTGATAAAGGCTTGGCCTGTGGAGTTTTCCAGGAAAGGGTGGCCTAGATACAAGGTGGCAAAGGGTTTGATCCTCCATGCTAGCTCTCATCGGTTGGGAGGGGCTGCTGCTGTCTTGTATTGAGAAGGCTCCTGAGGCTGAAACCCAGCTCAGCAGCAAGGAGCACAGGATTGATTAGTGGTGTCTGCCATTGGCTTGGGAATGGGACGTGTGGTACACGTGCTGTGATTGCCTAGTTAGGCCTTGCTCTGAGTCTGACAGAGATGCTGTGACCCAGAGCCACATTCTTGATGAGCACTCAGAGCAGAAGGTATCAGGGATAAAAGGCCTTAGGGTAACTCAGCTCCTGCTCCTGGGCGATACTGGTAAACAGGGGCTCTCCTTTGCAGAGCCACTCCTAGACACGCAGTCTTCTAGTACCAGGCCATCATACCATTTTCCTGAGAAGGAGCTCAAAGCTTAGGGAGAGTCTTCTCACTGCCGCTGCCCTCATAATAGGTGCAGCTGGAGGCCGGTGGCTGGAGGGTGGGAGATGGTGGACTGCCTGGAAGAGGCGGTGCCCAGCAGGCAGGTGTGTTGAGAGGAGGCTTTGTGCTCCCAGGTGGATGAAGCGGCCCCGCTGTGGGGTGCCAGACCAGTTCGGGGTACGTGTGAAAGCCAACCTGCGGCGGCGGAGGAAGCGCTACGCCCTCACGGGGAGGAAGTGGAACAACCACCACCTGACCTTCAGGTAGAGACCCCAGCTGCCCAGGGTGGCCTCCCCTCAGGGCATGTTTCTGAAGCGCTGGGACTGTTCCTTCCCTGGGCTGAGGCCTCAGGCTTCCCAGTGGGCTTGTCTGGAAGGCTTCCTTTCCCAGCAGCCCACTGCAGGGTGCCCGGCCTCCCCATCCAGTCCCACCCCCATGCTGATTAGATCGGCCCCTCCCCCACTGCAGTTTCCCTCTAGAGAATGGTGGGGCC
>NW_011495034.1:17288162-17290817 GCF_000754665.1 Bison bison bison | reverse complement strand
CTCTGTCCTCCTTTCCTCCCTCCCTGCACCCACCAGCAGCCAAGGGCTGGCCTCACCCACCCAGGTGGGCTTCTACACCAGTGAAAACTGGAGGCTTTGGGGGTGTGAAGGATAAGGGAGGCCCTGGAGCATCTGGGCAGTCCAGCATCTGCCCGGGGGGATGTGTGCACCGAGTCACCCGCACAAACCCTGCTTCAAATACCCCTCCTTCCTTTCCGCCAAATCCTTTGGCAAGAAACCCCCATGAGCCTTGAGCTGCATGGCAGTCCTCAAGGGTCCCCCTTCCCGTTCCAATCCAGCCATGACCCACCCTCAGCTCCGTCTCCCGAGGAAGAGTAGCTCCCGAGGTCCTGAGGAACCCAGGCCACCAGAGTGAACTCACGATCCATGAGCTGATTCATGATCTCTGATGGAGCTCTGTCTAGCACACAGATGCTTAATCTGCTTTAAATGGGATCTAACAGGCCTCACCATGCTTTTATCATGTGCCGGCACATGCTCTCCATGAGTTAAGCCGCTGACTCCTCCCAGGGACTCCGTAATAGAAGTGCTGCCCTCCTTTCCCATTTCACAGATGAGGAAGCTAAAACTCAGAGAGCCTTAAGTTGCTTGCCCAAGGTCACACAGGAAATGTTAGAGCCCAGCCTTGAAGCTGATTCAGCCTGACTCTGGAGCCCAACATTCAGAACCACTTGGCCTGTGTTTCCCAAACCTCAGCCGTTTGCATCCCACTTTCTAGGTCTTTCTCTTGGCTCTATATCACCTATACGTTTAATTACTTAATGTTTTCTTAAAATAAGCGTATTTGGCAAAATGCAACCTTATTCAGTGATATCCTAATGAATTCCTGGGCTTGACAACTTAGTTCTTTTTTTTTTCAAATTCACATCAGAGTAAATTAACAGTCGGTATTGATGAGCATCGTCCATGAACCGGCTCAGATCCTATGCCCTTTCCCTGGGACCGTGTGTCCCCGCCCCCAACCCAGTCGATGCTAGCAATGGACAGCAGCCCCCGCCGTGGGCTCACTCACGTCTTCCCGTCTGCCTGCAGCATCCAGAACTACACAGAGAAGCTAGGCTGGTACCACTCACTGGAGGCAGTGCGCCGGGCCTTCCGTGTGTGGGAGCAGGCCACGCCCCTGGTCTTCCAGGAGGTGCCTTATGAGGACATCCGACTGCGGCGGCAGAAGGAGGCGGACATCATGGTACTCTTTGCCTCTGGTTTCCATGGCGACAGCTCGCCATTTGATGGCACAGGTGGCTTTCTAGCTCATGCCTATTTCCCTGGCCCTGGTTTGGGCGGGGACACCCATTTCGATGCAGATGAGCCCTGGACCTTCTCCAGCACTGACCTGCATGGTGAGCACCTCTGGTCACAGTGACGACGGGGGTGGGGGGTGGGGAGGGTAGAGCTGGGGGTTGGGAGGGGAGAGCATCCCCCATGCAGTTCTTGGGAGCATTGACTCTTGGTCTCAGTCTGCTGTCCATCATCTCCAAGGGGGGTGATAGGGAAAGGAAGGGAGAGATTGGTGTACCCATTTTCCAGATGGAGAAGATAGAGGAAGATAGAAGTCACAGTGGCTCAGCTTCTTCTGAGAGTAAAGCGTGGGCAGGCTCTTTGGGTCCCTCAACCCATAGAGTGGGGTGTCCAGGTCCTGGGCCAGGCCAGAGCTGATCCCACTGCCCGCCATGACAGGAAACAGCCTCTTCCTGGTAGCAGTTCACGAGCTGGGCCACGCGCTGGGGCTGGAGCACTCGAGCAACCCCAGCGCCATCATGGCACCATTCTACCAGTGGATGGACATCGACAACTTCCAGCTGCCCGAAGACGACCTTCGGGGCATTCAGCAGCTCTACGGTGAGCCGGCGGCAGTGGAGGACAGGGGGCTCTGCACGCCTGCTCTCAGCTCCCAGCCCCATGAAGCATAGGGACCATGGCCACACCCATTTTGTAGATGAGGAAACTGAGGCCCCAAGAGAATTAGTGATGGTTCAAGTCATCCAGTCAGTAGAGGATGGTGCTAGAAATCAGTCCAGGGCTGGCTGACTCCAGGCCCAGGCCCTCACCCAGAGATTCCATGGTGGCTCCAGGGGACACAGGTGACCCCAGGGCCCCTTACTGCCCCCGTTTTCCTCCTCAGCCTGAGGGATATTCTTATTAGACCCAGGGTGTCCCTGGGGTCCCTGTTCCTCCCACCATTACACCCAGCCCAAGCGTGTTCCACTGAGGCTGTCCTCTGAGCATTGCTGGTTTATCACTTCCCAGCTCCTTTGAGGCAGGTAGCACCCCCCACCCCCCACCAAGGAAGCCCCCAATGGGGAGGTCTCTGGGGGCCAGTTCAGTGGGTCAGTGCCCACCCCAAGCCCTCGCTGTGGCAGGAACCACATTCTTCCCTCCGCTTGTGTCTACTGCTTCTGGAGCCTCCACTGGAACCAGCCAGCCTCCTAAGAGGAGCATCCCCAAGGGGAAGTGCAGCCAGGGGTGGCTTTAGGGTGCAGTGACCCTAGCGCAGTGTGGGGAGGTCAACGAAGGGACTGGAGGAATGGAAGAGACTGGAGGTCCCCCCTAGCGATGGTGGTGTGGGGAGGGGTCTGCTGTGGTCAGATAGGGCCTCTCACCTGGGTGGGCTGCCCGTGGGGCACAGGACTCCTC
>NW_011495034.1:17286862-17287681 GCF_000754665.1 Bison bison bison | reverse complement strand
ATTTTGCCCCACCTCCGCCCCCCTCACTCAGCAGCCCCTGCGGAGCCATCAGACCCTAGACCAAGAGGAAAACAGCCCGAGGGACAAGGGACTTGCCCGGGGTCGTACAATAAGCCTAGAGGCCCACACCCATCTGGGGCTCTCTCTCCTTGTGCCCCCCTACCCCTGCCCTCTTCCTAAGACCCCCTGCACCAAACTCTCCCAGGCAGGGGGAGTCGTCCGCATCATCCACTGAGTAAAGGTGATGCTGGAAACCAAACCCAGAGCTGTCCAACTTCAGGGCCTGGCCCTCACTCGGCCCTCACCCAGAGCTTCCATGGTGGCTCCAGGGGACACAGATGGCCCCAGGGACCCTCGCTGCGCTCTCTTCGCCCAGTCTGAATATGTTATTAGACTGAGGGTGTTCCTGGGCTCCCAGGACCCATTCTTCTCACTATCACTCCCAGCCCAAGTGTGTCCCACTGGAAGGGGTGGGTAGGGGGCCCCCATGCCGTCCACTCACCCCCACGCCCTCCCCAGGGCCGTTGGTTCTGGCGGGTGCGGCACAACCGCGTCCTGGACAACTATCCCATGCCCATCGGGCACTTCTGGCGGGGCCTGCCCAGTGACATCAGTGCCGCCTACGAGCGCCAGGATGGGCGTTTTGTCTTTTTCAAAGGTGAGTTGGGGCAGGTGGGAGGGAGAGGGCTGGGCAGCCCTCCTGCCCTCACCTCTGGCCTGACCTCTGACCCAGCCGGGCCTGACGGAGGATGGAAAGGAAGGACCACGTGCACATTTCGTCTTGTCGCCCACTGCGGGCTTACTCAGGGGGACCTGGCC
>NW_011495034.1:17282542-17286762 GCF_000754665.1 Bison bison bison | reverse complement strand
CTGGCAGCAGGGCAGGGGTGGGGGTGGGGTAGACAGAGACCAGAGGCCTGGCGGGCAGAGGTGGACTGACTGAGGGCAAGTGTCCACCTTCTACAGCACAGGGCTCCGCCCCATCGCCCTCCTTCCTTGCATCCTAGGCCTCTTCCTTGCCCCTTCCTCTTAAGAGCAGGTCCCTGAGCCCACTCTGGGGAGTGTCACTGGGTCTGTCTACAGAGACAGTGGAGCTCCCTCGCCCCAGCCCCTCCTCTGAGGCCTGCCCCCCAGGAAGGGCCCCAGGGCAGCACCTCTGAAGGATTGGCTGTGTCCCCAGGCCCCCTGGCCTGAGTCTCAACTAGGCAGGAAGTCCCCAAGGACCGGGCTGGGCTCACACTACAAGGGAGAAGCCTGGGCCATGCACTGGGGGCCCCTCGGACACAGTCCCCAGATCCAGAGGCCAGGCCTCTTCCCTCTCTGTGTGCAAGAACTGTGTGTGGGGAGAGTGGATGTTCAAACAGGATCAGAGGCTCGTGTGTATTGCGATTGAGTGTGTGGTGTGTGTGTCACTGTGAGCTGGCAATGTAAATGTATACATGTAAATGGGTGCATTACACATACACCCTGAGTGCCACGTGTGTCCCTGAGTGCCACGTGCGTGTGATGTGAGCATGAGTTGTCTTGGGTATGGAGTGTCAGTGCTTGTTCTGTGTACAAGGATGAGAGTGTGTGTGCGTGGTGAGTGTAGCAGTGAATGTGAATTTGGGGACCTAGATTCTCACTCCCCGTGCCTGCCCCTGCAACGTCTCCCGCAGGTGACCGCTACTGGCTCTTCCGAGAAGCGAACCTGGAGCCGGGTTATCCACAGCCACTGACCAGCTATGGCTTGGGCATCCCCTACGACCGTATCGACACAGCCATCTGGTGGGAGCCCACAGGTCATACCTTCTTCTTCCAAGAGGACAGGTGAGCACCCCTCCGCTAAAGGGAAAAGGCTCCCATCCTCAGGCCCTCCAAGAAAAAACCCACGGCCTGGACAGGCCGGGCACAGCCCACAGCCTGGTACTTTTGGCCACAGGTATTGGCGCTTCAACGAGGAGACACAGCGTGGAGACCCCGGCTACCCCAAGCCCATCAGCGTGTGGCAGGGCATCCCCGCCTCCCCTAAAGGGGCCTTCCTGAGCAACGATGCAGGTACCAGGGCCAGCCCCTGCCCAGCATTCACCATCCCCCCGCCTCCACACACATGGGACAGGGCTTGCTTGTGGTCACCAGCATCAAGATGGCAGGCACGGGGGACCCAGCTGGGCCAGGCGACCATTGACACTATTTACAGAGGCCAAAGAGAGCTTGAGTAAAGGTCCCCAAATCGCACAGTGAGGAAGTGGTGGAGTCAGGAGTCCAGCCAGGCCGGCCTGTGTCCAGAGCTGATACTCAGAGCTGCCCTGCTCCCTGCAGAGCCTTGAGCCCGGCGGGGTTGTGGGGTGAGCTTGGGCTCAGAGCCTCGGGAGCAAGAGTCCTCCCGATGAACCCCCCTTACCTGCCTGGCAGGGAAGCCTGATCTCTGTCGTTATAACTGAGCAACGGGGAGTTGCAGCTTTTATTTCTCCAGCGGGGTCTCTGGTGAGTTTCAGAATGCCCATCAGCCTTCAGGTTCTCAGGGGCTCAGGGGAGATCCAGCTGGCTTTGCTAATGTCCAGGCGGGTCACATGGCTTCTGTGCACGGTGGCTTCACTCTGCGGCTGCTGTGACCTCATTGTGCCCTGCGGAGCAGGGATGCATCTGGTGGCTCAAACCTGGTCCTTCCTGGGGTTTAAAGGATGTGGACAAAGTGCCCTGGACCAGAGATCTGGTCTAAGGGGGCATCAAGCTCCACTCAGGGTCTGACTGTGTGGCCTTGAGCAAGACACTGTCCTCTCCAGTGTAGGAGGAAGCCAGACTGGATCCCCTGACTCTAGCCCCCGACCCAGCAGGCTCTAGGACCCCTCTCTGCACTACCCTGGTCAATGTCAGCCCAGCCAGAAAGTATGGACAGATTTCAAAATGCCCAGGGAAGCCAGTGAGAAAGAGGGTGTTTTAAAGCCAGGGCCCCTTTAGCTCTCCCTGGTTCTCCTCACGGGTCTCTGGCTGGCGGGGAGCCCCCACCTAACACTCCTCTGGCCTGCTTTGCCCCCCTGCAGCCTACACCTATTTCTACAAGGGCACCAAATACTGGAAGTTTGACAACGAGCGCCTGCGAATGGAGCCCGGCTACCCCAAGTCCATCCTGCGGGACTTCATGGGTTGCCAAGAGCACGTGGAGCCGGGGCCCCGATGGCCCGACGTGGCCCGTCCACCCTTCAACCCCGACGGGGGGGCAGAGCCCGGGATGGGCGGTGACAGCGAGGAGGGCGAGGAGGGTGGTGAGGCGGGCCCTGGCGGTGGCGGCGAGGCAGGGCCTGATGAGGACGGGGGCAGCCGCGTGGTGGTGCAGATGGAGGAGGTCACGCGGACGGTGAATATGGTCATGGTGTTGGTGCCCCCTGTGCTGCTGCTGCTCTGCATCCTTGGCCTCACCTACGCCCTGGTGCAGATGCAGCGCAAGGGCGCGCCCCGCATGCTCCTCTACTGCAAGCGCTCCCTGCAGGAGTGGGTCTGACCCTCGGCGCCAGACCCTCCCACTCCCCACGGTGCTAAGGGGCCAGGCTGGCCGCGCCTGTGGTTCTGAGACGGCTCCTGGGGCCTTTCATCTGGAGCCTTCGGTGGCTCCTCAGCCCCCCAGTGGGGGTCCCTCCAGGCCCGCTGACATCCCTGCCAGCCCCGCCCCCTTGTTTATTTATGCCCAGGTATCTTTTTTTTTTTTTTTTTGCACACTAATTAAGCATTTCTTCCTACTTGCCTGACCAGGGCGGTCCCTCAGGGCGATCCCTAAAGGCAGGGGCTTAGAGGTTTCTAAATAAACTTCTGCACCAGACAGGGAGTTAGGCTCACACCCACCCCTGGTTTGGCCAGAGGAGCAGTGGGTCAGAAGGCCCTGTTGGAAGAGTAATCGAAGGGCTGCTAGGTTGGTCTCCACCCTGAGCACCTGGGTCAGAGCCGAGGGCTCTGTTGGTTTTAGAGCTTGGTGGGGCCTGACTGGTCTCCAGCCCCCTGAGTCTCAGAAAGAGCTTCCACCTGTGGCAGCCTCAGGCCAAAGTGGGCGGGGTGGGGCTGATCGAGAGTCCTGTTGAGGTTTGGTTGCTTCCCAGCCCACTTCTAACAACCCCAGCATTCGGGATTCCTTAGGCCCAAGAACCCTGCCTGCTCCTGGCCAGCCCGGGGCCAGCAGCCCCCAGCTCCCCTGTATCTCCTCCCCTCTGGGGAGAAGGGGCCCTGGGCCTGCCTTACCAAGGACCAAAGGGGGTCTGCCAAGGCCCCTCCCCCAAGGGTAGCGCCAACCATGCCCCCCGGGGGCTGGGCTTCCAGCCTCCCGCCCACTCTCTCCGCTCTGAGCTGCGACTCAATTGGGTTCTTTCCACGAGCATCTTCCCTCCCCCTGTCACCCCCCACCACCACCCGCAGGGGTCTCAGAAGCCCACCAGCCTCAGGCTCAGCTGCCAGTGTCCTAGTTCTCCCGGGGAGAGAGGGGGTAATGGGTGCCCAGGCCGGGGTTGTAAATGTCCAGAGACGCATGCCTACCAGGCTTAAGGGGTTCCTCCCCACCAGCTCGCTGACCCCAGGGACACTGGTGGGGGTGGCGTGGTGGCCAGCAGCTCATCCTCTCTCTCAGACTATGGGACGGGACTGTGGATCCCCCAGAGGAGCCCACTGTAGCCTGGGGCCTCCCCCGATCCTGGTTTCAACCCTGTGGATGGAGGTGATTCTGCCCTCTTCCTTCCTGAAGCAAGCAGGAGGCGAGGCTGCCGTGGGAAATGGTACTGTAGAGCCGGCTCTGTCCCCGCTGCTCCCCTAGCCCTGAGCAAGCCGGCCTGCCGCCCGGAATCCCTGAAGCCCCTGGGGAGAGGGGCCCCTCATGGACTGGCCCCCAGTGTGGGTCCAGCAGCGTCCTCCCCACTCCATCCTCAGAACCACTGGAGAGCCAGCCGAGGGGGGTGGGGAGGGGATCAGTGTCTGTAAATAATCTGCACTGATTAAATCGTTCTGCCGGCGACTGCGCCTCCTTTCTAAGAGGCCTCAGGCCTCTTAGAGGCCTTACAGCTGGAGCTTACAGCTAGAGGGACTGCAGGTGACTTGGGGGCAGGGGGTGGGGAGTGGGGGGGAACATGGTC
>NW_011495034.1:17279854-17282419 GCF_000754665.1 Bison bison bison | reverse complement strand
GCCAAAGAGAGCTGATTCCCAGATCTGTGGGGGTTCTTTCCCAACTGGCCCTGGGAGGGGCAGGCCTCTGGGCAAGGCTGGGAAGTAGCTGCCCTCAATAGACCAGAGCAGGATAAGGCAAGGTACCAGGGATGGCCATGCTGGCATCGAGCGGAGAAGGCATGGGGAATTGACTGGTTATTCATTCATGGTGAGAAAGAGCAACCAGCTTCCAGCCGTCTCAGAAGGGTGGGAGAACCAGTCCAGGCCACCCAGCCTTCCCACCCGTCCAGATTGGTTCTGGGAAGCCTGAAGACCCAGCTTGGGCAGGAGATGGGAAACAGTGCCACTGTGGAGTCTAACAGTTCCTCTCGCCACACATGCTGCTCGGCCGGTGAGGGACACCCAGTGCCACACAGCTTGTGACATGTTAGTTCCCCAGCCAGGAATTGAACCCTGGCCCTCGACAGTGAGGGCATGGAGTCCTAACCACTGGACTGTCAAGGAATTCCTTGCAATGTCAGTTCAGTTCAGTCGCTCAGTCATGTCCAACTCTTTGCGACCCTGTGAACTGCAGCACGCCAGGCCTTCCCATCCATCACCAACTCCCGAAGCCTACCCAAACTCGTGTCCATTGAGTCGGTGATGCCATCCAACCATCTCATCCTCTGTCTTCCCCTTCTCCTCCCGCCTTCAGTCTTTGCCAGCATCAGGGTCTTTTCCAGTGAGTTAGCTCTTCGCATCAGGTGGCCAAAGTATTGGAGTTTACTTTCATTCTTTTTTCTTTTGGCTGCACCGCTCGGCATGCTGGATCTTGGTTCCCTGACCAGGGATTGAACCTGTGCCCTCTGCTTGAAGTCTTAACCAGTGGACCACCAGGGAAGTCCCATTCCCTCTTTGAAGAAGCGGAGAATCTCACGCTGGGAAGAGAGCAGATGATACTCAGGAGAGAGGCATTGCCACCCTCGGGTCTGACCATTACTGAGGAGCCTTTTGCTCCACGTCCAGCCTCGGGCCCAGCCTGCCGGGTGCTGACCTGCGCACCCAGGCCTGCGATGCTCACCCACGGAGCAGGCCAGGCCTGCACAGCTCCTCGGGCAGGGTCCTCCAACCTGCTCCAGGCCCCACCCTCCCCTGCAGCTGCACGCCCCCTCCCCAGCCCCCTGCATCCCACCCTTTCCTCTCTTTGTGTTGAAAACTGGCTGAAGAGAGTAGGAAACGCTGGCCCTCAGAAGCCGCGAAGGCCTCTCAGGCTTGGCTAGGAAACAGCCTATATGCTTCCCCCACCACAGGGGCCTTGGGGGCGGTGCGGGACGGGAAGGAGGGTCACAGATGGACACCATCGAATCAGCCTTCCTGTGGCGACAGCCAGGTCTGCAGGTCCCACCAGGTCCACCTCTTGTCTGAAGCCTTAGGGGTCACCCAGAAGCCCAGAGGTCAGCAGGCAGGTGGAGGGCGGTGTGGAGGCACAGGGACGAGAAAGGACAGGATGAAAGGCCTCCTGGTTGAGTTCTTCCTCAAAGGCCGGCCAGAGGAGACTTGGCAGAGGCCTCACCTCCTCAGGAAGCGGCCTGAGGACCTTCCACCCCTGAGCTCTGGTGGATTCTCTCAAAGAAACCCAGCGGCTGCAGGAACGGCTTATCTCAAGAGTTTATCCTCTCTGGGGGTCCCACATGGATGAAGGTCTCTGAGGGGACAAGAGGCGGGTGAAGCACCTGGGCCCTGCCTCCCCATCCCCAGACAGCCCAGTGACCTCCCCCTCCTCCCCAGGATAAAACAGAAGCCCACGTAAAAATCAAGCTGTAACCTAAATCACCTTGGACCCCTCCCAGCCCCTATTCTCTCAGTATCTTTTGTTTCTTTATACTTTGCTGATTCCCAAGTAAAACAATTAAGACGTTAGAGATTAAAAAAAAAAGAAGAATATAAGTTGCCGTCACTCCCCCAGCCAGTGTTGACAGCTTGGCATATTTCCTTTCAGCCTCTTTTCCTCTGCTTTCGCACAGCTTGGGGTTTTAGAGTCCAAAACATCCTGGGCTTCAGCCCTGGTGTTCCTGGTACTTAAACCTCCATGGAGGAGATCACATGCCCCTACGCCACTGGCTGCTGGGAGGACCATCGGAGGATGGTGGTTGTCAAGTGCTAGCGAAGGCTCGTAGTGTGATCATGACGACTCCACTCATCCTCCCCTGCTTACATTTCACTCCGGAGATGAGCAAGGCCCAGAGAGGTGAAGTGACCTGGCCAAAGTCACACAGCCAGGAAATGGCCAATTAGAACCCAAACAGACTGACTTGCACAGTAACCCACTCCCCACCCCACCCCCACATGCTGCTGGAGAATCCAGCAGGGATGAGAGGGCCCCTGCCCACCCTGGCCTTCCCTCCTCACATGTTCTAGACATTAGAGACCCCAGGGCCACCAACAGAGCCTCCTTTCAGGCTGGGGCAGGGCTGAGCTGGCTGCTTCCTCCCCCTCCGACTTGGCAGAAAAGCCTTTTTGTTGTGGCTCACATAGAGGCCATTCTCCTCCAGCTCACGGGAAGGAATGGCTGGCTTTCTGTCCATCCATAGCCGCCCAGGCTGC
>NW_011495034.1:17277818-17279754 GCF_000754665.1 Bison bison bison | reverse complement strand
GGCTGCAGTGGCGCCCCCGCTCCATGTATGTCCGAGAGGAGCAGGGCTCCCTGCCCCTCCACCTCTAGTTCTGCCTTGGGGGCCTGAGGTTGCAGGCTTTGCCCCTTCATCCATGAAACCACACCAGGGGGCTAGACACTGCCTCTGCTCAGCTATTCTGGCACATGCTGGGGATTCCAGGCCTCAGGGCACTCTTAGGGCATGGGAGTACCACTCTTAGCCCCCTGCTCAAGTAGCCTCATAACCCACAAAGTGCTGGCAGAGCCCCCTGCCAGGCTGTTTGTTCTGTCCCAAATGTTCTCTGCATTTGCTTGCCTCTGTGCCTTTGCTTGTGCTGTTCCCTACCTCTGGAAAACCCTTCCCTGCACGTTTAAAAAATTTTTGTTTATTTATGTATGTATTTGGTTGTGCCCAGTGTTAGTTGCAACACATAGGATTTTCAATCTTCCTTGCAGTGTGCAGGATCTAGTTCCCCCACCAGGGATAGAACCTGGGACCCTGCCTCTGGAGCACAGAGTCTTAGCCACTGGACCACCAGGGAAGTCCTCCTACACATTTTATCCTGTTCAAATTGCCCAGATCCTTTAAGGCATCCTTAATCCTTTAAGATTAAGGCTTGCCTATTCCGGATTTCCACCCTTCCTCCTGAAGATGATTGCGCTTCCTTCCACCCCTAGCTCAGCCAGCAGTTGTGTCCTGACTGTTCCTTGCCTTTGACTCCAGTCAGGCCATCCTACCAGGCACCTAGATGCTCCATGTGGCTCCATCACTCACAGGCTGTGTGTCCTTGGGCGAGTCATCTCACCTCTCTGAGCCCAGATTCCCATCTATAGAACTCGGCTAATAGCCATGCCTATTTCATACAGCTGTGAGGCTTGATGCAGCTGATCCATGTAAACACTTAGAACAGCCCACAGCAGGGTCTCAAAAGTTAGTCACTAATATCTCTTTTAGGTACAGGTACCTGGTGGACGGACACTGGACTTCCCAGGTGGCTCAGCGGTAAAGAATCCTCCTGCCAGTGCAGGAGACTTGGCTTTGATCCCTGGGTCAGGAAGATCCCCTGCAGAAGGAAATGACAAACCCCCTCCCATATTCTTGCCTGGGGATTCCCATGGACAGAGGGGCCTGGTGGGCTACAATCCATGGGGTCGCAAAAGAGTCAGACACGACTTAGCAACCTGGTGGGCACCAAGGAGATGTCCCTCCTTGACTTCCTTCCCAGGAGTGTTTGTGGGATGGGGTCAAAGGTCAACAAGCCCTGGAACAGGTGCCAGGAAGAGGAACATTCCTGTCCTACCAGCTCCTCTCCTCAGCTGCCAAGGCCTCACCCTGCCGACCCCAGGGGCCCAGCCCTTCTTTCCAGATCTTAAGCATGAGGCCCCAGCTCAGGTTTTCTCCCCCAACTCTCTGTCATCTCCCACCCCTACATTTTTCACCCACCTCACTCTTTGCCAGAAATAGCCTCCAAACTCCCCTTCTCTTGCAGACAATCTAGCAGGCCCCTCCTGGAAAAACTACATCATTCCCCTGCCAGCATGGATCATGGCAATAGCTGGATTCCATTAAGAAATTATTCCGAGTCAGTGGAAAGGGAGGGGAAGCTATGCCCCCAATAATTGCATCATAAAATTACACTGCACCATCCTAAAACCTGTCGACTTCAGCCAGATCAAGCTTCCTTTACAGACTAAGACCCTGAGGCCTGGACAGTGGGCTGATTCGGCCACAGTTGCTCGTGGAGTCTTTAAACTGATGCCCAGCGAGACTCCTGAAGCCCCACCCTCTCTCACCACACACCCCACACCACCTCCCCACCCCTCGGGGGACCTCCCTCTTCTTCACTTTGGAAGAACTGAGGGCAGAGTGTTGTGGTTATTCCAGCTTTCCTGATAAAAGGCATTTGACACAGCTAAAGAAGAAGGGTCTTGCTCTC
>NW_011495034.1:17246606-17277718 GCF_000754665.1 Bison bison bison | reverse complement strand
CCCCTCCCCTTCCTCCCAGTCCATGGATTCTGGTAGAGCTGGCCCCATTCCTTTGGTGGCCAGAGGATCTCGTGACCTAGAGCCCAGCCAATCAGAACCCCAGTGCATGATCCAGGGGTGGGCAGAAAACCCAAATCTGGCCAATCAGGGACTCCCTATGACTTTTTCTGGAGCCCCAGGAAGAAAGAAGCCATGTGTCTGCTATTGAGCTACTGGAGTGTGACTCTGGAGTTGCTAATGGGTCATCTCACCACCACACATAGACAGCTTTCCTCAGAGCAGAGACAGTTTAGAAAAATAGAGCCTTGAAGACTCTAGAAGGCACCTGGATCCAGCTGTGCCTAAAGCTGTTACAGTTACATGTACCAATAAACTCCTTTCATTTCTGAGGCCAATGTGAATTATTATTGGGCCGTTGTTGTTGTTTGTCCTCTGATGCCCAGGGTGCCCTGAGTTCCAAACCTGTGCTGAGCTTGACACATTCCTCCTGCCAATCTAAGACTCTTAAGCACCAAACCCCAGGGCCACATAGCACCATCTCTTCAACACTTGAATATTTACTTGGGTCCCTGGCACTACCCCCCAGCCTCAGTACTGCTGCCTAAGACAACACAGGACCCCTGAGTATTCACAAGAGGCCCTGGGAATCACGTAGCCAAATGGTGGCAGGTGAGGAAGTAGGAAGGGTCACTTAACTGTGACGTGGACTTTTTCAGATTTCATAAGGTAACAGATAGACAATGAGGAAATCACAGAAAAGCGAAAACTGTCTACGAAAAATGCCAGCAATTTCTAGTCTCCTGCAAAACAACCATAACATTTATTTATTTATTTTTTTTCTGCTCTACAAAGCTGATTGGATCTTAGTTCCCCAACCAGGGACTGAATCCATGCCCCCTGCAGTGGAAGCACAGAGTGCTAACCATTGGACCACCAAGGGACAGCCCCAACCTTGACAATTTAAATGTAAATCCTACAGGCTTTCCTTTAGGAGTATATATTTTATTTTTTTAAAAGTAAGCTCATACTTTTGAACTGTGCTTTTGATGCTTTTGAACTGTGGTGTTGGAGAAGACTCTTGAGAGTCCCTTGGACTGCAAGGAGATCAAACCAATCAATCCTAAAGGAAATCAGTCCTGAATATTCATTGGAAGGACTGATGCTGAACCTGAAGCTACAGTACTTTGGCCACCTGATGTGAAGAGCTGATTCATTAGAAAAGACCCTGATGCTAGAAAAGATCGAAGGCAGGAGGAGAAGGGGACGAGAGAGGATGAGATGGTTGGGTGGCATCACCAACTTGATGGACACAAGTTTGAGCAAGCTCCGGGAGTTGGTGAAGGACAGAGAATCCTGGTGTGCTGCAGTCCATGGGGACGCAAAGAGTCAGACACGACTGAGTGACTGAAGTGAGGCTCATACCAGACAGGTGTTTTTATACCTTTCTCATTTACTAATTTGGACAAGAAACTTGACCTACAGAAGACCGTCACTTTGTTTCTTGAATTTTTCTGAGCATGCTCTATATGCCCATCATGATGAAATTAAGTGAGTAAACAGTGTATCTTCAGCCCCTTTTCATGTCCACAGGTTGATTTCTACATGCTTTTTGTTAGGTGCATTCTATGAACTCCCTGGAGCAGTTTCCTCAACTGAAACCGTAACAGTTACAGATAATGTTTTGGAAACATCCATAATTATAGAGAATAGTTCTTGAGGGCTCACACTGTACCAGACTTTTTTTTTTTTTCTCCAAACTTTAAGCTTTTTATTTTGTATAGGGGTATAGTTGATTAACAATGTTGTGGTCATTTCAGATGAACAGCGAAAGGACTCAGCCATATATACACATGTATCCATTCTCCCCCAAAACCCTATCCCATCCAGGCTGGCACTTAACATTGAGTAGAGTTCCATGTGCTATACGACAGGTCCTTGTTGGTTATCCTTTTTAAATATAGCAATGACTGCCCCAGACTTCACCCACTTTACTGAAGTTAATCCTGATAAGAACCCCATGGGGTAGTTCTTCTATTTGTATTTCACACCAGAGGAGCCCGAGGCTCCGGGAGGTGATGGAACTTGATCAAGGTCACACAGCTAATCAATGGCAGAGCCGCAACTCCTGCTGCACCTGCTCTCAATTGTTTACTTATTCAATGAACATCTACTGCTGTTAAGGGACAGGCCAAGGATCCAGCAGGGGATAACACAGAGCCCTCATGGGGCTCACATTCGAGGGAAAGAAGCATCCCAGGAAGAGGTAATAGCCCGTGCAAAAATCCTGAGGTTGGACCAAGCCTGGCAAATTGAGGAAGAGAAAGAAGACCAGCAGGGTGAGAAGGAAGGTGAAACAGAGAGAGAAAGAAAGTAAGACCAGGCGACAGGGTCAAGAATTGCATTTATTCTAAGCTTGACAAGAAATCTTTGGAGTATGGGGGGGAGGAGGCTTTGATTTTATTGCAATAGAATATTTCTCTGCCTACTGTATGCTCTGCTAGACTACATTTGCAACATCCATGATTCTTGCCTCTAGAGAATTTTCTCGTTGTGAAATCAAAATGGGCTCAGCAGCCCACAATGTTCTAAGGCTTTTATTACATACTGAGAAAGTACCCTCCAGAAAGAAGGTCACACTTGTTTCTACTCCTCCCGGGCAGTGGCTGAGTGCCCATCCCCCAGCCCCTGACATACCTGGAATGAGATCACCTTTATCAACATGACTGGCGGAAGCAGTATTGTTTGGTTGGTTTTACTTGTAGTTCTTTGCCACTGAGTTTGAACATTTTTTGCACGTTTGTTGTTAACCATTTAGAAGTTGTTTTTTTTTGGTTTTTTTTGTTTTTTTTTGTTTTTAGGGGAGGGGAGGTTGGCCTGCTTATGCCCATTGCTCAGTTTCCTTTGGGGGCATTTCTTCTTGTTCATTTGTGGGAACTTTTTATAGTATGAGGAAATTGACCCTTTGTCAATTAATGAGTTTTAGAGCCAGAAAGTTCTTAGCCCAAGCTCCTTGTGTACCAACGGGTTAACTGAGGCCCAGACAAGAATGGGTACTGGTTCTAGTTCTAGTCAGTGCTCCGAGCTCTCCGGGGTCTCTCTGGTTCCAGAAAGATGCCTCTCCAACTGGGTTCATTGCCTAAAGAGATCCCCTCCACTCCTGCTGGCCCCTCCTGGTGTCTTTGCCTGTTCCTACCCCCAACTCCCCACCAGATCCTCTTAGGGGTTTCAGGTAGACAGGAAGACATTCTGCAGGCCACTGGCTCTGTGTGTGCAAGTGAAGTCACTGATGGAGGAATGGGTCTCAGAGAACAGAGCTCAGTTTCCTGGGCGGGGTGAGCGTGAGGGTGAGGGTATGGGGGTAGTACCCCTGTCCTTCCCTTGTCTCCAGGTGCCAGGAGGGGCCACAGAGTCTGGCTGGGAGACTAGCTGTGTGCACACCCTGCACCAGCAATCTTCCTTGGCTAGTGGGGGACCACAGGAGCATGAAACATGAAGGGGATATCAGAGAAGGGGCAGTGGGGTGAATCAGAAAAAGTCCTAGATCAGGGCTCAGAAATCCTGGGTTGGAGACCAGATTTGTCTGGACAACTCTTTGAGCTCTCAGCCTTTGCCATGAGATGGGGCTTTTTTTCCCAGAGCCGGTGCTAAGAATCGGTGGAATGATGGACTTAAATATGTGCAAATATGAAGCTGTGTTTACTTTGGTGGCAGCGGTGCTTTTGCCTGCCCAGCACCCATCTTCCCATCTCTTGGCTCCTCTAGGGAGCTACCTCTTTCCTACTCTGAGTTCATGAAATGCAGAAAGGCTGCCCCTCTCCCCAGTTCCAGGGGCAGGTGAGACCCAGGTGGAGGCAGCCCCCTATCCCCACCTCCGTCTCTACCAGGGATGAGCAATGTCCAGGTCATCTCTGGCCTTTGTCCACACATGGAACTGCCTGCATGAAAATGAGTAGCACGCAAGAGAACAGAGACAGAAGACAGAAAGGTGGCATTGTTTGAGCCCCTGGATACAGCCAGAACTGATCCCCCTCACTCTTATGAGAGACAATAAGTACTCTCTTTGGTCATTCCAGTTTGAATCAGAATTCCCGTGATTTGTAACTCAAAAGAAAAATACAACCAAACACAACTGTCATTTAATTCAGTCCTTCAGTGCCAAAGTCTGGAGCTCAGTGACAACAGACTTGTCCCAGGTCACATACCACTTAGTTGCAAAGTGAGAGTTCTGGAAGCCCAGACACACGCCTCCACAGCCTTCCAGCTCCTTCCCCTGCTGGCCTGGTCAGGATGTGCAGCCCAGTCACTCTCCCTCACTTCCTTGAGGATTTGCAAGTTAACAGAAGGCTTTGTAAACACATGATCTTGGGTTGGTTTGTTTGTTTTTTCGTAAACAAATCAAGCAGAGTGTAGATCTGGGTCTAGGGTGGCCGTGGCAGCCCACGGGGCCGGTCTTGTGCCTCGACTTGCCCTTTAGTGTCCAGTGATCCTGATCACACCTCAGTTAAGCCACTAGAACATTTTGCTGGGTCTGTGTGAAGAGAATTCTGTATCGTGCCTGGGCTGGAACTGATACAGCTGGAGAGAAGGCAAAATTGCCAGGTCCCTGGACATGTGTGTTGTCTATTTGAATACTTGCTTCCATGTTGCCCTTCCAGGTCACACGACAGCTCGCCTGACCGGGCCACTGGGCACCCCAGTGGGAAGTCGGGGGCGTGGGGCTCCCTCCATGGGTCCCTGCACTGCCCCTGAGGTGCAACCTCAGGTTCTGGCTGATGGACAATCACACCCTGGGGCACGCAGGGCCACTTCTGGCTGGATGCATGCCCAGGTGCACGTGAGGGGCCCAGGCGCCGCCAGCCACTAGCGGCCACTGCCAGCTGAGACCAGCCTGGGGCGCCTTCCCCTGTCCTGCTCAGGGGCAGGACAGAAACCTGACAAGCATGTTTTCACCAGGGTGAGAGTTTCGGCCCCTCTTTGGGGACTGTTTGTGTTTCGGGTCACGCTGTTGGCTGCCCCCGCCCCCTTCTTTCCTCTGCCAAAGTGACATTCCCCGGGGCCGGCAAGGGCTCCAGGAAGCTGGCAGTCCCTGCCCTCGAGCTGCCCAATGGGAATCTCCTTTACCTATTCCAGGCACTTCCATATCCTCAGTTACATTTCATTCTCTCATCACAGCCCAGCAAATGGTGAGTACAGCCTCTATCTTACAGACAGAGAGCTGAGGCCCAGCAAGGGAGGGTAGCTTGCCTGAGGTCACACAGCAAGTGTGGGGCTGAGAACATGAAAACTGATCCCCAGCCCAGTATCCACTCCCCACTTCCCAACCAAACCCAAACTCAACCATGGACAAGGATCAGAAAAGTGTCAGTCCCTCAGTCATGTGAGACTCCATGGACTACAGCCCACCACGTTCCTCTGTCCACGGAATTCTCCAGGCAAGAATACTGGAGTGGGCACC
Organism: Bison bison bison; assembly: GCF_000754665.1. NCBI lineage: Eukaryota > Metazoa > Chordata > Mammalia > Artiodactyla > Bovidae > Bison > Bison bison. Next base: position 17,272,263 of record NW_011495034.1, on the reverse strand, counting down.
TTTCCTTTCTCCAGGGGATCTTCGTGATCCAGGGATTGAACCCGGGTTTCCAGCATTGTGGGGAGATTCTTTACCATCTGAAACACCAGGGAAGCCCAACAAGGGTCAGGCCTGATGGCAATCCCACCCTCTCCAGTTCATCCATTCATTCAACAAATACTGGAACTTCCCAGGCACCAACTAGGTTGGCCCTGGACCAAAGCCCACCCACCTCCTGTTTTTGTAAATAAAGCTTTGTTGGAACACAGCCACTCCCCTCCATCTGTTTATGTGATGATCACTTTCTGCTGCTGGCAAAGTTCAGTCAAAACAGAGACCACCTGGCCCCCAGGCTTAATATATTTACTACGGAGCCCTTTGTAGAAAGAGTGTGCCCAGGGTCACATTATGACTTTCTAGGTACTTTTGCACCTCGGTGAATCCTTCCTTGTAAAAAACTATATATATTTATGTACACATGAATCTGAGTCCCCCTAAAACCAAATGTCCTCACTGAGTTTATGATTAATATCTCTATCCAAAACCTGACCCACCTGCCCTGTCTCTTCTGACTTCAACCTCTTTCTTGTACCCTCTGATCTCCGTCCTGTGCTAACTGAGCCCTAATCAACCTGAGCCAGATGACTCAGATTGCTGTTGTCTGTAACATCATTAATGTTCTAAGATTGCTATTATAGATTCATCATTAGTATACAAATCTGGGTTGTTTCTGCAGGGCAAGATGAGCTCACAGACACGCCCCCTAGCCCCACTGAGCCATGGACCACCTGGCCAGAGAATCATAATCATAATCATAAGCCAGAGAATCATAAGTCGTGCCCAAAAGTGTGATTAAGAAATGTCACAGAATGTCACAAGACAAGGATTAATCACAGTTCCTTTGTTGTTAACCTTTAAAACACCCTTAACTCAAAGACCAAGATGGAGTGGATCTGAGGCTTGGCTGCCACTTCCTAGCTTGGTGCCCTGCAAATAAAGGCTTATTTTGCAGCACACTCGATACACTCGGCTGTCAGAGTTGGGCTGTCTGCACTGCACTGTGGGCACAGGAGTTCTTGCTCGGTTACCTACACATAAAATTATGGATTTAGATATAGATATAGCAATGTGTGTGCTTAGTCACTCAGTCGTGCCTTTGCAGCCCCATGGACTGCAGACCCCACAAGTCTCTGTCCATGGAATTTTCCAAGTAAGAATCCTGAAGCTGGTTGCCATTTCCTACTCCAGGGGATCAAATAGATATACCTAATTATGTTTTATGGCCCTGTTAGTAAAAAGACAAATATAATCTAGGCATGATTGTATTCTTTTTCTATTGTTTTAAACCAATTCCAACATTTCCATGAGCCCCTGGACCTCTTGTGGACCCCAGGCACTTCACCTGCTCTGCCTCATGGGAAGTCAGCCCTGAGTTGGCCACAGGTGGACCCCATATTGCTGTGAGTAGAGCCCCAAAAGGAGACACCCCAGTGTTTAGCCCTCACCTTGGTCCTTACCCCAGCAGTAGGGGTTGCATGGAGAAGTTTTCACAGCTCTGAAGGGAACTGTTCAGGACTCAAAGTGATTGCATACATTTCTTAGGATGAAAAATTGCATTCCCTTTCAAATGCCTATATTTTGTATTTTTAAATTTTCAATTAGTTTGGTGGGATAAATAATAGGTGCACACAGGTTAAGAGTATGTTGAATGCCCCCAGCGATTTGCAAAAGAATATAAGGCTCTCTTCTACTCCTGCACCACCACCCCCTTCCTATCGCTGGTGTGAGTCCTTCCAAGCAGACTGCAGTTTCAAGATGAGTGCACAGTTTACCACACAGACTGTTCCACTCTTGGCTTTTTTCCCCTCTTAAGTCTACATTCTTATGCATACATTCATCTTGTCTGTATTGAATAGCTCTTTAGTATGCCACTGAATGAATATACCATAGTTAGGATGTGTGGGTATTTCCAATATTTCTCTCTCTCTCTCTCTTTTTTTTTTTTTTCTGATTTCTTCATGTAGCTTGCAGGATCTTAGTTCACTGACCAAGGATTGAACCCGGGCCCCCAGCAATGGAAACGAGGCGCCCTGACCACTGGACTGCCAGGGAATCCCTCCAGTATTTTTCTTTTTCTTAAAACATAATTTTATTTATTTATGTATTGGCTGTCCTGGGTCTTTGTTCCTGCGCAGGCTTTTCTCTAGTTGCCTCAAGCAGGGGCTTCTCTCTTTAGCTGCAGTGCGTAGGCTTCTCGTTGGGGTGGCTTCTCTCGTTGCGGAGCACGGGCTCTAGAGCAGAGTCGATGTCTGTGGTGCACGGGCTTAGTTGCTCTGTAGCGTGTGGGATCTTCCCGGAGCAGAGATCAAACCCGTGTCTCCTGAATTGGCAGGTGGATTCTCTATCACTGAGCCACCAGGGAAGCCCCCTCCAATATTTGTCTATTACAGCCCTGGAACAGAGAATATGTCTGTACAGACTGGCTATGCCTGAATATTAGGCAACTTTTTTCCCCTCCAAAAAATCTCTCTCAGAAAAGAGGAAGTCCCTTTACTGTATATACAAGTTCTGATAAAGGCTCCCATTACCTGAGGATTTCTGATTCCTTTATTTCAAACAAGGAAGTACTACTTGTGGAAGATACAACAGCCTGAAATGACCTCAGTGAATTCTAATTTGAGATATTTATGGCGGACACTCAACAGAATTGGCTGTGGGGGAGAGAGGAGGCAGAGGCATTTAACACACATGTTGTAATTTTTCCTGGGGATATGACTTCACAGTTGCAAGTGTTAAAATAACACTGTAAACAAATCTTCTTCAAGATTACTTTAGAAAGCAATGCTTCAAAATTAAGAATGTCCCTCACCAGACACCATTAAGAAAATGAAGAGGAAGTCGCAGAGCAGGAGAAGATACCTGCAATCTGTATATCTAACAAAAGATCTGTATCCAAAATGTATAAAGAACATCTGTAAAGCAAGAAGGGGAAAAAGATGATCCAGAAGAAAAATGGGCAGAAGACTAGGTCAGCACTTTATTTAAAAAAAGATATCCTGATAACCAATAAACATACGAACACATGCGTAACTGCATTAGCCATCGGGGCAATGCAAATGAAATCAACAATGCAATCCTGCCATCTACTCACCAGAACGGCTAGAAGGAAAACAGAAGATAATGCCAAGTGTTGACAAGGATGCAGAGCAACCAGAACTCTCATTCCCTGTTGACAGGAATACAAATTATACAACTTTGGAAAACTGTTTAGCATCATATGGGAAAGCTGGACATAGGTACACTCTCTGAGCCAGCAGCCTTGCTCCATACGCAGCAAAAATGCTCACATATATTCATGAAAAGGCATGTTTAAGAAAATTCAAAGCCGTACTATGATATTGTGATTGATAATAAAAAGTATACGTTTGGTCTTCCTCTGGGTTCCTGGCACAAGGCTTCTAAATCTCTTGGAATTTCCTAAGTGATAAAGGTATCTTGTTACGCTATTGAAGTGACTTTTGGAAAGCCCCCAGGTAAGCTAAGATTGGGGCAGGTTGTCAAGGGACCCAGCCACAGGATTGGAGGATTGGAGCTTTCAGTCCTACCCCAGTTTCTGGTGAAGGAAGAGGAGTCAGTGATTAAGGTCAGTCACCAATGGCCAATGATTTGCTCTATCAAGCCAACGTAATGAAGCCTCCATAAAACCCCCAAAGGGTGGGGTTTGCAGTGCTTCCAGGCTGGTGAACACATACAGATGTGGGCAGAGTGGTGCTCAGAGAGGACACAGACGTTCTGAGTCTCTTCCCATATACCTGCCCTATGCATCAAGTCCATCCAGCTATTCCTGAGTTGTTATTGAGTCACTCAGTCATGTCTGACTCTTTCGCGACTCCATGAACTGTAGCTCACCAGGCTCCTTTGTCCGTGGGATTTTCCAGGCAAGAATACTGACATGGATTGCCACTCCCTTCTCCAGGGAATCTTCCTGACCCAGGGATCAAACCTGGGTCTCCTGCATTGGCAGGTGGGTTCTTTACCATCTGAGTCACCAGGGAAGCCCAAAACAAGTCTAGTAAAATGTAAATTGCAAAGCCTACATAGTGGGTCAATGGATGGTCATTGTACAATTCTTTCTACTTTTTTGTATGTTGAGAATTTTCATAATAAAATGTTTTGGGTGGAAAGAGGCTCAGTAATCAAGGATGTGTAAATTATGAGAGTCTATCTGCCACCCCCTGGATCAAATTAGAGCAGGACTCTATCTTCTACTCTCTGGATTGACAAAGATGTTAAAGACTGAGGGTACAGTAGGCACACAAAAGTGTGGGGATTCTCACACTAGGTGGACGGAACCGTGGTGGTATCCCCGCAAAGCCGCCAGCCCTGACACCCTGGGTGTTTCCTTCCTATCCCCTTCCTGCCCTGATATTCTTGTTCTTTACATACGATGTATATCAACGTTGTATCCTGTTTTCCCCTCAGCTTGGTATCAACATTTCCCCCCTTCTTTAAAAACTCTTTGTAAACACTGTGCTTAAAAGAAAACAGGTATTGCAGGATTTGGGGGGGGGTTGTGTGTATGTGTTTAATGGTTACAAAGTTCACTGTGGAAAAATTAGAATTTCAGAAAAGAACAAAGAAGAAATAAAAATCCCGATACTCTCCGCTTTGAGCTTTTATCGGTACTCTTTTCTGTCCCGTCTGTGTGCATGTGTGGAGACACACACACATTTTTATGTTTGTGTGTATTTTAACAAAATTGGGATCCTACAGGATATCGTGTTTTATTGTTTGCTTTTCTTAATAAAACTCTTCTGGGGAATGGTTTTACAGGCTGCCTGGTTCTCTAATGAGAGATCTTGTTGTTTCTCCATTGTTGGGGTTTGGGTAGGGTCAGCCTAGTGCTCACCACGCCCTTGGGGAGCCCAGAGCAGGGACAGGCCCAGTGACACCCATTTAGAGATGTGTGCACCTCTTGGGTCAGAGAGCCCAGCTGAAGCACCCCCTGATCCGGGGGGAGCCTCCTTGGCCTGGCCGCTGGCCCCTGGTCTGGCTGCCCCAGCTGCTCCCATCACTGCCTGGGTCCAAGCTCAGCTGGGAGCCGAGCCCATCACGGCTCTTCCCTCGGGGGTTCCGCTGCCTGTCCTGGCGTGTGCTGGCCTGTCCGGAGCTGCCCTTGTCTGGGCCGGGTGGGGTGAGGGTGGGCCCCGCGGCCTCCGAGGACTGTGGGAAGAGCCGGGCATCTGAGGCCAGTGGCCAGGGAGACTTTGCTTCAGCAGAGCCTTTGGCCTAAGAAGCCTCCTTGGTCCAGCCCTCGGCCTGGAGGAAACCCCTGCGCCCCAGGCCTCATTGTATTGTCAGGATTTCCTGTTTCCTGACCGCCTAACCTATTTATGGGCCACAATGGCCGCTTCCCAGGGGAGGCCCCTACTGTACTTGGGCCTTCTCCACAGATCCCATCGTGGGCCCAGCCTGCCTTTTCTCTGGGGCAGGGACACTGAACGGGTCACCTCACGTGCTAATCCAGTAGGTTGACAGAGCCTGCCAGACATAGCGTGAGGACTCTGAGGCTCCATCTGGGCTCAGCAGGTGCTCCATCGGCCACGAACGCTGTGCGGGGCTGGGTGACGGCTGTCCTAACTTCTCATCTCCTACTTCCCTTCCCTCCACCACAGGTCCACTCCCTGCTCTGAACATGCCCTGCCTTTTCCCGGGTTTCCCTGGTAGCTCAGAAGGTAAAATATTCACCTGCAAGGCAGGAGACCCGGGTTTGAGCTGAGTTGAGAAGATCTCCTGTAGAAGGGAATGGTAACCCTCTCCAGTATTCTTGCCTGGAGAATCCCATGGACAGAGGAGCCTGGCAGGCTGCAGTCCATAGAGTCAGATATAAGTGACTGAGTGCTTTTTCCTGCCCCAGGGCCCTTGCTTGTGTTGCACCTCTGATGTCTCAGGTCCTCAGCAATTAAATCAGGCAAGATTGACTCAATGGACACAAGTTTGTGCAAACTGTGAAGAACAGGGAAGCCTGGCGTGCTGCAGTCCATGACGTCGCAAAGAGTTGCACATGACTTAGCGACTGAACAATAACAAGATACATTACATGAAACAGGCACTGTTCAGCTCAACAATTCTTACTCAACCTTCAAGGCCCCGATTCAAACGTCACCTCATCCAGCAGGTGTTCCTGTGCCCCTAAGACTGCCTCCCCGTTCCTCTTCCCCAGCCCTGATATCATTCTATAAGTGAGGCTACCAGGTCAATTCTGAGCTCAAGCTCCCGAAGCAGAACCCGAGATGCAATATTTATGCAAGTGGTTTACTGAGAATCTCAGTTCGTGTGAAAGTGAGGGAAGCAGGGAACAGGGCAAAGGAGGCAGCCCACCAGGATGAGGCTTCAGGAGAGCTCTTGCCTAAGCCTGATCCCGGGGACTCTGGAGGGTGAATGGTTCTGAAGACACCATGGACTCTGGAGGCTGGGGGACTGCACTGCTATCTGCCCACATCGGTCAGCCTCAGTTCATTACTCCCGGGCATCTGTGGGTTATGCAGCTCCCATCAGCCAAGAGCAGCCTTGGGAGGGGGTGAACTGAGAGCAGCCCACTGCACAGCACCAGGTGCACCAGACCGGGGATCAGGGCGCCTGTGAGCAGTGCCTGCCTCAGGGAGAGTCCAGCGTTCCCACCAAGTGGGAGCTACCCAGGGCTGCTGTGGCATCTGAGGCACCCCAGAGCTCAGAACCGTGCACCAGCAGACAGATGTGACACGTGACAGCTGAGCCCAAGGAGGGCAGCAGCTTCAGGGCTGCTGCTGGCTGACTCAGTGGCCCAAACCCGGGTGTGTGGGATCACCTTGCTCCAGTGCCTTCCCAGGAGGCCTGAGGTCTATGCCACCTGGCCTCATCTCCTCTGGTTGTGTCCCACTTCCCTCCCCTTGGTTGGGCTCACTGTGCATCCAACAGGCTCGAGGAGAGCTGCAAGCCTCTGTGCCAAGGATGCTCAGGACCTCTCCCCAGCCCTGTCCACCTCCCACTCCTCTCTCTGCCTTGAGCATCATCCCCACACAAGTCACCCCTAGACGGGCAAGTGGAGTGGAGTGTTAGTTGCTCAGTCGTGTCTGACTCTTTATGACATTAGGGACTGTAGCCTGCCAGGCTCCTCTGTCCATGGGATTCTCCAGACAAGAATACTAGAGTGGGTTGCCATTCCCATCTCTAAAGAATCTTTCTGACCCAGGGACCGAACCCAGGTCTTCTGCTTTACAAGTGGACTCTGAGCCACTAGGGAAGTGGCAAGCAACTCCCTAAATAACCTCCTCCTCCTGGAAGCCTCCCCAGACCCAGACTCAGGAAATAGGTGATACTGGGGAAGGGGCATGGTTTGGGCTACTTCCTGTCCCCTGCTGGTGGGTAGGGGGCGGGGGTGGGATGGGGATGGGGGGTAGGAGGTGGTCTCCAGGCTGACCAACTAAGGAACTGTTCTCAGCGGCCTTGGCCATCCAGCCAAAGGCCATGGGGTTTAGACCCTGATGAGGGGGGTTGGGGTACAAAGCTGCTGGAGAAGGGCTGGGTCCCTCCAAGCAGCCTGTGGGGGGAGGCATTCATGTCCTGGAAAGGGGTGGGGCCAAAGGGATGTCGAGAAGCCTCACTCAGCATCCTTACCCTGCTCACCCTCTGTTCGGGGAGGTGTGGAAAAAGTGGCAGGGTTGGGGGCAGGCAGAAGAGCAGGAGGAAGGGGAGTGTGCCTGTGTTGATAACCCTACCAGGAACCAGTCTATGCTTAAAGGAAGGAAGAGAGAAAAACAGCCCACATCCGGGACCACCAGGCAGGAAGCCAGAACCCCAGCCCTGCCTCACGTGCTTTGCAACCTGAAGCTCTGGGCCCCTGGGCCTCAGGCTCCTCAGATGAGTGACAAGGAGTTGGAGCCCATGGCCTCTGGGGATCCTCTAGGCAAGAAAGGGCCCTGGTCCCTCGAGAGAGGCTGCTCTTCACGGGGGCAGGACAAGGAGCCTCAGAGCCCTGGAGGGAGGAGGAGGCGCCCAGGGGCAGTACCTGCATCAGTCAGACTGGGCTCCAGTCTCAGGACAGCCACTGGCCCATCTCTGAGCTGGGAAAGGGGGACAGTAATAGCAGCACCTGTCACCAGAAATGGTATGAGTGCAGTGGGTATCCAGGGGCCTCAGGGACATGTTCCTGCTCCGCTCATCTTGGCGTCTGTGACCCTTACATCAGCCCTATTAAGGAAGCGAGACAAGGGCACGCCCATATCTCAGATGACAAAACTGAGGCTCCAGGTGCTCGGCTCAGGCTGCTCCTTTCCCTCTGATGCACCCTGCCTCTCCCACACCCATGGCTGCAGGCGATGATGGCCAGGCAGCACCTGTATGCATATGTGTGCACACACACACTCACACACACACTCACACGCACACACCCTGCCCCCTCTGCAGGGCCACCATGGGTTCAGCTCTGCTGAGGTGGGAGTCGGGAGCACAGCACGATTTTTCCAGCTGCTGGGCTCCTCCTGCCAAAAGGGGAGGGGGGAAGGAATGGAGCTGGTTCCAGGATGGGGTAGGGTGGGGTGGAGGGGTGAAGTGGCGGGAGGCTGCCTGTTCCATGGAAGGATGGGTTTTTCCCTGGAAAATCTCCTGCCCTCCACCCCCTCCCCCAGCTGCCTTTTCCTGGAACAAAGGCTGGGGGTGAACAGGAGCTGGTCCCACCTGGACAGATGCTATGACTCCTGCCAGCCCACCTTGGTCCCAGAGTTCTGGCCCCAACCCCATCGGGGAACTCAGGCCCCTGACCACCACCCTGCCTCACAGGGGGAAACCAAGGCAGATGGTCAGAAAACCACCTTCCTCCAAAATATTGGATCCTGTCATCCCAGAATAGGATGGTGCAGCCCACACCCTTGGAGAGGTCTTGGTGGCCAGCCCCCTGCCTCGGGAAGACCAGGGCTCCAACGAGGGGGCACTTCGTTCTGAGGGCCTGTTCTGTTGTTTTATCAAAAAGTTCCTGCTTCTGTGCAACTCAATTGTCCCCAGTGGAGGATAGCCCAGCCCCCGCCATGCCCGCACCTCCCTCCCGGGCCAGCGAGGATTGGGGTGGGGTTGTGGGGCGTGGGGCGGGCAGTGGGAGGTCAAGGCTGGGGAGGTCTGGGGAGAAGGCCTCTGGCTTTTCACCTGCTCTGCTTTCTGCTCTGGCTCTGGCTCTGGCCTCGGTGCCCTCATCCTCCCCTTCCCCCACTCTGCCCCTTTCCCGCTTTCTCCCCACCACCCTCTCTCTTCCTCTGAATCTCTCTTGTTCTCGCCTTCGGGTATGCTCCTCTCTATCCTAGGTGCTCTCTCACTTTCACTTTCCTTGGCTTTCTCCTTCACTGCCTCGGTCCGTCTCTCTTTTCCTCTTTCTCTCTGCTTTGCTCACCCCTCCCGGTGTCCCCGTCTCTCCCCCTAACTCTCCAGCACTCTCCTGCCTGAGAGCCAGCTTCCTGCAGGTATCTCCCCAAATTGTTCCACCAGCTCCTCAGCCTACCCCTCCTCCCTCGGTGCTCCCCCAGGGTCTCACCATCCCCCGCCCGGGGCCGCCGTGTGCTCCCCACTTCCACCTGTCTCCCTCCAAAGGCAGGTCTCTGTCCAGGAAAGAATGTCAGAGCTGCAGTGCGAGGGACCTGACACAGATTAGGGCTGAGAAATCCAGGTAAAGATGAGCCTGGAATGAACAGACCCAAGAAGAGGCCAGCAGAGGTGGCACCCCAAAATAGCAGAGCTGGGGTGGGGGGATTCTGAAATTACCAGCACAACCCCTGCCTTTTGCAGCTGGTAAGTCGGGGAGCCCACTGCGGGGTCCTGGGCAGGCAGCCCCCTGACCCAGTGGTGCAGAACTCTCTGGTTGATGCCAGCCCAGCAGGCAGCCCTGTGGCCCAGCAGACTGTAAATCATCACCATTGTCTGGCCTGGCCCCAGTCTCGCCTGTACATTAAAAGGAAGGACACAAATCTCCCAGAATGCGGCCCCTCTGCCTGCCAGTCCAGAGAGGGCTGACGCGGCAGAAGAGAAAAAGGGTCTTTATGCCCACAGGCAGAAGGGCACTACATCCCCTCCCAGTCCCCTGACATTGCCCTCTGGTGAAAGGAGCCTCTGTGATGCTCCCTGAAACGGGCCAGAGCAGACGCAGCATCCTCCCCAGACAGGAGGCAGAACAGGCGGCTGGGGGGGTGTGGGGGTCTCTGCCCCGCAGTGAAGACGGTCACAGGCCATACTGGGGGAGGCATCTGGGCCCAAGGACCTGAGGAAGAAGCCCTGGGCGGGCAGAAAAGGAGAAAAAAGGCACTCATACGGCAGCACGGAAACGGGGTTAGAGGGGCTGCGTCCTGTGTCCACACAGCCCTGGCCTTTCACAGCTGCGGAGGAGCGAATTCCTGTGGAACTGGCCGCAGAGGAGGGGCAGACCCCCCGCCCCCTCAGTCTCGCTGACCACATTCTCACCTCCTCCAAGCCTCACCCACTCTGCTTTCCCTGCTTCTTGAGTCACTTGGCACAGCCCATGCAGGTACTTTGCAATGCTGTCCCTCCCACCTAGGATGCTGTTCCCTGAGTCTACACTGTCCCCTTCCCCAGTACCCCCCACCCCTCAGGGCTGGCTCTATTTCCTCTTATCCCACCTCCTCACCTTCCAGTCTACTGTATCACTTGTTATGTCTGTATTTTTATACAAAGCCTTTTAAAAATTATTTATTTATATTTGGCTGCACTGGGTCTTCTTGGCTGCATGTGGGCTTTCTCCAGTTGCAGAAAGCAGGGGCTACTCTAGTGGCAGTGCACAGGCTTCTCATTGCAGTGGCTTCTCTTGTTGCAGAGCACAAGCTCTTGGCCCATGGGCTTCAGTAGTTGTGGCACACGGGCTTCGTTGTTCCATGGCATGTGGGATCTTCCCGGACCAGGGATCGAACCTCTGTACCTGCATCGGCAGGCCGATCCTCAACCACTAGACTATCAGGGAAGTCCCTGTTATGTCTGCATTTTGGGGGTCAGTCTCCCCAGTCGCAACGTGAGTTCGATGAGGAAGCCTGCATTCATTTTTCATTTATCTCTTGTCCCAATGCCTGACACACAGTAGGTTCTCAATGACTATATCTTTGAATGAATGTATAGCTCATTTCACTTCTCCTTTCTCCTACCCTGAGGGGGAGGCACAATGGTTCTCCATCCAGAAACTGAGGGATACTTCTCAAGTTATGTAGCAAAAAAGAAGTGGAACTGGGATTCAGATTCAAGGCTATCTCACCCCCACAAAACCATGCCTTTAATCCATGTATTCACTATCTCCCTGTGACAGCTACCCACACACACCAGGACTTGGCCAGATGGGACCCCAAGGAGAGAAGGGCTTAGCCCCCAGGGAACGTTTGGACGGCCCCATGCCTCCCTTTCAGATTGGATGGGGGGCCCAAGGCCAGGTCCTCCAGCAGAGCTCGGTCCCTGTGAGAACCAGGGAGCAGCTCCCCCGCCCCCCCACACCTCACCTCTGCAAGTCTGCCCCTGCCCAGCTGTGCATCATTAGGCTGGATTCCTCCTCCTTCTGGAAACTTAGCGCCCCTCTTCCCACCCCTCATCAAGTGGGGCAGCAACACCTGCTCAGCAGGTCCACCTGTAAGCACCACAGGTGAGAATGTGCAGAAACGGCTCCCGGGACCAGACTAGAAAGCTGCAGACCCCTCTGCAAAGGCCCGAAGCTGACCAGAACCTGGGGTGGGAAGGGCTCCAGGGAAAGGCTTGGTCCCCCTTGGCCCCCAGCTGGAGGGAGGGTTCAACTTGGGGCTGCCAAAGCCCTGAGTCAGCCGGCCCTGAAGAGCCAGGCAGCCAGGGAATGGAGCACCAGGGGCCCCGGGGGCCTACTCCGTGGGTGGGGACGGTCTCCCCACGGGAGAGTAAAGCCACTCAGGCCAGGAGCCATTGGAATCTGTCTCATCCAAGCCTGATCCAAAGACCTGGGTGATGCTAGCAGTGGTCCCTGAAAAGGGGGCTTCCTTATAAAGGATAAACATGGGGCTGCCAACCTCTCCAGACTGCCTTCATGCCCCCATCCTACCACCCCATCCCCACAAGTCCACAGTGTCCCCTAGGGCCCCTCCGAGCCAGGGACAGGGCCTTAGCGGACAGCGAGCTGGGCCCTTCATCGTGCAGATGGGGAAATCATCTCAGGGAGGAGCAGTGAGCTGCCGGGGGTCACACAGTCAGCCAGCGGGCCCCAGCTCTTTCTGCCCCAGGCCTCTCACCTGGCTTAGCTCCAAGGACAAGCTGCTCAAGAGCAGCTGTCTCTCATGGTGCGGGTTGGATGCTCTGCAAAGGCAAGCTCTGACCCTGGAGTGGAGACCCCGAGAAGTGTATCCTCTCGCCCCATCTCTCAGCACCCCGACCCCAGCCACGTGGAGTTTCTTGCACTTCCTCAAGTTGGCTGTCTGTAGCCTTTGGCCACGCCGTCCCTTCTGCCTGGAAGGTCATCTCCCCTTTCTTTTTCCCAGAAAATCTGTGTCCATCCCTCAGCTCTCAGTGCAAACCGTAGACACGGCTTCCCCCAAGGAGCGCTCCCTCTTCTTCCACTTCCATGAAGCCAGGGCTCTGACGCCCTCTCTGGGTTTCTGCCCAACGTAAAAGCTGCACTCCAGCTCCCAGCACTGTGGCCGGTACACAGCAGGGGCTTCATGTTTGCTCAGGCAGGGAGACTGTGAATGAACCAATGAGCGCCTCACGGTGGAGGGCCTCTAGGATTGGGGGCAGGCCGCAGGGAGTATGGCCCTCCTCTCTCAACCTTGCCCGTCTGGATGGAGGGGAGGAGAGGAGGTCCCGCTCTTTCCCCACCACCTTCCTCTCAGAGGGGCCGACTCCATCCCTGTTCTCTTGGGCCCACTTCTCACCAAGTCCAACTGCTAACTGCCCCCTTCTCTATTTCCTTGTTCAGATTCCAGACAGAAGGACTCAATGGCCATGTCCTGGGTCACTGACCAGCCCACAAGTTCATCATCCAATCTCCTTCTGCCAGGGGCCCAGGGGCCACCTCCCAGGCAGCTAATCCACTAAAAAAAATTTTCATTCATTTATTCATTCAAAAAATTTGCTCTGAGCACTAAGATGTGCCAGGCACTATCTTAGGTACTGGGGATACAACAGGGAAGAAATAAGACATGGGCCCTGTCCTTTCAGGCGCACAGTCCTGCGGGCTGGTCTCCCTTTCCTACATTCCTGGGAGCCTCCGTCTTCCTTCCTGGGAAAGATGTCTTTGTTTCTCCTCTCCAAGAAACCCCTTGAAGCAGGCAGAGACACCTGGGCCAGAAAGAGGCTGACCACCATGACATCCATGAGGATGATGAGCTGAGAACAACCGTCACCATGACAACAACCCGCCCAGGGCTGGGTCCTGCCCTAAGCACAGTCCCCTCATGCTTTCAGTGAACCCCGACAACAGGCCTATGAGGCGAACGAACATCACTACTGTCATTCCTGTCGCTGTAAAGCGGGAAGGCTCAGTCGCTGAGTTCACAGGGCTGATAAGCAAGCAGTGGAGCCAGGATGCAAGCCCGCACTGGCACACCCTACAGGGAAGGGCTTAACCACGGGCCACTTGGCTTTTCCAGGCTTACAGGAGGCACATCCATTCATCTCCCTGCCCTACAGTGACCCCACAGGGAGGAAGGCCAGATGTCCCAGAGGCTCTGGTCTCCATCAAACTTGCTTTCTGCTGGGAGGGCGGTGCTGGGGAGGGCCTGCCTGGAAGATAGGGCAGCCCAGTCGCTTACAGGCAGCTCATTCAGTGAGAGACACCCCAACCTCTACCCTGCAGCCCCAGTCCTGGTCACGGGGACTCCCGGGGCCCATTTGGAAAGGCTGTCTCCACCTTCCCCACCCTCTCCAGCTGATGCCGACTACATTCATGACACGGGCTCTGTTTTCTACAGACCATGACCTCCTCCCCAACACCCTCCGTAATTAATCATGGCTCTGGTCCTGCTCGCCCACCCCATGGCCAGGTCCCGACACGGCCATCCACCTCTCCTGGTCAGAAGCCAGTGACCAACTCAAAATAACTATTTCCCTTCCCTCCAACACAACTGTCTTTCCCAGGGAGGACAACAGCTGCAAGGGATTAGGTGCGGGGAATGGAACCAGAGAACCCCCCACCCACCGAGCTGGAGGCTGGGGCCAGGGAACATGGAGTAGGAGCCTGCCCCACCCCAGTGTCCGGCGCCCAGGGCTGCCTGCGCCTGGAATAAAGTCCTCTTCCCCAGGAGCAGGAGCTGAAAGAAGGGAGCAGAGCACCAGCGCCTGCCCCAGCTCAGCCCACCCGTGGCCGGGACTAGGCCCTGCAGCCTGAGGCTACTGCTTGAAAGTCAGGTGTAAAGGCACTGTGTGATCTGGTAACTGGAAGCCAGAGTTCCCCTTTCCAGGCCTCTGCTCCTGTTGTTCCCTCTGCCTGGACTTGGTCTTTCTACTACGGCCTGGTGTCCACAGCTCCTGGCCCCCAAAGTCCTCCTCCACAGAGCCTTCATGTGGTGAAATCTCCCCTCCAATCTGGAGTCTATGGGATGAATAGACTCATTCCCTCATGCCTCTAACAAAAGACGTTACACCTTTTACCTGATCACACAACCATCTCTGATGGTCCTGCTCATGAGAGCGGACCCTGGGTAAGGGCAACTCAGTGAGAGGGCAGGGCCACCCTCAGCTGGAGGAGATAGGGGGCTCTTGGAAGACTCTGGAGTTGAACTGAACTGGACAGGCTTCACTTGGAACAGTGACCCCTCACCCAAGGTCAGCTCAGCCAAAGGGCAAGGGCAGATGTGATGGGGTCGGGGAGCGAGCTCTGAGCTGAGACCCCCAGGCAGGGCTGTGGCACAGGGGCGCCAGCCGCGGTACAGATTTTCCCACCTTGGGGCCTGCGGCTTCTCTGTGGACGGCCCCTCTGTGCCTGTGTCATTCTGCCCTGGGGCCACTCAGAGGTCACCTTGCCCCTCACTCGCACCTGCGGCTCCACCTCACTCCGCAGACAGACACCCATGGTCCCTGTGTCTCTTCCCTGAGGTGGCAGGATGGATCATGGCTTTCTCCCTGCAGGTCTTGGTCACGAGGGCTCTCAAGCCACACTTTCAGGCCAGCCCCTCCCTCAGCAAACACGAGAGCGAGAGCTGGTGTGTCGACACACCTTTGTCAGGCAGGAGGCACGTCGCCCTCCCACCCCCAGCCCGTCACGTCCGGATGAGGTTACACAGTGACCAAGGTCAGTGATCGAGGTCAGGAGTAAAAGGCGACGCTCACCTCCTCATAGGTTTTGAATTTGCGTCCCACTCCTAAGGCTCATCACCTAAAATCCACCCTAAGTGTTTGTAACTAAGCCTCCAATCCCTTGTGGCTCAAAGGGAGGCCCGTGGATCAGCAGCATTAGCACAACCTGTGAGCTTATTAGAAATGCAGAATTTAGGGGCTCACATCAGACGTGCTGAATCCAAACTCGCGTTTTAACAAAATCCCTAGATGATTCCTAGGCAACATTAACGTTTGAGAAGCCTGCTCAGATCCACTTTTAAGGAAACGATTCTGCTACACTGAACTTTTTTGTATGTCCGACTCTTTGGGACCCCATGGATTGTAGCCTGCCAAGCTCCTCTGTCCACAGGATTTTCCAGGCAAGAATACTGGAGTGGGTTTCCATTCCCTTCCCCCCGGGGATCTTCCTGACCGAGGGATGGAACCTGTGTCTCCCGCATTGCAGGCAGATTCTTTACCGTCTGAGCCACCAGGGAAGACCCTTTTTTGACAGTGGTGGTAAAATCTTGTTTTGTTGAAATAAGCATTTAAAACAGCATTGTCCCATCAAAATTTCCTGTATCTGCATTGCCCAATATGGTGGCCATCAGCCATGTGTAGCAGCTACAGAACGCTTGAGATCTGGCTAGTATACAGAAGGATGGAATTTCAAATTTATTTTAAATTAATTAAAAGTTAATTTAAATAGACATAGGTGGCTAGTGGTTACTGTATTAGCATGAACCCACTTCATTTTCTTCAGGTCTGCCAACCCAGGAATCTGCTGCCTGGCTCCCTTCCCCAAGAGAATATGCACAGCCCTGAACTCCTTGTTACAGTATGAAACCGTGATACAAGAAGAAACACGGATTCTGGTCTTTGGCCCCAGCTCTTGGCCAGAGCTCCTAAAACCTCTGCAGTTTTGTAAACTCCTAAGCAGCAAAGGTGCTTCTGTTCTGATATTTGGCCTTTGACCTCAGTTCCTAATACAGAGGTCTAAATCCCTGGGAATTTTCTGGGTGATAGGAATGTTTTGTTCTAAAGAAGTGACTTTTGGTGGGTTCCTGGATGGGAGCTGGTTACCTGGAAGACCAAACCATAATTAGAAGTTCAGAACTTTCAGCCCCTCCCCATCCTCTAGGGAGAAGAGTGTGGCTAGAGATTGAGTTAACCATTAACCACACCTACATGATGAAGCGTCCATAGAAATCCCTAAAGTACAGGCTTTGGGGAGCTTCTGCGCTGGGGATCACACCCATGTACAGAAAGATGGTGCACCCCAACTCCACAAGGACAGACGTTCCTGCAGTCAAGAGCCTTCCAGACCTGGCTTTCTGTGTCTCCCATCTGTATCCTTGACCACATTCTTTACTACATAATAAACTAGTAAATGCATTTATTCTTGAGCCATCATGGCAAATGATCAAACCTGAGGAGTGGGTCAGGGGAATTCCCAATTCGTAGCTCAGTCAGACACAAGTGTGGGTAACCTGGGGACCCACTACTGGCAATCAGCCTCTGAGTTGGGAGTGGAGGGGGCTGTGGAACTGAGCCCTTAGCCTGTGAAATCTGATATGAACACCAGGTAGACAGCATCAGAACTGAATTGTAGGACCCCTAACTAGTGCTGGGGCTTCCCTGGTAGCTCAGGTGGTAAAGAACCCACTTGCAATGTGGGAGACCCAGGTTTGATCCCTGGGTGAGGAAAATCCCCTGGAGAAGGAAATGGCAGCCCACTCCAGTATTCTTGCCTGGAGAATGCCATGGACAGAAGAGCCTGGAGGGCTACAGTCCATGGGGTCTCAGAGTCAGACACGACTGAGTGACTAACACACACACACACACACACACACACAGCTGGTGCTGGAAAACTGGTAGGTATCAGAAGTATTGTATGAATAGAGGAAGACATCAAAGTTTTTCTCTTATGTGGTTTCACAGACAAGGCGGGAAAACTAGTGCCTCTGAAGACCAGGGAGCCCCAGTTGCAGGGCAGGTGGCAGCCACCCGGGGTCTCCACACCAGGTGATCTCAGCCTCCCAGGGAATGAGTGATGCCCTGAAGCATCTTCAGCTTCAAGCGCCTCCTCGGGCAAGGGCGGTAGAGAGGGACAAAGCTAATGCACAAATCCCACTGGGAAGCCCAGGGGCCCCTCAGGGGCTTAGCGCCTCTGCTCCATTTCTCTTCCTTAGGGTTTCCTGGGGGCGAGGACTGGTGAAGGGCCTCTCCCCTCCCCTGCTGCTCTTCCAGCCCACAGACCAGAGTGAGCACAACTTGTGGGAACGAATCTCTACTCTCTGTAAGCAGTGCAGATATATCAGAAATACCTTTCCCTAAGAAATAAAGAAGGAGAAATTCTTTCCACTGGGGAAGTGAGTCAATTCCAAAATATGCAATGGCCAGAAGCATTTTACATATACCTCTGTCTGTCCCCGTTAATATGGAGCATGCATGGGAAGTTGGCAAGCCCAGCCATCCAAGACCTTCAGAACGGTTTACTCCGGAACTCAGATGGGATGGGTAGCTCATCCCTCCTCCCACCCACGCACACTCAACAGAGAATCCACATTCGGTCCTGCTGTCCACTCGGCCTCACAGTCCCCACACAAGCGCGTCATAGGAGAGTGCATAGACACTTCCCCGAGGTTTAGGAACAGGTGACGTGAGTCTTTTTTTGCATGCTCACTGTCAGTTTCGTACTTGTGGTCTGAGACGTGCTTTTACAACATACCACGTGCAGTAGCTGGCTTGGAGGGGAGAGATTTCAGTTTTCCTCTACCTCCTCTGACAGAGGGGCTCAAGGTTCACCAGGACCCACATGTTGGCTTAGGTCACTTTCCAGCACCAAGAAGAGAGGCCCAGGCTTGGGAGCATGCTTTAGGCTTCAGGGGCAGCACCGGATGGGAGGTGGATTTGAGGGTGACTTGGAACTCAAGTAGTCACGTATGGATGTGAGAGTTGGACCATAAAGAAAGCTGAGCACCCAAGAATTGATGCTTTTGAACTGTGGTATTGGAGAAGACTCTTGAGAGTCCCTTGGACAGCCAGGAGATCAAACCAGTCAATCCTAAAGGAAATCAGTCCTGAATATTCATCGGAAGGACTGATGCTGAAGCTGAAGTTCCAAAATTCTGGCCACATGATGCGAAGAACTGACTCATTGGAAAAGACCCTGATGCTGGGAAAGATTGAAGGCAGGAGGAGAAGGGGACGACACAAGATGAGATGATTGGTTGGCATCACTGATTCGATGGACATGAGTTTGAGCAAGCTTTGGGGGTTGCTGATGGACAGGGGAGCCTGGCATGCTGCAGTCCATGGGGTCACAAAGAATCAGACACGACTGAGCGACTGAACTGAACTGCAACCCAAAGGCTAGTGTGTGTGTGGACTGATTCTACTGTATTTCCTGATTTTACTGTATTCCCTCCCAAATACCAGAAGGATTCACAGCTTAAGACTTTATGGAAAAAAAGAACTGGGGGGAACCCATGTGATGAGGGAACTCACAAAGGCCCTTATTAATATTTATTACCCGCACGCAATAAAACAGCAGAGGTTCTCGGTGACATTTTTCACCCTTTAATAAGGGGTTCTGTCCAGTGTGTTTCCATATCCCACCCTTGCACACTGTTTTGCTTTGCCTCAGACACCATGGATACCAAGAAGCACAATTTTTCCAAGGCTCACGCTCCATCCAGATGTTCGGTGCCTTATGGATTTACAATTTGGAAGGGCCTCTATTGCAGCCCAGAGGTACTCGTGGTTTGCATTACAGGACTCCATATTTTCAGGTTACGGAAAAGGAATTGAGATGTAAAGTTAGGCAGTAGGATTTTGTAGAAAGGCAACGTAAGCATCTGGGAGGTAGGGGGCCAGAGTTGGTTTGCTTTATTTACCCTCTCCTTTCCTCCCCGCATCTGATTTCTCCGCACTCAGAGGTACCACTTCAATGCTTGCTTGCTCTACCTTGGAGCAGCTTCAAGTGACAGAAACACCAAAACCCACCAGGGGCAGATGTCGATCTGGGCCAGATTTAGATCTCCTGAAAGAGAATCTGCATTTTGATGAGCTGGGCGCAAGAGCCTGCATTTTAATAAGCTAGGGCTAAGTCATCTAAATTTGACTTTTTTTTTAATTGAGAAACATAATCAGAAGAATATATTCAATGGTGTGTGTAATTCAAATAGTAATGAAGCAAACATCTATGAGTAAAGATGTTAAGAAATAAAGCATCGATAGTCCTGAGAAGCCCCTAGAGTGCCTCCCCCATCACTTTCGTCCCCCACCTCTAGGCAAAGCGCTCTCCTGAGTTTTGAGATAGTCTTCTGCCTGTTGCTACAGGAGTCCCCAAAGGGATACATTCCAAGACACCCTGTGGATGCCTGAAACCCTGTAATAAGCATGAGCTCAACACTTTGCGACCCCATGGATTATACAGCCCACCAGGCTTCTCTGTCCATGGGATTCTCCAGGCAAGAATACTGGAGGGGGTTGCCATGCCCTCCTCCAGAGGATCTTCCTGACCCAGGTATCGAACCTGGGTCTCCTGCATTGGCAGGTGGATTCTTTACCACTGAGTACGTTCCAAGACTCACCATGGATGCCTGAAACCCTATATATACTACTATATATACTACTTTCCCCCCGATATATACATGCCTATGCTTGTGCTTAGTCACTCAGTCGTGTCTGACTCTGTGTGACCCATTCGACTGTAGACCCAATCTCCACTGTCTACAGGATTTTTCAGGCAAAAATAGCAGAGTGGGTTACCATTTCATTCTCCAGAATACATGCCTATGATAAAGTGTAATTTATACTTTAGGCACAGTAAGAGATGGACAAATAATAAAATAGAACATATGTAACAATACACTGTAATGAAAGTTATGTGAATGCGGTCTCTCTCAAAATATCTTACTGTACTATACTCCTCATTCTTCTTGCAATGTGAGATGATAAAATGCCTACCTGATGAGAGGAAGTGAGGTGGGTGACACAGCATTAGGCTACTACTGACCTGACAATGTCAGGTGGAGAATCATCTTCTTCAGGTGATCCTGTGTCATGAAGCCATGACAATGTCCATGGTGGATGGTCAGAGGCAAACGATGGTGATGGCTGGACATCCCAGGTACAAGATTTCATCATGCTACTCAGAATGCCCCACAATTTAAGATTGAATTATCTCTGGAATGTTCCATTTAAAATGTTTGGACTGCAGTTGACTACAGAGAACTGAAACCAGGAAATGCAAAATTGTGGATAAAGTGGGACTACTGTATAGACTGTCATTTATAAATGCATCCTAAACAATAAATTGTTTTGTCTATTTAAAAATTGTATAGAAGTAGAATCATCCCTACTATACTTCGCCTTGCTGTCTTCACGCTGCTTTATGGTTGTGTGGTTCTTCTGTTGTTGCACCTAGCTGGAATTTGTCCCTTTTCATGGCTGCATAGTATTCCCTTGGGTGAAGTTAACACAAGAGATCTAATCTATTGTTCACAGGTGGACACCTCGCCCCACCCAGCTCTTAGGTAAGTTTCATGTGTTTTATCATAAGGCTATTGTTAGGAGGAAACAGCAAGTTAAAGAAGTCAAGTGATTTAAGAGCCCAGCACAGACGCATGAGTTGAAACCTGCTTCTACCACCACTGTGTGAGCTTGGACACAGTAATCTCTGGGCCTTGGTTTTCTCATCAGTAAAATAAGAATAATAGTTTCTATTTCAGTGTCGTGATAATTCAGTAAAACAAATACATGTAAAGTAGTTAAAAGTCATTCTGGTCCATTCAAATACTTTCAGTTAAGGAATGGGAACGGTGACTTTATCTTACTCCATATTCTGTGTACTGTTTGAATTTTGCATGAGCCTATGCTACTTTTACAATCCATTAAACACAAACCTTTGCCCCACAGCTTTCTATCCTCAGCCTCAGGCCCTGAAGTTCAGCTAAAGTGCAACCATGAAGGAACACCCCAGGCGAACCCTCACCGCAGAGGCAGAGCTGAGTCTAGTCTTCCTGAGCAGCCAGCTCTAGCCTGGCCCAGCCTCCCAGGCAGACATTATCTTTGTTTTTACAGTATTTTTTTTTATTTGACTGCACCGGGTCTTAGTTGCAGTGGGCAGGATCTTTTAGCGATGGCTTGCAAACTCTTAGTTGCAGCATGTGGGATCTAGTCCCCTGACATGCGTTTCAACCCAGGTCCCCTGCATTGGAAGCTTGGAGTCTTAGCCACTGGACCTCTAGGATATCCCCCGACACAGGCATTATCTGCCCCATCAACGCCTCTACAAAGAGGACAGCCAGCCACGGAGGAAGCAGGGGAATGCCAGCGCACAGGAGGACAAGGATGGCATATGACTCCCACGAGGGTTCTGTGTCCGTGTTCCACGCCTGCCACCATAAGAGTCGCTCAGCCCGACGCTCTCTAGGTTACAGTGTCCTCATCAGCAAAATGTGGGAAGAGAGGGCTAGACAGGAAGAGCTCCAACATCTTCTCCAGTGAATTCCTGACACTTGTTTTTGGCTAAGGCTGCCGAGGAGCTACGGAAATCAGCTTGGGGGGCTGTTCTCTGGCATAGTTGCCTCCTTGAGAAATGCCCCAGGAGGCGGCTGGACCAGCACCGTCAGTCTTACTGGGCTGGCTGTGGGGAAGCAGTGAACATGCTGGTAGCAAATAAGGGTTACCGTAGCAGGTAGGCTGTCCCCCTAGATGGGCCCTGTGGGAACAACTGCGTGGCTGTCCATTCAAGTTCACACCAATTAACCAACACTCCTATTTGGGAGGGAACTCCTTCTAAAACACACACCATGGCTTCCAAGGAGCCAGCTAACGTGACCCTGCCTGCTCCAGTTTCCTCAATCTAAGGTCACTCTGGCCCCGGCTCCGTGCAGGAGGCCTCTGGGCCCTGCAGCCTGTCCCTTCCTTCCTCCTTCCCTTGGCCCCATAATTAGCTGTCGTCATCTTCCGAGGGAGCTGGAGACTGGAGGGGCAGGGGCCGTCGCTGGTGCCACAGTTCACGTTGGCCGGGGTCCAGCTTAGATAATACATCCCATCACCCTCCACACCCCCTCACTTCCTCTTGGATGGATATGTGAAGCATCTGTGAAGTCAACAGCTGCCGCCTTCCACCCTGAAGAGGGTGGTGAGGTAATCCCCGTACTTAGTCTGACAAGGGCCTGGGGGAGAAAGGGGCTCTGTGTGGAGGAGAGTGCGTTACTGTGTTTCTCCGGACTTCCAGGAGCGCTCCGCCGATGTCCCGGCACCGGAGAGAGATGAGAAGTTGACCGGGTTTTCTCGCCTCCACAAAAGCAGCTTTCATCCCACAATAGACTCCAGATTGGAGGGGAGATTTCACCACACAGCGGCCAGAGACAAGAAACTCTGTTGACGTCCCAGAGTGCCCCACCCCCACCCATTTCTGAGGATTCCTCTGTAACCCAGAAGGCTCAGGACAGTCACACGGAGTCTAAGCACGGGAACCCTTGGGTGTTTAAGGATGGAGAAGCAGAGTCAATGTTCAGATGTGACTGGGGGTGGCCCTGAGAGAGCAGGCTGTCACCTGGGCCGACGGGTGCTCTGTGACAGAGCCGTGGTGACTCTCCAAGGAGAGTGACCGTGGCGAAGGTGGCTCCATTTGGTTAGCAGATGAGGAAGGCAAAGTCATCTTGGCTGAGCCTACCTCAGTGTCAGGCCCCCGACAACCATAAGAAACAAGAACTCAGTGAGTGTCTGAGGCAGCAGCAAGGCACCCTCCCCTCCAGGCCTCCACATCCTCAGTCTCAGCCACGCTTACCCAGAGTGCACGGTGCAGAGTAAGGATGTGGGACAACAGGGCTCCTTGCCACTTAACTTCTCAGGAGGCAGCCACGGTAGTGACCAATTCAGCCCTGTGTTTTTTTTTTTTTTTTTAACTTCTAATCAAAGTAAAAATGCCCACAATTCCAGTCTTATCCTGTGGGATGAAGCCAAATCCGGGGGAAGGTCGGTGAGAGCACGATATCCAGGGTGGCCTTTTGTTGTTTTTTGACTTTGAAATGTTATTACTAAATACGACCTCAAAGAAAATGTTTTTTATAGTATTGAACACACAAAAAAGTATATAAGCAAAAGCACCATTCTCTCCAGTAGTAATCACTGCACAGTTCTTATGCATCCTGTGAGATCTTGCAGGTGTAGTTACATAGGCTCTTCTCCGCCCCCAAACTGTTTTCCCTCCAGAAATATTCCATACGGTAGAGTTGTGTTAAGGGGTCAACTTTTGTAAACTCAGCTGTCTGTGGCAGGGTCATTTCACTAGCCCCAGGCACATGCCCTAGAGTAACTGGGAGCTGGGAGAGTGGTGTTAAGATGTCAGTTCTTTCAAGTGAGTCCAGTGGTTTTTTTAAATACTTTTCTTCTAGGTTCCTAAACTCAAGGCAAGTACTTCATCTGGAGCTCAAACAAGGAGGCGGTGATCCGTTCCAATGCTGAGGAACACTGGACGTGCTGATGGTCACACAAGGGCAAGTGAGGCTTCAGCGTGACGCCTTCCCAGGGGGTTTACGCGCAGTCTGGCATATACGCCGTTTCGTCTAAAGCTCCACTTGAGACCCGCCCCCCAGAATAAGATGATTCTAGGTGATACGCTATTCATGTTTCTTCCCATTTAGTTTATCTTGGGAGTTGTTCCAAATCAGCATCTATAGATGTCCTGTTCTTTCAGTGCTTACTGCAAGCTACTTCACCACATGAATGTATGGGATGTTCTTCGCAAAGAGTTCTATTTTCATACCATAAAGAAAGAGAAATGTCACCAATTAAAAAAAAACCAACACATAAACCAAGAACAAATTTACAAACCAAGAATATAACATTTTATTCATTTCCAGATTATGAGCACTACACAGCATATACATATATTTAGATAACATATAAAAGAAAGAACAAACCGTAGGAAGAAATATCGGTCTGAAACTGCCTTACGGGACCATCTTTAATTCTGTAAGTTCGTGGTAAATCTCTCTCCCCACACATCAAGGCAGGCAGCGAGATACACTCCAGCATTCACGTATCAAAGGACGGCTTATCCCCCACTGTACTTACAACGCATGGCATAGTCACTGGCGTCCACGACGAGGGATGCCAAACAGTAGGTAAAAGAACCACAGCACAGTGAACTAATACAAATATCTGTTTTTTTGCATTGTCCTCCAGATAGTTTCCTTTTTAAACTAAGAGTCATATCCAGGGTCTATCCCTTGAGCTGCGTTCCAGTTATTGCTGAAGGGAAAAGAAAAAAAAAAAAGAACAAATGCACCAGTTTAAGTTATTAGAAAATAGATGGTCAATGGCAGCGACCCCCTACCCCTAGGGACACTCAAGGGGATGCTGGCCCACGGGGCGGTGCATACGTGTCAGCAGTGGGCAGGCCCAGAAGCGCCCGTCATTGTGCCAGAGGGGAGGGGTCGGCTGATAACAATTGGGGCTGATGAAGAGGTTCAGATGGAAGATATTCTTCAGGGAAGGCCTGGGAGCAGGAAGGAGCAGGATGCCCCCCAAAGGGGCAGGGTCACTTCACGGAGGTGAGGCAGCAGCTCATGGGATTATTCCTGACTCCCTGCTGGTAGCAGGCCTAAGATCTTCTGATGTAAAGGCCCTCCATACTCCATGTCAACAGAGAGAGGGTCTGCACCTGACCTTGTAGAACGGAGCCCTTTCTGGGGACACAGTTTCTCCAACTCACTATCTGGCCTTCCTCTGAGGAAAGCCGGCTCACCTTTGCCTTGTTCTGAACTGGGAGATACAGTTTGAACTCTGCTGGCAGTTCGTCTTCTGAATAGAGTCTGTCTGAGAAGTAAACCCGTCGGATGCGACAGTTTGCATGGATCTGTGGATGCAAGACTTAAAATAAGTCTCTTAAAGTAAGAGGCAAATAATGACTGTCTTCCTTTTTTTCCTGACTCTCCTCCAGCCCCCTCACCCTGCATGGTGCTGTCACAAGCGTCATCTCTTTGGCATCTCCTCAGCTTGGCTTAGGCGGAGATTCTGACAAGAGGGAGATGTTGCTTGTTGTATTCTCCACCATGAGGCTTCCCTGGTGGCTCAGCGGTAAAGAATTCGCCTGCAATGCAGGTGTGGGTTGGATCTCTGGGTCAGGAAAATCCCCTGAAGGAGGGCATGACAACCCATTCTAGTACTCTTGCCTGGAGAATCCCGTGGACAGAGCAGCTTGGTGGGCTGCAGTCCATAGGGTTGCAAGAGCTGGACACAACTTAGTGACTACATCACCCCCACACTCCCTACTATTGCTGAGCCGATGCCTGAACAGGTCCTGAGCCTCTGAGGTTAAAGCCCCCTGGACGGTGACTTGGGAACTCTAGCCAGAAAGCCACAG
>NW_011495034.1:17196872-17246506 GCF_000754665.1 Bison bison bison | reverse complement strand
AGAAAGCCACAGAGTTCTGCCACCTAGGTCACAAGCTCGGAGCAAACAGAGTGCAGCCCCCTCTCCCATCTGGGGCTCCCTCTTGAAAAGGAGCCGGTACCTGCACCCTGAGGGTCTCAATGTAATTTGTGCCATAGGCCCGCCGAGTGAAGTCTGACAGGTTGAACTGAATCTGGTTCCAGCCGTCATCCAGCCGCATGGGCATGGTACAGATGAAGGGCTTGACCCGGGTGGTGCTCTGGTAGTTGCTTGCCCGAAACCGCCGACGCACGTTCTTATCATCTAGTACCTACGAAATATGGAGAGGAAGAATCACAGTAATTCCATCTTGGAGCAAACAACCTTGGTAAGACCAGGACCTGAAACTCCCACAGCCTGGTTTCCCAAGGCTGAGACCCAAGGGAGAATAAACAGACCCACATGGGTCACACTGGATGCAGATGGCCCGGAAATAGTGAGTTTATCTTGTCTGTTGCCAGGACGACATCAGCTGCTTATGACATATGACACATGCATCAGGCCCTCAGACCGTAGCATGATTCCATAAACATTCTTCCCTTTGAAAAATTAAAAATGCTAGACTAGAGACCAACAATAGCCAGCCTGATATTAAATAGTAACTTCCCAGATAGATACTCTTCCAATCCTCAAGCTTTGAAATCTTTGAACTATTGATTAGATTTTCTGGATGCTTTACTGCTTCTTTTAAAACTTGGCATGAAACTCAGATTACTAATACTGAAATTATGTCATAATAATAATGGCAGAATCAAGTGTACAGCAGAGGCAGAAAGGAATACATTCAAAAGGATGAAGATACTTTCCTACGGTTACTTTTTTCCCATAAATTGACCAGCCACCTCTCTGGTATAGTCGAGAGTGTACAGATTCACATGCATATGCTTACCTGTACTTCAAAGGTAAAATATTTCTTCAGGTTTTTGATGATCATGACAAGGAAGGGAAGTTTAATTCCCAGTGTTTTCTTTGGGTCTGCAGGACATGTGATATACGTGGTGCTGTAGAAAGAGGAAACACCAATAAACACACCACCAGCCTCTTCCTTTGTGATAGGCAAAGCAGTAACAGCCCAATAAGGTAAGCTGGAAAGCAGATCTAAAAGATCCAAAGATCCCTTAAACCTTAAGTTAAGCTAATGCTTCTAAAAAAAGTGCCAGACTCTGAAACAAAAGCTTAACACAGCGCTAGATACCAAGAAGAAAGTATCTGAAAAGCGAAAGCCAGGCCAGCAGATCGGATGAAGTTCTTCCAGTGAGAAAAGATTTAATTCTGTTCTAAGAAACTATTAAGTGAAAGAAAACCAAAACCAAGACCACTGTAACACTGAAAACTACACTGACCACCCACTGGGTGATTCTGGTAACACCCTCAACCTCCCCCCAAAAACACTGGGGTTAAATATTAATAACTAAGACTTACATAGCCCTTACTATGTGCTAAGCAGGTTTTATATATATTCACTTATTTAATCTTCACAATAATTCTCTAAGGAAGATGTATTGTTCTTATTCCTATTTTACAGATGAGGAAACTGAAGCCTGAGGGATAAAGTGACTTGCCCAGGGTGAGCCCTAAGCAGCAGAGCGGGATTCACACTGGACAGTCTCGCTCTGCAGTCCCCGCTATCAGCCTCTGTGATGTGCTGCCTCTGGGCATACAACGTCTCTGGGAGAACAGGCTGGCAACCTACCTGACATTTGTTCCTTCAATCTCTAGCACCAGGGACTGGATGTCATTATCAGTGATTCTTTTGATGTGGCCATTTCGTACCTACAAGGGAGAAAATTAAACTGGTGAGTACTGAAATATTTGGCAAAAATTTTGTTAAGATTTCAAAGGCTGAATGCAACTATTTAAAGAAAACTACAGTAGTCCAAGAGGCATTAACACAGAAGTTTGTGACATGATATGTTGAAGCTTCTATGTAAATAAGCCACGCAATTACCTCTAGATAGGGCCCAATCATCCACCACAGGAACTGCAGATAGCTGGGCCATCTATAAATCAGGACCAATTTCTTCCCAAAGAAATCAATTCAATTTCAATGTAGCTAATGTTTACCAAGTGTCTGCTAAGCACTAGGAACATTCCTAACAACAACAGCAATCTCAGTCCTAACAAGACCGACAACAAAAATCACAAGGTCAGACTTCCCTGGTATATGACTCTGCCTCCCAATGCAGGGGACACACTGGTTTGATCCTTGGTCTGGAAGATTCCACGTGATGTGGAGCAACTGAGCCCATGAGCTGCAACTATGAGCCTGTGGCTCTACAGCCCGGAAGCTGCAACAACTGAGCCCACGTGCTGTGCTGCACCTACTGAAGTCCATGCACCTAGAGCCTGTGCTCGACAACAAGAGAAGTCACCACAATGGGAAGCCCGTCCACTGCACGGACTAGCTCCCGCTCGCTGCAACCACAGAAAGCCCGAAAGCAGCAGTAAGGACCCAGTGCAGCCAAAAGATTAAACAAACAAATAAATGTGGAAAAAAAAATCACAAGGTCATTGGTGTTGTTTCCACTTGACAGATGTGGACACTGAGAGGCAGGGAGTGCAGATGACAAGCCCTAAGTAAGGAAGGCAGGAGTAACAGCCAGGCTTTCCACTGCCCGATACTGCCTCACACAGATGGTTCTTTGGCCAGAAAGGTCAAATGCTGAGTGTCACTGACAGGGAGGGTGGCAACCCAAAAGTGAACATATTATTCCCCGAGGTTTACTCTGACTTCACGCTTCCATATCTTCTTTTCCCTAAGTTTCTACTTTTTCAAGTATGACCTCAAGTCCCATCTGAGCCACACACAGACGCCTTCTTTAGTACTGTCAGCCTACACTGACCTCTCTTCTCTCTGATTTGCTTCTCTGGCTCATGCAGCCCAGACTACGTGATTCAGCACCTCACCCTGCGTTGTTTTGCACTGTTTGTGGCATATGTAGGGGTATATGATGGAGAGGAATCAATATGCAGTATGGACTCCTCCTCTCAAAAATTATTTAGGAAAGCACAATTATCTTCAAGTATTACATTCAAGCACTGTAGATGGACAGAACAGAGGCACACGGAGGCACTTCTGAGATGGGGCTGCCTCTTCAGGCTGAAAGTATTAACTAACACATGAAAAAGATCAAGCAGGGTTAGAACTGCATGCACCGGAAAGGTGAGCACATGGTCTCTTAATGGGTAGAGGGAAAGCGGCTGCCTGCGCCGTCACAGTCAGTGATTATCACGTGGCTCGCCATCAGACTTGCGTATAGGGAGAGAATACCGCACTGACTCTGACAGTTACACTGTTCAACATGGATTACTGGTAACATGGCATTCTGTCTTGAGACCTCAGCCTCTGTGAGCTCGTTTACTGTGAATTTGATCCACTTGTGGTGTGCTTGGTATTCCCCAGGTGACATTGGGTATTACTGCCCATCTTTTTCTGCAAGATGTAACTGAATTTTGTCGCCTCCAAAAAGTATAAGCACAACGGTAAGGATAGAGCATGAAACACTGTATGTTCTACAATGCTCAGTACTCTGCTAGGCATCAACTAAGCATTCAAATATTTGCTGACTTCTGGAATTTGTCACGCTAAGAGTTGGCACATCTGAAGAGATTCAAGGAGGGTTTTTTAAAAATTCCTGGATGACATATCCACCGTGGACTATTATGGGAGGCCAGAGATCCCAGGGTATATCACAAAGACAGTGCAGTTGCCAGCATCAAGAATGCCTTCCCACAAATCACCCTTCAGGACCCATTGTCAGAAACAGAATGCTGGGTGCATGGGCCCCGGGTCTCTGCCAAGGCAGCATTTCTGGATTCTCAAGTCACAGACACCACATTGAAGCTCAATCAAAGCTGGCAACATCCAGTGCCCTCCTGCTTTGAATTCCGGGCCTCTTTCCAGAGGAGATTAAGAGCACAAAGGCTTGGATCTGTGTAGCCCATGCCAACACTGCCCACCTCATTCCCCACATAAATGCTCCCAAAGTGGCAATATTCCTCCTCTATTTGCTAGCCCACAGCTGCTGTGGAAAATCAGGCTGACTCGCTGGTAAAGGAGGAATTCATCCAGAAATTCTTCCATGTAACATGATGTAGTCATATTGATAAGAACTGACAGTACCCCACTAATTTTATAACACACCACTAATTATTCTCTGAAGAGTAACTTCATTCTTTCTTAAAAAGGTACAGAATGCAACAAACCAAACAGATGGGTAAAAACAAAGAATTAAGCAATCAGGGTCCAGAAACTACTATTGCTAAAAGGCAACACATTGCAATTTATCCAACATTGTTTAAAAGTGTGACCTCCTGGTCACACTGGACCACCACCTCTGTGGTCCAGTGGTTAGGAGTGGAACTCCCAATGCAGGCTGCCTGGGTTCGATCCCTTATCAGGGAACTAGATCCCACATGTGAACTCCCAACCAAGAGTTCGAATGCCACAATGAAAGGTCCCTGGTGTTGCAAACAAGACCTGGCACAGCCAAATTAAAAGAAAAAAGAAGCAGCGTGACCTCAGATCTTACATCCTGGATGGTCTCTCAGATCACAGTGGACAGGAAGCCTCCCTCAACTTCAGAAAATTCTGCCAGATTACACAGGGAGGAAATGTTAGGAAACTTGCCTTCTGCCCATCTCAAAGTTTACAGCATACGACTTCACTCCAGTAAATGTGACCACTCAGGTCTTTATAGAAGAAAACAATGCCTTATACTGCAAGCAGAAGCCAACAGACTAAAAGCCAAAACAGACTTTGTGTATTCTTACAGACTTCTGGCCCAGAGGCAAGTTAAAGCTGGACTGTCAGAGCTTCTTAAGAGAAATTTCTTTCACATCAACATCCACACTCACAAACTTAATTCTTACAAAATTAGTTAATGCAGCCCATAAAAACTCAAAAACCCAGAGGAGAAAAGGCAGTTTTTTTTTGAAGGAATACCCACCAGTTTCTCTAGAGTTTTAACCTGCCCAGTGGTGAGAAGAGTCTAAATAGAGCTATGCCCAAGAGCAAAGTTCAATCCTCAAAGAAGAAAAGCACAGGTACGGTCATATCAGAAGCTGCCAGAGCTTTAAAATCAAATTGAATTAATTTCTCAGTGAATTATGATTTTTCTTCTTCATTAAGTTTTAAGCACTATAGATACAAATTCACTGGAAGAAAAGAGTGGAGTGGGGATGGGTGCAATTAACCAGAGATATGAGCAGTTAAAGAGTAGGAAACCTCCCAAAACCTTTCTCTAGGCTCTCAAACTAGGATCAAAGGAGAAAGAGAGGTGGTCAATTTGGGGCAAGGCCTCCCAACCTCCCTGGCAATCTGCCTGTCACTGCCTTAGCTTGTCAAGGTCTTCCAGGAAGCAACCCCCTCCTCAGTCCAGCTTCTGACAAACATGGATAATAAGATACGTGGCCTCAGAAAGTATCAACTTCCTTTCCTTACCTCCTTCCAGTTCAGAGGCCACTAGGCAGGCCTCGCTGTGAAAAGAAGATAAAACGCAAGAGGCGGCATTTATTGCTCGTGGTGAAAGTAGGTTTTATTTTACTTCCTTCATCTAAATTAGAAAGTATCTTTTGTTTCTGAATTGCTGTGAGTGTGTGCTCAGTAGCTGCAGCCATGTCAGACTCTTTGCGACCCCATGGACCCATAGCCCACGAGGCTCCTCTGTCCATGGGATTCTCCAGGCAAGAACACTGGAGTGGGTTGCCATTACCTCCTCCAGGGGATCTTCCTGACCCAGGGATCCGACCTGCATCTCCTGCATTGCCGGTGGATTCTTTACCACTGAGCCATTGGGAAAGCCCTCTGACTTGCTAATTCTTTTTATTTCATGACAGGTTCCTGCAGTGTGACTTACGAGTGTTTCATTCCTCCAAAATAATAATAATAAAAAATAAAGCCAATCTTACATTTTTTAATTTCATGAACACCTCTCCTCCTACCCCCACTCCCACCCCTACCCATGAGCTGGAGGTACTTTAGAAGCTTCAGAACCCCAGGCTACTAGCAATTCGCCATCAGAGTGGGTCTCAGCCTCTGCAGACAGCAAAAGGGAGCCTTCAAGCCCTTTTTTGCAATCACTCTCCCAGGCTTTCCATGGTTGCTGGGGCAACTAATAAAGAACACTGATTTTTTTTCTTTCCCAAAGTAAGCCCCAGGGAGGAGGGTCACGCTGAGGCGGGGAAAATACTACTGGGATGGGGAGGAGGCTGTCCAATGCTGCTTTAAAAATAACAGGAGCTGTATCCACTCCCTACTCCCACTTTTCTCTCCTCTGGCCCCACCCACTTATCGTGGCAGACAGCTGAGCCCTTGGGCCATCTGGCATCCTAGTCTTAATGACACATGTTCCAATTTACATTAAGCCTTTAGAGCTGTCCATTTCAGCGGCAAAGTTTCCACCCTGAGCTAGGGGCTGGGCTCTAAGTCAGAAAACAGGCAGAGGGAGACCTCTGTGGGGAGAGCTGGGCATAGCGGTCTCAAGGCCTGGGCCTTGCAGGCGCCAGAGGGTCAAAGGCTTCTCTCCCTTTGCGGCACTTAACAGGGACTAACCAAACAGCAGACAGGCGACTCTGCATTTACAAGCAGCCTTTTAAAGTAAAGATGATTCTGTGTACCATAACCAGTCCCTTCCTAACAATGCCTTGGAAGGGCAAGTGTAAAACCCAGGCCTTTGCCCAATTACAGTAAAAGCTATCACTTGGAATAATGAAGAACATCCTCAGACTGACTCAGGGATAGTCTGAAAAAAAAAAAAAAAAAGTGCTACTACTTTCATGTGCAAACGCTCTCAAGTCTACTATTGGAAACTGCACTAATTTAACGTGTGCTAACACGGTTTGCTAATTAAAAACTAGGGTGTGGGGACTTTTTTTTCTGCAAAGAGCCTTCATTCATTTTTAAAATTAGGAACTGAATGGGAATCTAATATCTTCCAGCAACAACCACAAAAACTATGGTTCTAATCCTCTGGGAATGTGGAGGATCAGCAGCAGCTGAGAAAAAGACAAGATGAGAGGAAAGAAAGATAGAGACACTTATTATGAATTATCAATCTCATGTAGCAGACTTTAAGGATATTGCTGGTAAAGCCTAAAAGTTATATGTTTTACACCGGTCTAAGTGGGAATGGAATCTCCTGGTATTTTCTTTACAAATCAGAAGTAATGTTTACATTAAACATAAAGAGCCCTTTAATAATGTAGTATTTGCTGATCCCAGAAGTTAAGGGATTGTTAAGAAATCCCTGATATGTGTTTGTGTTTAGTCACTCAGTCCTGTCTGACTCTTTGTGACTTTTTGTATTGTAGCCCACCAGGTTCCTTTGTCCGTGGGATTTTTCAGGCAAGAACACTGGAGTGGGTTGCCATTTGCTCCTCCAGGTGATCTTCCCGACCCAGGGACTGAACCTGTGTCTCCCGCATTGCAGGTGGATTCTTTACCCCCTAAGCCATCAGTGTGTGTGTGCTCGGTCACTTCAGGAGTGTCTGACCCTGCAACCCCAGGGACTGCAGTCCCCCAGGCTCCTTTGTCCCTGTCAGTGGGATTTTCCATGCAAGAATACTGGAGTGGGCTGCCACGCCCTCCTCCAGGGGATCTTCCCAACTCAGGGATCAAACCTTCGTCTCCTGCATTGCAGGTGAGTTCTTTACTGCTGAGCCACCGGGAAAGCCCCTAATTTCTCCTAAATTCTTGGTTTGAAAAACTACAAAGGTCTCTATCAGGAAGCTTACCATTCAGCCAGGAATACAGATCCTGAGAAACTAATTTCAAGTTTGATGAAAAGGAAATGGAAGTGGATATAAATTAACCTAACCTGAGGAAATGCCTTTGAGCTGTGACCTAAGACTAATAAAGGCGGAAAAGAAGAAGTGGGTCCCAGCAGAGGGGCCGGCAAGTGCAAAAGCCTGAAGCTGAGAGGCTTCCTTCAGCTCAGTAGGAAGTCACTGCTAGATGGGGAGGTGAGCCTGGAGAGCTAGTTAAGCAAGTACCAGCCCACAGGCTATGTGTCCTGAGAGCCATGTTAAGGTTTTGGACTGGGAAAGCCATGGCACAATGACTAAATTATCCTAATTTCAGAAGTCTGAATTTACTGGACTTCCTGTTCTAGGCATCTGAATATTGGGCTCAGTTATAAACTATTCCTTTACTCTTGAGCAAATGCCTCAGTTCCCTGCTTTATTTAATACTGTATGCCCTAACTGTTGCTAAGCATTTATATACCTCTTCATTTAATCATCATAACCAGGAGAAGCAGGTGGCGTTATTACAAGATGAGAGAACTGAGTGAAGTATTGTTCAAGGTTACACAGCACAGGACATTACGTCAGAGCCAGGACACAAATTCAAGGTGTCCGACAACACCCAGCACTGGGGTTTCCAGGTGAGATACTAGTCTTCCCCTTAAGGAACCTGTAGTCTAGCGGAAGATATACAGTAAATAGGCAACTGCCATACGGTGTGATACAGAACACCACAGGAGCACACCCGAGACATAACTGAAGTTCCCACTGAAATAATGTTTAAGCTGAGAGCTGAAGGATGACATGGGGAAGGGCTAACTTCAGTGTGTCAGATAAACGCAGATATTGTAAATGTAGCCACACCCACAAAATGAGTATGACTATGGCATTCACTTCTCACATTCACAAGACACAGAGCCTAAACAGAAACCAAACCTAATTTTTCCAAGACTGTTTTCACTATAAACAAATGACAGAAACTCTCTCTATAAATTCAGGAAGGAGAATAGTAAAGTTTTGTGAAATCAAAATATGTAATAACTAAAAACAGGCAGTTATAGCCAAAATGCACCTACTGGCAGGAGGCAGGGTCATTTCTAGGTAAGTGTGGACTATCCTTCCTTTCTTTATTATAACTCTGCCTTATTCAGAATCATGGGAGTGGGGAAAATGTCTTCTCTAACTCTATCTTTCCAAATCTACACAATGCCTCACTTAGCTGTTGCTCAATAAATCCTTGTTAAGTATATCAATTCCCAGCGTTTCCCCTCCTGGACTGGATTCCCAACACTGTCTGAGGACTTCGTAATATAGCTGAGAAAAGGCACACATATACATATACCAAAGCCTATGGATCTGGCCCCAAACTTCCCCTTTTTTCCTTCCTTTCCTTCCCTTGTCCCAAGGGGAAAAATTTACAGATAAACACTTTTTCAATCTAAATAAAAAGAGTAGAAACATTTAACTCCCTATTACAAGAATTTCTCTTAAAATGAGAATTCCTCTAAAGGTTTTCTTTGCCAAAATGTCTGCTTAATTTACTCCACATAGCCCTGCCAGTTGATCTAACAATATTTTCACACACGTTTATGTCATTAAGGTACCATCTGACCTCTAGTGGCGTTGTTAAGGGACACAGTGCACTATGGTTACTCTGCTTTTATATTCTGTATGTAAACATGTTGACTAGTCAAAAAACTGCATTTGAAAAATAAAACATACCACAAAAGATCAAGCCCAGAAGGGTTAAAAGGCAACTCTGATAGAAGTTTCACTTAATAGAACTCTTAATAGCCTTTCTAACACTGGAATTGGACTTAAGTTCTTTGACCTGCTCTGAAAACCTCTTCTCCTACATCAAGTCCCATTCTCTATTTCAATTGTCTCCTACTGACACTTTTGTTTCAACTGGCACACAATCCACTCTCTCCAGACTTTGGACAGTCCACAATTAAGGCAAGCCAGGTGGCTCAGTGGTAAGGAATCCACCTGCCAATGAAAGGGACATGGGTTCAATCCCTGGGTCCGGAAGATCCCCTGGAGAAGGAAAAAGCAAGCCACTCCAGTATCCTTGCCTATAAAATCCATGGGGTTGCAAAGAGTCAGACACGACTTAGCGACTAAATAACCACCACCACAACAGCTGAGAAGCCATCATGCTTACAAAGTTCCCAGGTACACTCATTTTGAGCTCTCTTTGTAGAGGTGCAATTTCAGAGTTTACAAGGTTTTTTAATCCAATGTGAACAAAACCATGGAACTGACAAACTCAGTAATGTAGGAAAGCAACTAAGGAACCGCTTTTTTGTGTAAAAAGCAATTCCCAGCATTAGATGTAGTTTGGGGACAGAATCACTGTGAAAGAAGAGAAGCTGGTCAGATTTCTCACACATGCATAAGGCCAAACTCGTTACATTCAGATCTTTCAACTGTCTTATAAAAATGACACTGTGAATACACCACCCCAAAAGCTGCTCTCAGAATAAAGAATTCCGTAGCAGCAACAGGCAGAAAGAAGGCTGTCTGTGTTCTCAGTCTCTCTGTGGCCGAAAAACCTTCATCTGTGGATGTGGGAAGACAAAAACAAGGACTTGTTCTGAGATGAAATCCAAGATTGTTGGCCTCATTGCCAGTAAACTGCTTATTTAGATGATCCCACATCCTTCTCTATAAAAACAGCATTCAACATACCACCTCTCTCCATTTTCCTTGGAGGAGTGCAGTACTAAGTCACCTGTCTTCCATGGTAAGAGTGCTTTATATTAACTTTTATTTTAAAAAGAGTACAGAAAACTGAGAATTTGCATAAGAAAGGAAATAGCACAGTAGTTAAGTGAGAACCAACTCATAGATTGCTAGGCACACATGCCCCCTAATCAACATCTCTAGAATGTGGACAGGGTCACCATCCTCTGGAGTCAGTGGAAGCATCACCCAGTGGATGCCTGAATAAAGACGATGAGGCTTGTACTTGGCTTTGAGCACGTTAACCTAGACAAGACTTGTCACCATTTTACAATTTTCCTGATGGAGATCAGTCACTGAAGGCACAGCACAGACCCCAAGTCACAGTGAGTGTGGAGCAGGTGCCAAAGACCACTGAATTCCGGCTCCGTTGGGATCAGTGAGAGGAAGGGAGCAAATGAATGAAACCCAAACATAACCGAGTTCTGGCTGTGCCTCTATAAGGGAGCCTGGGACAATGGCTCTGTGTCCAGTGCCCAGCACAGAGCCTGGCACAACACAGGATATCAGTAAATACTTGTGAAATCAGTGAACAGCAGTTTCTTTCATCTGCACTTTCCCAAAGCAACCTCATGTGACTTGACGCTTTTCACACTGTTAGATGGGTACTACCAACCCCACCATGTAAGTGGGGAAATCGAAGCTAAAGAACCGCATGTCCGTCAAGTCTGCGGCGAGAGACACTGGTCCACACCACGGCCGTAGGACACTTAAACTCCAGCCACGCCCACCCCACATGCACCTCCGCTGCTTACACTATGCCCTCACCTCACGCCTCAATCACCCCAGGCTGGGGCCAGGGCACAGCAGAGATCGCCAGGCCTCCCCCAGGCCCCAGCTCGTCACAACTACCTGCCACCCCAGACCCAGCCCCGAGACCTCGCCCCGCCGCCGCCCTCAGTCCCTGACCTTTTTGTCCCAGATCTGCAGGGGTTTGCTGCCGATGCTGTAGAGGATGGAGAGGAAGCCGCTCTGGAACGTGTTTTTGAACATCTTGCCGGCGGCCTTCTCAGCCTCGCCAAAGCCGACCTAAATATGGGCACCAATTGGCAAAGGCAAAACAGGGGGCTGGCTGGTCCGAAGAAGGGAAGCTGAGCCCCTGACGTCCAGATCGGCGGCCACAGACACCTGGACTTGGACGCGGGACGCTAAGTCCGTGAAGCTACGCTCCCAAGAAAACAAAACCACCCCAACACGGAAAACCACAGCAACTGCCGCCTGCACCGCACTCCCCTCCTTAAATGGAGGCGGCGGGCCTCCCGCCGCCAGAGATGAATCCCTCCGCTCACCTGAGCCCGCCCCCTCAGAGCGCAGAGCCCAATCCCGCCACGGGGATTACGGACTTCCTGTTCCTTTCGCTCTTAAGCCCCGCCCTAGTGCCGCCTCCTTGGGAAAAGAACGCCCTTGCCGAGGGACTATTTTCCCATCGTTGTCCCAGAGCCGCTTTTAGAAAGCGGAAGGAGACAGGATAACAGAATGGGTTTGCACCTGCGTGGTGTCAAGGGAACCTGGAGGGGATGGAGTCTAAGAGCGTGAAGGCCAGGTTCCGCCCACTAGGGGCTAGGAGGAGTTAGAAGCGGAAAAAAAGTGGGGAAAGGCAGGACCTGGAGTCCTGAGACTAACAAATAATTGCCTGTTGGCCGAGTACAGGATAAGGTTAAAGCAGCTAACCAGTATTACGCAGTAAGTGTGCTAAACGCCTTATAGGCATCATTGCTTTAATTATTGACCGGGTCGCTATGAATATGCAGCATAACCCGCGGAATGAAGTCAAAGCAATCCTTGAGGAAAAGTTACCACCTTAAATACGTGATTAGAAACAAGAAGGTCTGAACTTTAAATGCAGACATTAATGCAATTAAAATAAAGTTGGTTGAGTTGAATCAACAGTTGTTTGTTTGTTTTTTTAATCAATTCTTAGAACCGTTTTTAAAAGACATAAACTATGATATTTCAAGTGTGGAAGAAACATCAAATGTTGGAAACCATCATTCACTCAGCCTCTAGTGTATGAACTTCTAGTCCCTCTGTTTCCAGCCTTCCTTCCAGGCTCCATATCAGTCAGCCTACAACATTCTCATCTCCTGTTAACTTGTTGCTGCTGCGAAGTGGCTTCAGTCGTGTCCAACTCTGTGCGACCCCAGAGATGGCAGCCTACCAGGCTCTTCTGTCCCTGGCATTCTCCAGGCAAGAACACTGGAGTGGGTTGCCATTTCCTTCTCCAATGTATGAGAGTGAAAAGTGAAAATGAAGTTGCTCAGTCGTGTCTGACTCTTCGGATCCCATGGACTGCAGCCCATCAGGCTCCTCCATCCATGGGATTTTCCAAGCAAGAGTACTGGAGTGGGGTGCCATTGCCTTCTCCGACCCTGGGTAAAGTCCAAATCCTGTTCTATATTTAAAGTCTTCAGAACTCACCAGGTGGGGCATCCAAGTTTTGTGGTGCCTACTGTGATCAGGCTTCCCCGGTGGCTCAGGGGTGAAGAATCTTGCAATGCAGGAGCCATAGGAGACTTGAGTTAGTTGTCTGGATCAGGAAGATCCCTTGGAGAAGGATTCTTGCCTGGAGTATCCCATGGACAGAGGACGCTGGCAGGCTACAATCTATAGGGTCGCAAAGAGTCAGACATGACTAAAGTGACAGCATGCATACACTGACCACTTCTATTTAAGGCAGTTTTGTAATATCATTTTGTAATTAAGAGAATAGGATATTTGAGTCTTCTTAATCATGACTGATTTCTTTGCATTGATTGCTGAGGAAGGCTTTCTTATCTCTTCTTGCTATTCTTTGGAACTCTGCATTCAGATGCTTATATCTTTCCTTTTCTCCTTTGCTTCTCGCTTCGCTTCTTTTCACAGCTATTTGTAAGGCCTCCCCAGACAGCCATTTTGATATTTTGCATTTCTTTTCCATGGGGATGGTCTTGATCCCTGTCTCCTGTACAATGTCATGAACCTCATTCCATAGTTCATCAGGCACTCACTCTATCAGATCTAGGCCCTTAAATCTATTTCTCACTTCCACTGTATAATCATAAGGGATTTGATTTAGGTCATACCTGAATGGTCTAGTGGTTTTCCCTACTTTCTTCAATGTAAGTCTGAATTTGGTAATAAGGAGTTCATGATCTGAGCCGCAGTCAGCTCCTGGTCTTGTTTTTGTTGACTGTATAGAGCTTCTCCATCTTTGGCTGCAAAGAATATAATCAATCTGATTTAGGTGTTGACCATGTGGGGATGTCCATGTATAGAGTCTTCTCTTGTGTTGTTGAAAGAGGGTGTTTGCTATGACCAGTGCATTTTCTTGGCAAAACTCTATTAGTCTTTGCCCTGCTTCATTCTGTATTCCAAGGCCAAATTTGCCTGTTACTCCAGGTGTTTCTTAGAATGAACACAAGCTGGAATCAAGATTGCTGGGAGAAATATCAATAACCTCAGATATGCAGATGACACCACCCTTATGGCAGAAAGTGAAGAGGAACTAAAAAGCCTCTTGATGAAAGTGAAAGTGGAGAGTGAAAAAGCTGGTTTAAAGCTCAACATTCAGAAAACGAAGATCATGGCATCCGGTCCCATCACTTCATGGCAAATAGATGGGGAAACAGTGGAAACACTGTCAGACTTTATTTTTTTGGGCTCCAAAATCACTGCAGATGGTGATTGCAGCCATGAAATTAAAAGATGCTTACTCCTTGGAAGGAAAGTTATGACCAACCTAGATAGCGTATTGAAAAGCAGAAACATTACTTTGCCAACAAAGGTTCGTCTAGTCAAGGCTGTGGTTTTTCCTGTGGTCATGTATGGATGTGAGAGTTGGACTGTGAAGAAGGCTGAGTGCCGAAGAATTGATGCTTTTGAACTGTGGTGTTGGAGAAGGCTCTTGAGAGTCCCTTGGACTGCAAGGAAATCCAACCAGTCCATCCTAAAGGAGATCAGTTCTGGGTGTTCATTGGAAGGACTGATGTTGAAGCTGAAACTCCAGTACTTTGGCCACCTCATGCGAAGAGTTGACTCATTGGAAAAAACTCTGATGCTGGGAGGGATTGGGGGCAGGAGGAGAAGGGGAGGACAGAGGATGAGATGGCTGGATGGCATCACTGACTCAATGGATGTGAGTCTGAGTGAACTCCGGGAGTTGGTGATGGACAGGGAGGCCTGGAGTGCTGCGATTCATGGGGTTGCAAAGAGTCAGACACGACTGAGCGACTGAACTGAACTGAATTGAATCATGACTGATGGATTCATAAAACATGCAACTTTACCCACATATGTGCTGCTGTTTGTACTAGTAGTACTGCTCCTTATTTGTGCCCTCCAAACAGAGGGATTGATCAGTTCTATTTTGCATGAGTCTTATTTTTTTGTAAGTTTAAAAAGGAGAAAAAACATGTGGTATGTTTAACTATATACCCTGCATTATTGACTTTATTTCTGATGGGAAGGAAATTCTGTTTTGATCCAGCTTTGATGAGACTCAAATCTTCTGCTTACCTTTGCAGATTTTACAAAATCATATGAACTACTTGAATAATTTCTAAGGCCCCTGCCAGGGCCTTGGAAGGGACCCAACAAGATCAATCAAGCAAGCTGATGGAGAAAATGAAAGTGCTTGCTTCTCTTAACTACTCGTTCTCAGTGAGTATCCATGTGAAAACTGTGTTCAGTTTTTCCTTATGTGGGG
Organism: Bison bison bison; assembly: GCF_000754665.1. NCBI lineage: Eukaryota > Metazoa > Chordata > Mammalia > Artiodactyla > Bovidae > Bison > Bison bison. The sequence continues at coordinate 17,231,316 of NW_011495034.1, read as the reverse complement.
GTTCAAAGTTTACTATGATCATGGCCTTGGCTAAGATGATTTGATGATTTGATCAAAGATATGGCGGACATAAATGAGAGGGTTTGCTCCTATTGTAGACTTGATTTCGGCAAGCTTCTTCTGGGGGCAGACTGTGTCTTCTGGGCATGTATCCCCTCACCTACCACAGTACCAGCATGACAGACACACAATGAATGAATGAATGGATTAGTGCTAAATGGTTACCTCTGACGTTGCCTTCTTTTCAAAGTAATGTAGAACAAATTTAACCTAAAATCACCTCTCTCTCTCACAGAAACATGCATTAAACACTATACAGTCAACCCTTGAAGAGCACAGTTAAGGTCACCAATCCACTCCTCAGAAATCTGTGTGTAACTTATAATTGTCCCTCTGTATAGACTGCTTCCTCCATATCGCCAGTTCTGCATTCTCAGATCCAACCAACTGTGGATCATGTAGTATTTATTATTGAAAAAAATCAACATATAAGTGAACCCTGTAGTTCAAATCCAAGTTGTTCAAGGGTCAACTCTATTCCTTCAAGATTGTTTTCTCTTCATCAAGAAAGCTAAGGACTAAATACATGAAAAATCTTGATATGTTGCTTCCTTCAATGATTATGATTAGAGCAAGGTGGATGAGTCAGTTTTAAAAAGTAATAAATGAAAAAAAGCAGAATTTAATGAGGTAGTACTTACAATCTAAGTAGTGTATGCAGAAGCTCAACTGAGGTTAATCAGGCCATTAACAGATGCAGAGGATGTAAAAGTAAAGTAACTGCATGAGGGAAAAGATATGAGGTGGTCTTGAGAATCCCATTACTATTACTATAGGATTGACCAAAAATTTCGTTCGTGTTTTTCATACATTAGCTTGTATGGGAAAACCCCAAATGAACTTTTTGGCTAACCCAATACAAGCAGGAGGGTAGAACCACTGCAGAAGCAGCAACCAATTCTGTGCCCAGCTCAGAATCTCTGGCCATGAACGAATTAGAGTCCTGTGTTTAGACAGAATATCTCACCTTGGTGGCATAGGTGTCAAAATACAAGATTATGGGAAGTAGATCAAATACACAATGTCAGTAATACATGTCAAACAGAGGAATACATTTCTGATTATTGTGATGTTTTGTTGTTTAAGATATTTGAAATAGTTAACCCATTTAAAGGATTAGAGGATCTGGTACTTCGAATTTAATTTGAAATGCTTAAAGGAATTTGAAACTAGACCTGTAATTATAATTTTAAAATGCTATGCAAGTTTAATTAAGTTTGTAAACAATGTTCAAAAGATTTTGATTGATTAAATCTATGAGTTTAGACTTAGATATGTTAGTATTTGAATGCTTAGGAAGATTTCAGCAGATTTTAGGTCTTTCATATAAACTATGGGAAGTGTTTGTGCAAATCAAACAGATTAAACATGTGGTTTACTTTCAATCTGTCTAAGGAAACTAGATTAAGTATGTGGGTAACGTGTATAGTTTAACCCTGGAGTCCCCAACCTCTGGGCCTCGGACCAGTACGGATACCTCCTGTCAGATCAGTGGTAGCATTAGATTAGAAACAAAGTGTGTAAAAAATGCTTTTGAATCATGCTGAAACCACCCCCCACCCCCGGTCCATGGAAAAATTGTCTTCCATGAAACCGGTCCCTGGTGCCAAAAATTTGGGGGACTGCTGGTTTATCCCATTAAGTTTTGAATTAATTGAACATCGATCAAAGATGAACCAAAATAAATGTTCAGATTTACATACAAAACAAAGCAGTCGGTAGTTATAACAGGATTTGTAAAGACACAAGACAAATTAGACTTTTAATCATACAGTTTAATAACTAAGATATTAAAAAAACCCCACCTGGAACTGTAAAAATCCCTATTAGTGCACAAAAGCCCTAGTTACTTGTGAAAAACCAGTGGACAGCATCTATTCATGTCAGTCTGAGGCCAGAACCCCAAGCACCTGGCCAGTAAAGCACACAAGGGACTTGCCTCACACTGGAGGGCAGTCTGTTCTTCACCCCTCCTTGCTGACAGGAAGGGGGAGGTATAGTGATGAGATGAGAAGTTGTGCCTGGAGTCACCCCTTAGCTGGGAGCAAAGATGGAAGAGCACCTGAATGACAGGTGCTCAACTGGCAGACCGCTGAATCCTAGCTCCAGTGGTTATATCCGAAGACACTGGTAAAAGAGCCAGTGCTGGACAGATGAAGCTCCTGCTAATCTCAGAAGTTCAAAGGGGACTGTGTTGGGACTCTGCACGTTTTTGTTATTTTTGAAAACTTATTTTTAAACTTACATACACTAAAATGTACACTTTTGGGTGTGGTTTTGACCAAGTCATATAACCATCACCATGTTTAGGATACATCGCCCTCAAATTCCCTTATGCTATCTGTCCCTTTGCAGTCAAGCCCCCCAATCCCACAACCCCCAACCTTAACCCTTGGCAACTGTGGGTCCGTTCTCCATACCAACAGCTTTGCCGCTTCTGTGCCTACGTGCGTGCTAGGTTGCTTCAGTTGTGTCCCACGAGGCTCCTCTGTCCATAGGATTCTCCAGGCAAGAATACTGGAGTGTGTTGCCATGCCCTCCTCCAGGGGAACTTCCCAACGTAGGGATCAAATCTTCGTCTCCCTCGTCTCCTGCATTGCAGGCAGATTGTTTACCACCAAGCCACCAGGGAAGCTTCTTTTTCCTTAATGTCATATAAACAGAATCATCTAGCCTTTTGATACTGGCTTCTTCACTTAGAACAATGCATTTGAGATGCTCATTAAGTTTGCAGAAGATTCTGCAAAGAGTTGCTCATGCATTCCACCATCCAGTCCCCTCTGGCCAGGAATATTTTAAAACATTTCTACCTCTCTGCATTCTTACTTTTGAAGGTTTCTCCATAGCATTTCAAACATTAAAAGGCAGCCATTTTTCATATTTAAGATAACTTTTCCTTGTAATTTTTTGAGAAAAGAACTTTAGAATTTGATTCTGAAATTATGTGATTATTTCATGATATTCTGTGACTCATCGTTAATTATCATGAGAAAAATAACAGTTTTAAATTTTTATTTCTTGGTTGTGCTGCAAGGCATGTGGGATCTTAGTTTCCTGCCCAGGGATTGAACCCACTCCCCCTGCATTGGAAGTTTGGAGTATAAACCACTGACGCACCAGAAAATTCCTGAAAAAAATATTTTTAAAAGAAAATACTGAATTCTCAGTTCACAGGATTGGAGTAACATCTAGTTACACTTATTTTTATTTTGCAACTTTCTATATTAGAGCCAACACCCCTTCTTCAAGTCTCAAATATCCAGTAGGTTTCTGGAAAGTTCATAGGCCCTGGGCAGGCCTGACAGAGCCCAAGAATTCCATAGCTTAAGGCATCATGATGCCAGCCTACACCAGTGAGAGAAGGGAACAGAAGACTGCTTTTTCTGAACAATGCCCTTCCTAAAATAAAAAAAAAGAAAAAAGATATGGCACAGTAATTCTTTTTTAAGATTTTATCTCACAAACATACAGTGTAAAAATATTGTGTAAATTTGTTCATTGCAGCAATACTGGCAATAGTATTGGTAAGAGTCTATCCATAAAGGACTGCTTCAACTATGGTACATTACACAATGGAATAATATACAGCCACGAAAAGGGATGAGGTAGATCTATACATGCTAACAGTGAAAGCACAAGTTGCAGAAAAAGAAGGTAAAATCTACCTTTCTGATAAAATCCATTTTAATTTCAAAGTGTTAGTAAATGCATAGAAAAAAAGTGAAAGATACACATCAAATTTGACTGTGGTTTCATTTTCTCCCTGAACAGACATGTCTGGAGCTCCTGTTCCATTTTCTTTCACCTTTGATGGGCTTCTTCTTCTCCCAGGATGCTCTGAACCCAAGATCTGACTCCTTCCCCACCTTGGGTCAATGAACTGAACCAGCCTCTGAGGTCAGATTTTTCTGAAGTAGGGGGCCAGGGTGGACAGGATTTGGGGATGGAATGGAATACTGAAACATGCGCAGTGGAAAGCAAAGCAGGGATTAAGACAGCTTCCTGAGTTCATGAGAGAGAATGTTTACCTGCCACCTGAACGGCTGCGTGACTCACCTGCTTTGGAAGGAGCGGTCTAGGGAGATGAATGCGTTCGAGGCAAGGCCCGCTTTCCTGGCTTGCCAAGTCTTGCTGGAATCACCTGCAGTGCCCCATCACCAAGATGGGTTCACATACCTATTTCATTTCTCATCTGTCCTGGAAACTGCCCTCCTCCCTCTGGCTAGAACCTGGCTCAAACGCTCTTCTATCTCACTCTGTTCCTCTGTGGCCATGGGGTCTCATTTAATGGCCCTTTCCACACTGAAAACTCACCATACGTTTCTTTTAAAACCTTTTATTCAATAATATATACTTTTAAAATTATAATATGTAACCGCCCGTCATGCCATATACACCCCATGCCCCCACTGGAGTCTGGTCAGCTGGTTAACGTGGTCTGCTGGAAAAACAGGTGGCCACAGGACGAACCAGGGGCGCAGGGGAGCAACAGTAACCAACAACCATTTCGCATACCCTTCACATTTCCCATGCTTTCTGGGTCAGGAGGAAGTCAACAGGAAGCCAAAGGCGTGAGAACCTTTTACATTCGGAAGTGAGGTTTGATATACGGTGGTGGGCTGCCCTTCGGTTGGTCTAGTTCGTGCTCGCCAAACCCGCCACCGTTTTGTGTCTGCTCACGGAACGTGATCTCTCTACACACGTTAAGACGTTTGATTTGGTTCTTGTTCTGCTTATGGAAAGTGGGAGGAACAGCAACAGACCTGGGGAGAGACGGGAGGAGGGGAAAGACGGCATTAATCAATCTGACTGGGAGTGAAGAGAGGCCTCCACGGGCGAGTGGCTCCCTTCTGGGGAGCTGTGGAAATAGTCTACAAGCCTGACTTGCACATGTGGAAAACCAGGTAAGGACTGACTGGTTTCAGGTTTCAAATAGTACCCTTTCCCATCACCACTTGCAGAGGCAGTCCTGGCCCCTCCTCTGCTCTCAGGACCAGGATGCTCATCTAGAAGCATCACTCTTGACCATCTCGGGCGAGCCCAAGCTACAAGTTCAGTAGTCCAGCTCCAGAGTCCTCATTAGATCTGACCAGGTTTACTCAGGATGTCTTTGGACCAAGAATCAGATGACTGTTTACACAGGGAAAGGCCCGAGGTGAATAAAGAGCAAAACGGGAGCTCAAGTATTTTTAACTCTCCCCTGGAAGTGGCTGTCTGGCATGGCCTGAAAACCTCATTCCTCCTGCCATGTCCAGCACAGCAGAGTGGGCGGTTGAGACGCCAGTGGCATTCTAGAAGCAGCATCTCAGAATGGTACCGGCAGTAATGGAAGGACAGTGCACCTGAGAAGTTGTCATACGGAATCATCTCATGACCCACTTTCTTTGGATACAGGAAGGGTTCAACTGCTTTGTGTTTGAGAAAGGCTGAATGGTGCATAAGGCTAAGAAAGAAATGACTCTTCAGCAAATGATTTTCAAGTGTCCAATTCCACCAAGGGAGCAGTGAGAACAAGGGCAATAACAAAAGACTCCACTGGCCACACAACAGCACGTGCCTGCCTGTGTTGCAAGGAATGGGGCTGGGGAGAGGTTTTCTTTCATAAATGCAGAAAACTGCCACAAAGGTTAAAGTTGTGCAGCGAAACAGTCAACCCCAAGCAGGGTTCTGAGTTGTACCTGAATTCAGGATTAAGTACCAAGAAATAGGACTGTCCCCCTACCACCCTAGTTCCATCACTTCTGCTAGAGGAGTCTTCACACCAAGGTGATTAACTGCAACCGCCCACCCACACATCTTCTCAATTCCAGGTTTATTCCTCCTCTCCCCCAAGAGACAGGAAGTACAAGCTTAAGGTCCTCGTATGGCAGTGGCTTGTGTCCCACTTGGCAACGCTGGTGATTGTCAACATTTTTATTTATGAAAACAGATTTCACATGACGTTTTTCTTTCCTCTAAAGGGCAGCAGCACAGAAATTATACATCAGTCATCTAGTGATACAAAGTGGTGGTCACCCAGGCAGTGTTGCTTTTCTGCAAACAGGAGACAGTCGGCTCCGAGGTTCTGGAAGGTTTATTCAAGCTTTTCACTGGGTGTCAATATTTCTGTCCCAACCTCTTTAGTCACCATTTACAGCAAGAAAAGCCAGCAAGTGAAAAACTGTTAATTTATTGATTCAGTGAACTTAAAAAAAAAACCAAAAAAACACAATCCCCAATACATGCAGTTCAGGATTAAGTATCACATTTGCAGCACATTGTTGAGTCTCTACATAAAAGTATGCATCACCTGTATAATCCCATTCCATCACTTCCCCCAGCCTCTGTAATACCTGGTTGGGGTTATTTCCATTGACACATCCATATAGCTCCAAAGCATTTATTACTGGTTTTGAGCCAGATGTTTCCTCGCCACCTACCCCCCCCTCATCCCCACCCTGGGGGTACTTTTTAATGACAAGATGTCACTCAGTCATAGATTTAAGCAGCTCACTGACAAACTTTGGCTTGTCTGCTCAAAGGGACCCTGCTTTTGCTTTTGGGTTTACATCTCAATGGCCTTGACGCTGATCAGTTACTATCCACTCCTATTCATGTGTAGGAGGGCAGGTTGCTTTCTCCTGTGTATGCTTGTGCAGTAACACAGGTTTCTAGATGAATCATTAATCTGAACTGGCATTAAAGGAGACTGTTGACGGGGCTCTCTCAGATCCATTTCAATGCATATATAAAAATTCTTCCAATTGTTTGTGTCCCCAAATGATTTTGCTTCCATCCTCATCACAGCAGCACCTGGGAGAAGCTAAGTCATTTCCCTGAGTAGGCGCAGGCGGAGGCCCACGGACGCGGGCTCTCTCTGGGACTCAGCACCTGCCTCGAGAGCACCACCGTGTGGTCCCGCTGGAACCAACCCATGGGGGAGTGCCCATCTCAGGGCGTGTTCCAGAACTTGAACTCTGTGCCCTGCCTTGCTTTCACCCCTCAAAAGTCATGTTCCTTCCTCTCAAGATCTACCTTTGCACTGTTTTATTTTTAAACTGATTCCCTGTCTTCTTTAAACAACCCGCTCTCATGTCCTCTATCCCTGCCCCAAGGATTACAAACTCTTCTGTCTCCTCTAATCAATCAGATGGAAAGTACCTTCCTTCTCTGCAAGGGAATACACATGCTTTGAGCCTCATGAGTACTGGTGTGCTGAAGAATGCCTGTGAGGGGACCCAGCAGAGGGACCGATGTCCACACGCCTCATGGAACTGGCACTGACACCCCTCTGAGTGCTAAGAAGAACTGGGAATGCCTGGTCTGCATTATACACTCCGTGTATACTTCTCCCACCCAGTCACCCACCGCTGGCTAGAATAGGATAGGGGTGGGCCAGCTGATAGGATCCTGGGGAGAGTGAGCTGCAAGCAAACCCGATGAAAATCTTAGCACTTCATCAGTTCTGCTCTCACCATGGGATTTCTCAGCTGAAGCAAAACCTTGCAGTTAGACCCACTTGTGGCCAACAACCTCTGATACACCCATCTGTATTTGGCACAGGAACCTTCTGTTCTCGCCACGCCAGGTCTATGTTTTTGAACATAGGCAGTACCTGAGATGACAGTGTAACACTACCCTGTTCCCCACATTATTTTTGCTTTTCTTTAGGAAACAGTAAATCCTTATCTTAGGCACTTTTAACCTGTTATAAGGTAATGAAGCAAACAAAATGTCTAATGAAACTTACTGAGATGAATTTAAGAAATAATATGCTAACCGGAAAGGATACTGGGTGGGTGAATCTACCATAGCTTTGTCTAGATATAAGACTAGACTCACACACACACTCTCTCATCCGTCTTTTGAATTTTCCAAGACTGCTTCCTAATCCAGGAAAAGACTCTAAAATCTCAGGGGAGCTAGGTCCATCTGCACACAAAATGGTTTTGGAGCTAGGAAAAGAGGAAAGGTCTGGACTAGACTCAGTTCAGTTTGGGAAAGAACCAGTCATAGTCAGCCAGCCACAAGTTGGGTGTCAAGACCAGCCTTGGAAAGGAGTGAGCATTTTAAACTCAGTTATGCTTTATGTCTAAGGCATGAACAGAGGTAAAAAGTAGCGGTGGCGAAAAAGTAAACTGCATGCATAAAATGGAACAATTACTCCCTTGCCAAGCTGCAGCCACAGAGCCTGAGGACAGCCAGGTGAGCTGTGTCTGCACATATTACATCCTGATGAGAGAGAGAAAGGCAGAAGTCAGTCACCCGACCCTTCTCCAGATGCTTGTATTGCCTCTGGGGGACTCAAGCAAAAGAAGCAGGGTTACTACTTCATCAAGACTCTCCAGCAGGCTCTCCCTGCCTGGTCCAGACAGGTGACGTGAAGGAAAAAAAAGAAGAGTGGGGGAAGGGAATGGGTGACAAAAGAGGAGATGGGTGGGGCAGGAAAGACACACAGTGGCACATCTCCCTAATAAATAATAACAGCTTGGTGTCGCCTAGAAGGGCATGTCAGAAGGTGTCTGACAATCTGAAACACCTGTGTGTTGCTGCCTGCCATATCAATATAGGTTCAGCCAAGAAGTGCTGTCCAGTTTCTTATTTTCAGGTAGAACAAATGTATACATTAATATACAGGACGTGCAATGAAGGCAGGAAGCACTGGTTTGAGAACCTTAACTGAATGCATTTCCTGGCTTTGGGATCTTGTTTTGTTTGTATTTTAAGTTCCCACTGACCAAAGGACAAAAATAGAACCTACATTTAGAGATAGGACCTGCTACCAATATCAATACAATTTTATTGGAATATGGAATGTAAACAGATGCTTTCAAACAATCTAACCTTATAAAAATGTATGGCATTATTAAATAGTTAATAAAGAAATCCTAAAGTGTGATGTGGTGGTAGACACCTTGAGCTCTAGCCCAGTGTGAGAGGTCCCCACAGTTGTGGCATGGCTCTGCAGCTGGGGTCAGGGGGCTGCGTGCAAACCATGTTGATAACAGGTCCCCAGAGTAACATCAGCCCCCATTTTTCAAATCTTCTTAAACAAAATACAGCTTCCTTTGCTTAACACGAAGGCTAGCACAATGGATCCCTATCTTTGACACCTGTCCCAGCAGCTCCACTACCTCCCCAAGTCCCATGTATATTGCTCTCTCTGGTCGCTTGGGTTACGGGTGACCCTGCCCACACAACACCAGTCTCTGCATGTGAGAAAGACTTTTCTTTGCCAACACATTCATGGATACCTGTAAGAGCTCAAAAATGCAGATTACCCTGATTACAGAGGGAAACTGTTTCTCATGGGGATAAAAAGGGGTAAAGGGTAGGAAAGGAGGACTTTCCCTCCCCTGCCACCCAATTTGTCTTTCCTGAATAAATTCTAACAGGATGTTTTTATCCTCCCTCCCTGAAGACTGACTTTCCAGCTTTAGTCATGGTTGTGAACAAAAAAATCTTTGTTTCAGAGATGTGCATTAAAATAGGTACACATACAGGGATGTGCTGGGAAATGAAGTTTTCCTTAAAAGACTGGAAAAAGAAAAAAAGCTACATGAAAAAAAGAGCAACAAGATTTTAAGGTTAGGCAAATCAACGAAGGTTACATACAGTAAGCTCCAAGTTATGCAACTTAGCATTCAAATTTTGATGGAACAGATGGACCTGTCCGAGGCATCACAAGGTTTAAAGTGATGCCTCCTGACATCAAATGGGACTCTGGTGAGAGTGACTGCAGTTTGCTCCCAAACGAATACACTTAGAAGAAAACGGCAGGGATGAGGTACATTTCCCAGAGAGCTCATGTCGTTAAAAAAAAAAAAAGAAAAAAAAATACATAAAACATGAATCTGTAAAAGAGTTTAGAAGAAAAAAAAAATACTGTCACTGTTTTAGTATCTCCTTTTCATAAATGAGGCTGGTGTGTCAGTTCAGACTGCTAAAACTTGAGCCTGAATCTCACCAAAGGAAACCCAGACCGCAGTGGAATAGATAGGAAGTCAGATATTCAGAGCTTGTTGACTTCAACAGGTTAATTCAACAGTGGTCTCCTGTTAAATAAAGGAAATGTACAACAACTCCGAGTCTCTCATCTCCCATGCATTCCAAAGGGAGAGGCCCCTCAGATTCTCAACTATGTGCATCGTCAGGCTGCCCAATGGCAGCTCCCTGTAGACTAGTGCTGGGGAGTTTCTTTTGACAGACTTTTAGGTCTTTACTCTTCTTTGCGTTTAGAAGGAATGGCTAGAATTTCTTTTTATCACACTGTAGTTTTCCTTCAAGGTTTGTGTTTGGTTGGTTGGTTTTATTGGCAAGCATCAATGCTGCATTACCCGTCGCTTTCCAGTCTTCATCGGGCTGCCGTGAGACCACTGGAAAGTACAGCGTTATCTGCACAAGGCTGGGACTGCTCCTTCACCACAGGGTCTGCAAGAAACCAGGAGGACACTCAGCAGAGGCAGGACCAGCCCGAGTTAGGGGCAGACACCATGGCAGACCCGACCTTCCTCAGTGAGACAGAAACACAGGAAACCAGGGTTAAGAGGGCAACAAAAATCAGAGATGCTGAGAAATGACTGGGAAACGCTCTCATAGTCAGCTCATACCTCTTCAGAGTACACGTGCAACTGCTGAGAATTAGGGAAAAGAGAGGCACAGAAACACCCACTGTCCACTGCTCAAAATTTCTACTCATTTTCTTATGTGTTATTTTCCTTGACTACTAATGACATATCCAACTCCTAATTTCTTCAAAGTATGTGTGATGATAAACACTTCAGAGAATGGAAAGGGTGAATAAAAGGAACCATTAGAAGGTCTATGGATTTTAAGCAACAGCATAAAAAATTTTTTGTAAGTATACCATGTATTTGGAAAAGCAGACAGATCATGATTTGCATAATACAAACATCAGTGTTCATAATCCAATCAAACTCAGAGTAAAAACAGCTTTCTGTGATGGAACCTGGAGAGACGACATCCAGTTGCACTTGAAGAATGAAGGGTAAGATTTTTTAAAATCTGCTTTCAACTACAGTTCATGGGCAAGCAGGCTCACAACCAGAGAGCATGAATTCTTTGGGCAAGATTTACTTAATCTCCAGAGGGGGAAAAAGAAGGAGGAAAGATATTGAGGAAAGATAGCGTACTGGTTAAGCAACAGACAGGCTGAAAGGTCTAATCTTGCTTCAGAGAGAAAACTAAGACAGGTCACTTAACCTCCCTTATGCTCAAGTCTCCTCTGTGACTGATTAAATGACCTCACACTGTCTCTAGTGAAAATCCGGGATATCCTTTATCAGAAGGAGAACCACATGCATGCAGATAAGTAAACAGTCACATAAACTGAGTATACACACATACTTCAAAGTGAGACCTAAGAAGTCAGTAATACAGATAGGATCTTAGCGAGGGCTTTCCATACTTGCTGTCCTTTCCTCAAATTCCTTGTATTTATTTAACTTCCTTCTTTAAAAATATGCTATGATCACCTTATTATTTTCAACAAGTCACTTGTTTTTTTGGAGGGGAAAAATCTTTGATTAGGTTTCCATACAAATGTATGTATTTTAAAATTAAGTCTTAGATACTTCTGATCTATCAACTTGGGGGTCATAGGCAACGGTCAAACAGACCTGACTCAGGGGAACTATAGCAATGAACAAGCAAACACCTGCGAACATCAAGAAACAGATCTGCAGAGTTATTTCAAGAGTCTAGAACTAATGGGGCCAAAACCCAAGGACAATTCATCCAAATTTCCAGAATTCTTTTGTCTGGCCTCAAAGATAGAAGGTGGAAGAATCTCCCTTTGACAAACCAGGCCCCAGAGACTCACAGAAGTACGGGTGCTCCATGGCCTCTTTGGCAGTCAGTCTCTGTTGATGGTCATATCGCAGAAGTTTGTCCAGAAGATCCAGGGCCTCAGGGCTGACGAGGTGTCTGTTCTCACTATGGATAAAATTTTCCCAGCGTTTCCGTGAATGTCTGAGAAGAAAAGTAAAGCATTAGTATTCTGAGGTTAAATTCCACAAAAATCCTTTTTAGGGCTAAAGCCAGCAAAGTCTTAGAGCACTGCACTGATTATAAGCTGGTTAAACCTCACTGTTATTGGTACCACCTGTCACACCCCTACCCACCAGCACCCTCAAATAAAACAGTACTCTGAAATGGATACACACTTAATTAAAATGTCTACATTTGGTGCAAAATTTGTGGAACCTTTCTAGATAATGTTTTATGCCTCAGGCTTTGAGTCAATTCTGGGTTAGGCATGGAGGTAGGTGAGTAATCTTTATTGTTTAGCAGATATATTTAGAGAGCTGGCCGCAGAAACATGGAGGTTCCATAAAATTACTCTCTGAAAATCATCAACACAACATTTACTTCTCAACACCATTGTACTGTATCTGAAAATATGCTTTAAAATTTGCTCTTACAGAAAATCCATTATACAGAATAAGAAGAAACTATAATTCTCTTATTCAAAGAAGAATCACAGCATTCTAAGATTCTGCATTAAAATAAGCAGATGCTGTTCCAGAAAGTTCTTTCCTGTGGCATGATTTTTGTCTTCCATTTTCTATTAACAGAAGTAAAATGATTAGAAGACAGATGTAAACAATGCTAAAATAGCTCAAGTTAAAATATATATGGGGGAAAAAAAGAATATCTCAATTCTGATATAATTAGAAAGGGGAAAGAGCTTCAGAAAGTGATTTCGACTACCCTTTCCCCTTCTGAAATGGGATAAATTCAGAGCCTCTTTCTCTCTCTCTTACTTACTGTCCCAGAATATCGTTGAAGTGCGGATCTAGGTCTATGTGATACTTCTTCAGATACCCATACAGCTCATCTGTACCCAGAACCTTGGCAATGCGAACAAGCTGAAACACAAAACAAACTGACCAAATCACTGAGCACAGAACTCACTGCAAGCCCGCGGGGATGCTGGACCAAGGAATTAGAAGGCTTCCACATCACTACATTTCCGGGGAACAGATACAGATCTGAGCCCAGGGCAGACAGGCAGCAGACTCACGGATATGAAGTTCACATGAACGCACATTTTCAAAATGCCTTTAAAAGGATAACACAACTTATGACAATAATCTTTTAGAAGCTGATGATTATGGGGACATAAAACCTAATACTTATGGGCTCCCCTGGTGGTCCAGTGGTTGAGAATCCGCGTGCCAGTGCAAGGAACATGGGTTCGATCCCTGGTCCCTGAATATCCCACATGCCATGCAGCAACTAAGCCCATGAGCCACAACTACTGAGCCTGTGCTCTAGAGCCCGGGAACTGCAACTACGGAAGCCCACATGCCCTAGAGCTGTGCTCTGCAACAAGAGAAGCCACCACAATGAGAAGCCCGCGCACCAAAGTGACAGAGTAGCCTCCACTCTCTGCAACCAGAGAAAGGCCATGTGCAGCAATGACGACCCAGCACAGCCTAAAAACAAACAAAAAACAAAACCAAACGACTAGAATCTTGTACAAGGAGGTACTTAGCTTTTTTATAGACTCAACTTGGAAGTTGGGCATAAAACAGCACTGTCTCTATCTTTGGGACCACAGATAAGATTCTGTGAAATTCTTTGCCCTGAAGAAAAGCTTACACTGAGTGGTATTTAGGGACTCAATGACAGCATTCCTATCAAGATGCTATTTTCTTGGTATCTGCCCCCAAATGGATGGGAGTCAGATGGTATTTGCTTACCTGGTCATAGTTATCCTGTCCATGAAAGAAGGGCTCCTTTCGAAAGATCATGCTCGCTAACATACAGCCCAAACTCCACATATCCAAGCTATAATCATACATCTATGGAAATAAAGACAACCTATCAGTGAAGGGGGTTTTACAAATGTCATTTTTCTGACCTGAGTTTCTAATCTTCTATAGATATTTTAAAATTCAAAGCCAAAAAAAGTAGCTGAGACAAATCCATCATTATCATTTTATCATTTTGGGATAGAATATAGACTGGATTTGAATGTAACCAAACTGACTATAAATAAAAACCAGGAAAAAGAAAAAGCCAGGAAAAGCCCTAAGCAAATGTAAAAAGAACTCAGCAGTGCCTCATTAACAACTTTACCTGATAGTCCACAAGGAGCTCTGGTCCCTTGAAGTACCTGGAGGCCACTCGGACATTGTACTCCTGGGCGGGATGATAGAATTCTGCCAGACCCCAGTCTATCAGTCGCAGCTATAAATACGACAGAAATAAAACATGTGAAAGGAGTGTCTCCAGATGCCTCTGTCTTACAACAAGGCCACATCCCATTTGATAATCTTTGGCCACATAAAAAATGTTATCAAGTGCACTGGCTAAAGGCTCATGTACTTTCTGGGAACTGCTAAAAGGTCATTTCTAGAGCAGAGCACTTGGTTGCAATCTTAGTTGTTTTTCCTTAACATTTAAATTATCCTGGCTTATCATTTCTCTAGATCAATAAAGTTTAAGCTTGTCTTCTGCCCCCATAACCAGCTGCATGTGTTAACCTATCGCTCATTACTCACAGTTTCCATTACAAGCTCTAGTCTAACAGAAAGGGTTGGGGACATGTGCCCCACTCCAGGACTGAAGCACTGCTCTAGCTCTTCACTAATCTAACACTAGTTGATTCATCCACTCACCAGTCAGGGGCAATCAGAACTGAGTTTCAAAAACAGGAGGGACCCATGTGTACTTTTACGGCCAGGCAGATTGGTCTGAGGGTCATGAAGAAAGGAAGTAAAAATCACCAGCTGTAGTTTCTTTTTGAGGCCCTCTAGGAAAACCATGACCACAGTAAACAAGTGACTACAGTTAGGGTCAGCTGTCTACTTTCCCTGTGCGCTACGCTTATGTGAAGTAGAAACCAACACTGGAGACTGGAGAAATAACAGTATCATAAGTCTGCCAAAGGAAACAGCATGGGTCTTTAGAAACCACCTAGGTACTGGCCAGAATTCGGGTCGGCCCTGAGCCTTCCAATGAAAGGCTTGTTGCTGCCTGGCTGTAATGGTACCTTTTTCTGCTGGTGATCTATCATGACATTGTGAGGTTTCACATCCCTGTGCATGATTCCCTTGCTGTGGCAGTAATCCAGAGCCTATTAGATAAGAAAGCACAGAGAAAAGTAAGCAAACCCTCAACCACCCATGCCCCCCAGTGCAAGTATATGCTCATTGTGACAGTTTGATTTGAACACCATCTCCCAAAGGGTAGTCTTACTGCCTGTAGTAAAAGAGAAAAAACATGCTCCAGAAGGCACCCCTTGCTCTCTGGGCACACTATGCTAGCAGCTGGTAGAAAGGGGGCTGTGGAGAGGACACCAAGGGCTATTATAGAAGTTTCTTTACAAGGGGGATGACATAGTAATACTTATTCAGGTACTCCTCTCCTACTTGGCACTGGTAGCAACAGACCAGCCACCTGGATTTAGAAATCATACGTTGGCTTAATTTGGTGTGTTTAAAACCAGATTGAGGAACCACACTGGAGTCACTTCTCATAATAGTTGGAACAACACATGAAGGATCCACATGGACATGAAAAATGACATCCCAATCTTATCTGCAACACGGCTAGTCTTTCAGGTAAGTGTCCCATATGAGTTCTCTAGATTAACATATCTTCTAATATTAGTACTGTCCTTAAAAACAATCCCTGAGCCAGTTGGGCTTTACAAACTATGATTATGACTCTAAGGGAGAAAATTGCTTCCTATAAGATCACTGATATGGAGCTAAGTTTTTTAAATGTGTAAGTCAATGGTTTTTTTACTAAATTCCTCAAGTCGTGCCACCATGACCACAATCCAGTTTTAGAACTTTTTCATCATCCCAAGAACTCCGTTAAGCTTCCAATCCTGTCTGCTGCTCCTTTCCTCCCCTCTCCTCCCAACCACTGCTCTACCACCTGTTCTACAGGTTTGCCTTTTCTGGATCTTCAGAAAATGAAGTAATACAATGTAAGTACTTTATCTCCTCTTATGCAGCACAATTTTCCTAAGATTTATCCATGTTGCTTTGCTGAATCCCTGGCTTTTCCCCACAAGATGCCAGCAGCATCCCTCCAATTGTGAGAACCAAAAATGGCTCCAGACATTGCCAAATGTCCTGAGGGACAAAGTGAACCTGATTGAGGCCCGCTGGGATTAGAATACCAAGGGCACTGTACTAGGAGTATGTAAGCCAGAATACGATCCATACGACCAGCATTCCAGGAATATGCAAATTTTGCTTTTCCCAGACACAAAAGAGTATACAGTATATGATGCTTTTCACATGAAGGTCAAGAACAGGTGAAACCAAACTATGGTGGAAAAGGTGAGAATATAATCTACGCAAGGAGAGAAATCTTCTGTAACTGCACTGTCCTATATGGTATTTCAATTTAATTTTTCTCTTTGTCTTGTTTTCTATCAACAGTGGCAGCAAGACTCCACATTGGCTCTGGGGCAGTGTGTAGGGAACCAGGGCTCCCGAGGACCCACCTCCCTAAACTGGAACCAGGAGCTTGGACAGGAAGCCTGAGTGAGTCACCAAGCGATCCCTCTGCAGCCCTGGACCTCAGTTCCTTCAACATTTTCTACACTTCTTCTTCCCTATCCCTATTTTTCCCCATCTTTGAGAAAACGTAGCAAGTATTGATTCTGTCATTTTGCCCAGTCTTTGCCCAAAGGAATAAACTAATTAGGACCACAGTACCTAAGGTGTGAAAAATATCTGAAGAAAGAAACAGCTGAACAAATATAGTAAGGGGATGAATTCTTTCACCAAGTTCACTATTTGGCTTCCCTGTGGAGGTACTGACTGCTCTTAAATTCCTTGGGGGACTTACTTCAATTTAAAAACCTGATAGTTTCTGACCATTAGGCATGAAAGATATTTTTCAAGTTTCATCTGGGATTCTCTGCCTCATTAGCAGAAAGTATGACCCCCACCGTGTAGCTGCTGCCTCCAGAAGGCAGAGAGGGCATCAGGCACTGGGGGGCCACTGAAATGACCAGCCTGCAAAGACGTGTATTATTACTGTTATTGGGATGCTGTGACCTAATCCAAGGACACCTCTACATTCTTCCAGAGGTTCTTAAATTGAGATCCATGCATTCCATCCTAAAACTTTATGTAATGTTATATGTATATTTTTATATGCATGGGGGTGGCTCAGCTTTCATTAGATTCTTAGTGACCCCTGACCCTAAAAAACCATTAGTCTACTCCATTGTACAAACCTTTTTAGAATTCTTAAGTTTTTTTCCTAGACAAACTAAAAAAGATCATTCCTTAGTCAATCAATAACACCTGAAAATTTCAGTCCTGGGATTAGTAAGTCTCCTAGAAAATCCACTCATCGCCTCTCCTTGCATGTCACAGTTAATTAGCTAGGGCTAAACACGTAGGTTACAGGGCAGGTTGTCTCATATAAGAAAGGGACTATAAGAAACAGCAAGAATAGGATGGCTGTAGAATGTCCACGATCCTTGGATGCATGTCCTTCCATGATGTAACTTAACGCCCTGCCCATGAAAAAGTGGCATCTACTACTTCACCCTTTGAATCCAGGTATGGCCACGTGCCTTGCTTTGGCCAATAGGGCATTAGCAAACGTAACAAAAGCAGAGGCTTGTAAAGGGCTTACATATATCAAGGTTTGCCCTCTCTTGTTGTTGGGACTTGAGACCACCACAGGAAGTAGCCCAGACCAACTTTCTGAAGGATGAGACCTCAAGCTACACCGGCTGCCATCCCAGCCTAGACCTTCTTGCCCTAGTCAAGCTGACCCAGATCAAAAGACCCACCCATCCAATCCAGTGAATTATGGCAAATAATAAAACTGTTTTCCAAAAGTCACTAAGTTTAGGGTGATTTGATATGTAATGAAAACTAATAAGCATTAAACAGCAAAAAACAAAACAATTAAAAACCAAGAACCAACAAGAGTTATGAGGACAGAGATTCTAACCTGTGTATAATGTTCCCAGTACCCCTAACCTGGCCATTTTTCTCAGGTCCACTGGAAAGTTTCTACGTAAAGATCCCACAATGAAGGCCTCAATAAGTTACCCACCCACCCCCACCTCAAACCCATTAAATTCTCTGGGTGTCAAGATATATTCTTCTTGAGTTCTATTATGTTCTCTCAAAGAACTCCTTTAATGAATAATCCTGAAAAAAATTCACTGTTTATGACTGTTACTTACTTTAAGTAGTTCATACATATAAAACCGGATATCAAAGTCTGTCAGGATCTGGTACAGTTGCTGGAATGGATTTCAGAAAACAGAAAGTTAATTTAGTCTTACTGCCTGTTGCTATCCTGAAGTTTGTCATTATTCTCTGTAAACTTAGTGCTTACACCACTCAAGAACCCCAGAACCTCTTGCTACCTGATTTGGAACAAATGAAGGCAAAGACTAAAGACAAAGGTCTAATATTTCAGTCTTCAGAAGAAAAAGTGAAAGAAATTCCAAAAGCGTTAAAAAAAAAAACAAAAAAAAACAACCCATTTGCACCAACTTGGATCTTTTAAAAACTTGTGTAAGTGCTCCATGATTTCAACAGTCACAATTACATTATTATAGAAGTGAAGTCCAAGCTGTCCAACTGTCCTCATATTCTTAATGAACTTCAAACAAATGACCCCCACTGCAGCACCACAGTTTACTTTAGAGAACCGAGTTCCCAGGGGACAGTAGAACCTGAAAACCTCATCAGCCCACATGGTAAAATGGTGACAAGACAGACAGTCTGCTCATGAAACACGAGCAAAATGAACTGCTATAGCATTTGGAGATGGCAAGAGACTTAACGAAATAAAAAAACCCCAAAAAACCCTCCAATCCTCCAAAAATCAGTTTCAGGCTGGAAAAAAGAACACTTTATAGGCAAAAACTGATGGTAACTAAAGACACAAAATGTTTGGGGCGTGGGGGAGGAGTGGTAGGGTGAGATGTTTTAAAAAAAAAAAAAGGAGGAGGAGGAAAGGAGGGAGGTCTGGATGGATACGGGTTCTGAAAATTATTTCAGGCCTAACTGACACAAATTACAGTTTTCATAACTGGTAATCAAAGTTTGTTTTGGATTGAGAATTTTGTTTGTTTTTTTAAATGTCAATTTCTAAGAGACAGAATAGAATCTAGCATATCCAGGTTCATTTAAATCATCACAAACCCCTGTCGGAAACTGTATTATTATTTAGACAATAAATAATAACTCTTTTCCCATCAGTTCAAGCCACATCTTCTATAAAATGACTCAGTACACCTTTATCGAACCTACTTTGTTTCTCTACTGGAAGACTCAAGCCACGTAGGGACTCTCTTCAAGGGGAACAGAACAGTGTATACACAGTGCGTCTATGTAAAAGGGGGGGAAACTACAACATACGAGTATTTGTATCTGCAAGAATGTCTATTCACTGTGTACCGCTTTATATTAATATTTTGCTAAGTGGCTTTAGTTGTGTCCGACTCTTTGTGACCCATAGACTATAGCCCACCAGGCTCCTCTGTCCATGGAATTCTCCAAGCAAGAATACTGGAGTGGGCTGCCATTTCCTCCTCCAGGGGATCTTACCAACCCAGGGATCAAACCCATGACTCATGTCTCTTGCATTGGCAGGTGGGTTCTTTACCACTAGCGCCACCTGGGAAGCCCATATATTAATATTTTAGATCCATGTAAACATACTACCTGTTTGAAAAAATTTTTTAGGAAAAACAAATTTTCCAAGAATCAAACCTAACTCTAATACCAGGACTTAGTCTCTTTCTCAAATTTCCCCTTATAAGTAACTCTCCCTCCAGTTTAGTAAGAGTTATCTGATTCACTCAGAGCACTACAGAGAATGAAAACATCCTTCCCAGTACACTGGTGGTGCCTTGGAGCTGCTCCACTACTGGAGGTTGACCCTGCTTGGACTGAACCATTTTCAGGCCCAATGGCAAGAACATGCCACTACTTCTGCTCAGGAGAGACTCACTCATAACAAAACACCCAGGCATTTTGTTCTCCCCCAGGTCTGCATAGCAAGAAAGGCTTCTTCAGCAGCACACCAACCGACAGCCTATATGTAGAGACATAGGCCGGGGATACCATCTCCTTGAGTGCCAAATCAGCTCTTTCTCTGAGAGTTAAGGAGATCACACCTAGCGATGGTGCCAAGTTGAACCTCAAGTCAATAAACAGACCATGAAAGTGGAAAGAGCATTTTCTAATAATCCTCAGAGGGCTAGAATATTCTATTTCCAGAAAACAAATGTGGGATATTAATTGGATCTTTATCATGCATGGAAGGCTTTCCTTTTGTACCATGCGCTATCCATACCAAGCAATGGCGTAAGGCATAAAAAAAATGTCCTTGGACTGCCAACACAGTACTTCCAGCTACTCCAACCAATATCACTTTTAATGCAATCAGATCAGATCAGATCAGTTGCTCAGTCATGTCCGACTCTTTGCGACCCCATGAATCGCAGCACGCCAGGCCTCCTGATACAAAAACCACCTGCTGAATATAGTGTTTAGGTCTAACGCATCATGAAGTCCTGAGTGACAGACTGACATTCCCTCTCATTTTTCAGCTCTGGGAAGGAGGAGACCAAACTACACCTGTAACAGGACCCAAGAGTCTACGTTGGGCTTCCTCCAGCTTTTGTAGCTCCTTCTTCACTGAAGTCCTGAGGAGTTCCCCACTCTGATCAAACAAATCTGTGTTTTTCACCTCTGTCCTTCCCTCTGGCAAATCTAGAACGCCTGCCCTGCTACCTGAGCCGGTAACCCAGGCTCCTGCCCACAGCGGTCTCCTCCTCTTCTGAATCCCAGGCAGGCCACTGTTCTCTCGGGCACTCACAGGACACTGACAGCAGCAGTGTCCCAAGTGAACATTCCGCACCTGGGCACTGGCAGTGACCTGGAATTCTCAAGATACCTTCTCACTCTGCTGTGAACAATGAGAGGCTTCTCCACTTTGCCCACACGCCGAGTCCTATGCTGCCACCCCTGCATATCACACAGCATATGCATGACGGGGTCGAATGGGTGCCGTGGCTGCTGGCAGTCACTGATCTGGCGACTCAAGACCTCTGAACTTTCCCTCCCCCAACCAAGCATGTCCAGGTACAATCCTGATAACCAGGTACAACTCTGTCTATATTCTAAACCCCTGCATGGCAGAATGACATGTTTATATACCTCACACCACATGTGGCATTTCTGTGCTTGCACATAGAAAGCGGTCAATAAACATGTCTTTGATGATGCTCACTAGTCAATAGAACAGAATTAAAACTGTCTTCAAGAAACACAAGTACTAAGGCTTCATGACAAATTAGGAAGAGAAATTTCACAAGAACCACACTTCTCCTCTATTCTTCTTAGCTAAGTGGAGAACATTAACTAACCAACTGCCAAATACTGACAGGAAGTTAGTTTTACTTACATTTTCATAAAGTTTAAGTGACCTTGAAAAACAAAACAACCCTACGCTTCCTGGAAGTCTACGAAGGTGCTAAGGAAGAAACTATTCACCGATCCTAGTTTGGTTCCAAAGCCTCAAACACACTGGCATTGACCTCCAAGTCAGTTACACACCAGGACTATTCAAAGGGCCCAAGGTAGACATTTCCTGGACCTTTTAATTAACCTCAGAAAGTCCGAGAAGAATGGGAAAAATGAAATCTGCTTAAGAGAATCACAGTGCCCTCTTGATGTAAAACCAACACCCAGAAAGGAATGGCCACAAGGGGGCCTCACTCATGCCGTCTACATACAGACAGTTTTAGAGGTCCGGTCACAGTGCAGCTTCAGATTCCAAGCCTCCATTCCCGACAACCGTCATTCAAGAGGAATTCTCACTTCAAGAAGGTTCGCAACCAGACACGGGAATCACCAACACAGCAAACTCTCACCGTACACACACAGTCTGCACATTCCCTGCCATACACAGCTTGGCTACATCCAGAAACCAGTGGTCCCCACGAAGGGAGAAGAAAAAGTGAGGGGAATGTGCAAGTGAAAGGTGTCGAATGCAGCAGGCACTGTTTACACACAATCCCAAAATCCAGAATGAAACCAAGGGCAACATTTTTAGAAATTTAAGGAAGCAGAACAAATCATTAGTCAAGCACATCAAAGTTATCACAAATTACCTGAAACATGCCTTACAGAGAAATAACAAAATGTCAATCATCTATAATGAAAGTAAATTTTGTTGCCCCAATTAAGGAAACTTTTAGTCTGTGAATGCACCATCTCCACATCAAACCTTAACAGCATTAACAAGGCCTCAAGATAATCAGGTAGTCAAGGCCTAATTTTATGTGAGTGATATGACATTTTCCATGGATTAATATCGGTCTACCATCTTCTCAAGATGGAATCCATTTGGGATGTCTTATAAATTTTTTAAATGCCCAAATGATATATATTTTTACTTAAAATGCATATTCACTTTTATTTACATTTTCCCCAAAGCATGGAAAACTGAGACCCATGTCTCAAAAAAAACTCTTTCTACCTTAAAACAGTACCTTAGCTTCCTTGAAACAATTTTGAGTTTGGGAGTTTTCTATAACTACTCATTCCAATTTCAAGAAACTGGCTTTTTCTATTCATTTGTTTTCAAGTTTTGTCTTTTATTCTAAATATCACCATGTATCTTTTATCATCATTTTGACATATATGAATCAAAACTGATGATTTTAAGGAGAAACTGACCAAAGCATTACCACTACCACAAAATAAAATCAAGGGAAAAAAAATCAGCAAGGCCATAGAAAATCTGAATAAGATCTAAATTAACAAGCTTGATATAAAAAATGACCATGTACCAAAGCCACAAAGTAACCATATACAAATCCCAAATATCAAAATTATACAGATCATGTTTTCTGGACACAATGTATTCAATAAGGAAACAATTAAAAGAATCTTTTGGGAGGGTTGGGGGAGGGGGGTCATGCCATGCAGGCATGTGGGATCTTAGTTCCCCAACCAGGGATCCAACCTGTGCCCCCCTGCAGTGGAAGCTCGAAGTCTTAACCACTGAACCACCAGGGAAGTCCCAAGAATCATTTAAAAAACAAAACAAAAACACCAAGTGGATCCTGAATGGACATTTCCAGGACAATAATTACTGGGAAACTTTTGAATATAAACTCTATACAGTATATTAGATGGCATTATATAAAATTCTTAAGAGTACTAACAGTATTGTGGTTACGTAGGAAAATGGCCTACCTAGTTCCAGGGCTGGCATATCTGAGAGTGAAGTATCATGATGTCTACAACTGTCCTCTAAGATAATTTCAACAAAAAGATAGAGGGTAGGGTGGAGGAGAGGGAGAAATAACTACAAATGTGGCAAAACAGTAACAACTGGTAATCTAGGTAATGTAAGGGCTTAACTGTACTACTGTTCTCAATTTTCAGTAGATTTTTAAATTTTCAAAGTGAAAAAGGTTTGAGGGAAAAATTCCAAATCCACAAGTTTGGAATTTGTACTTGTAGTCTGAAAACTATATAGGCATGAGTTACATAACCATTGAATGTGGCTAAAATGGTGCTCAGGGTTGTATAGACTTAAAGCACACTTACTACCAATCAAGAAAGACAGCTGACTTCAACTCAAGAAGTTAACAGGAAAAATAGTGAAAACCCAAAAAAGAAAATAAGAAAGAAAGAAGGAAGAAAATAATTAATACAGGAGTAGAAACAGAATGAAATAAACAATTTAACAAAAACTATCTGAACAAACCAAAAGCTGATGTTTTTGAAAGCATTAATAAGAGATCTCTAACAATCTGAAGTTTTTTAAAAAAGACAAAAAAGAAAGTGAAGGTGCAAATAATATTACAAATGTAAAGGAAGGTGTAATTACAGGCCCATTAAATTTTTAAATTCTAAGAGAATGCTGTCAGTAACTTTATGTGAATATAATTTAGACAGCTTTAGAAATAATTATCTAAATAGACCTAGGAAGATATATAAAACTGGAATAAAACTTTAACCAAGAGTATATTTTAAAAAGGAAAGTGTAGTCCGAAGTCTCTTCTCCCCACCTCAGAAGACACCTAGATCATTCCCATTTTATGTAATTTTTCAGAGAACAGAAAGGAAAAGTTATCTAACTTACGAATTTGGTATAACCTTGATAACAAAATCAGAAAGACTCTAAAATAAATAAAAACAACCTTTCCTAATAAGATGGACACAAAAAGCCTGAAGAACACAGACATTAAATCAACCAATTTCCCCACTTACGGCCAGTTATACTATCCAGAAAAGAAAGTGATTTTCCTGTTACAGTCTGCTCTTCCAAAACACACACAGGCTACCTGATATTTAAGATCTTTTAAGTTGACTACGATGGCATGGCTTGAACATTCAAAAAGGACCTCCAGTTTAATAACATGGCAGAACCAACCAATCCCTACCTCTGCTTCTTCCCAAAGTTCCTCAAAAATATCTGTAAAAGAAGCAGGGGGGGAGGGGATTCACCCACAAAACTAACAGAATGGGAAGAGACAACCAATTTTGATTGTCCAGTTGACTGAGCAGACCAAAAAAACTGAGAATTCTGCCAACATTCTGCCAGCAGACGGGGCCCAGTAAGTAGCAAACACTTCACACTGAAAAACTATAGAAAGGCTCAGGAATTGATGACTCCAGGTATCACTGAAAAAGGGCAAAGAGACTGAACTGCAAGTAGGAAAACATTTTCAACACCACACTGGAAAGAGAAAATTAAGTCTTAAGTCCACAAGGTACTTCCTATAGCTCTCTCCTCAACTAAGATTCTGGCAGGCAGGCTTGCATCCTTGAGACAAGAGCTGACAATCAGTAGTCAGTTCATTAACACTACAGTAGGCACAGGCGTTCAAAACCTGTGACATTTCAGACAACTGTAACAGAGATAAAAACCAAAAACACCCCCAAAAAGGGAATCTGGAAGAAAAACAGAAAAAGACACGAAGAAGAAAACATAATGGGGGGGAAAAAACATATTCTCAGTGAGAAAATAGAAGATATGACATAAAACATAAAGAACAGAATACTATTTTTAAAAATTCAGAGAAGAAAACAGAGTTCCAAGATAAGAAGTCTAACATTTGAATGAGTTCTAGAAAGTGAGAACAAAGAAGAAAGGGAAGAAAAGAACATTAAAAATATTTTTTCAAAACGGACGGACATGAGTTTCTAGACTAAAAAGTCCTCAGAACAAAGGATGAAAGCAACCCATATGAAAGCACATCACTGTGAAATTTCAGAGACTGAGAATAAAGAGAAAATACTAAAAGCTTTCATAAGAAAAAAAAGGCAGATCACACATAAGATGAAACCAGTGGCTTCAGTGGTTAATAGTGGAACAATGCCTTCAAAATGCTGAGGCAATTCTTCACTACAACATAGAATTCTCTATCATGGCAAATATATTAATTGGGAGGACAAAATAAAGATGTTTTCAGATATGCAAGCCTCAAAAAAAACACCAATTTCCCATGATCCTTTTAAAGGAAGCTCCTAGAGGATACATGCCATCAAAACATCTCCTTTGTACAAAGTCAGATTTCTCTAGGAATTCAAAACTGATTCTCTGTGTGTCATTAAATCAACAAAGCAGCTGTCAACTTGAGAAACACAAAAATGGTGAAGTAAAATTTTTACATGTGTGGCTGTATGACTGGTAAACATTCATTAAGGAAACAGAGGCACTGAAACCTAAGGGGTTTCACTATGAAGTTCCATTAAGACAATCTTTTAAACTTGCATTACAAAAATGTTTGGTTTCATTAAAGCCTGTTTGTTAAGAAACACACACACAATCCCAATGACAGACATTCTTAATAAACCTCAGTTGTTCATAGCAAAACTGTGATCAGTTACATATATCACCACAGTACTCTACCAGCTAAGCACTGCTCTGCTCGTTAATGAATATACATCCCACTGTTCAGAGTTCACCTTTAAGGAGTTACATCACAAGGAAACTTGTTAATTGGGAAAAGCTATACAACTGTCCCACTGTTGATTGAGGATTCAATCAACCATGGACTGAAAAACAAAAATTCCACAAAGTTGAATTTGCTGTGCTCCACCAACTACCTACACAGCATTTACTCAGTATTAGGTATAACAAGTAATGTAGAGACGATTTAAAGTACCATCTTTTATGATGTGCATATGTTGTAACATAACATATGCAAATACTGTGCCATTTTAATATAAATGCCATTTTTATATAAGCCTTGGGTTTTGGTATTCTGGGGAGGGGGTCTAGAACCAATCACCAATCTCCCATGGATACCAAGGGATGACTGTACTGAATATAAAACCTGCTTACTGTTTTATAAGGCATAATACCCATTTGTGCATATTTTCACTAATTGACTTTAGAGTGATTACTTAAGAAAAAGTAAATGTGAGAATAAAATTCTTTTATTTTCACCCAGAAGGATCACTCCCCATTAGCACAGCATCTTTCAATTGCTGACTGGGTTTTTTCCTAACTTCCACCACAACAAAATCACAAGCCTTTTCTACACTGATAAAGAATTATAATTACCTAAAAAGCCCCTAAAAATCAACACTATTATTTGTTTTTATATTGGTTTTCATATTATGCTCTACCATGCTCAGTATGTCTGATCTCTTATCAGAAGGTTGCAGTGTTTGAACAATAAAAAACACAACTTCATGAAAAATCAGCTTAAAACCATGCTTTTAGAACACTTTAAAGTCTAAACTAACATGCACTATAAACAGATGAAAACCCCAAAAACAGGGCTTTTCTAAAAGCACAGTGATTCTGTCATTTGCTTTATATACAGTGTGCATGAACACACACACCATTTGATAGCTTGAATCCAAGGTACAATACTGACTCTTTTCACACAAGTTCTGTATCCATTTATCACTTCCTATTAGGAATGTAAGATTCCTATCAAAATTAACATCCACCCATCATGTCTACAACATGAGCATTACAGATGAGGGATTAACTTAGACCCAGCCTAGTAGTAATTCCCAGAGTAAGCAAGGCAAAGAGTAATGCTTAATTTCACCAACTGCAAGAATCTAACTCCTTTCTGGATCCTGTACTAATGCTATAAGAAATTCATCCAATGTTATCTCCTGCTCTCAGCAATGACCTTTCCTGGTTCCCTTGTGCTCCACAGTATCAGCAGTAATTATCACCACCTCCCCACTCCCCATTAACCCCATGCCAGAAAGAAACAGCATATACGCACCTTAAAATCTGTATTATTGATATATTCAAATACCAAAGCTGGTGTCTTTGACTGCAAGAGAGAATATTAATGCTTCGTTAAGTATTCAAACAATAAATTTAATTTGCTTCTGTCATACTGGCCCATCCCCAAATCCCACTTGGATGAAAGAGAAATTCACTCATTAGGGAGAGCTTATTAAGAAAGTATCCCCTTGAAATGTTATGTCTGAAATTTGCTTCGAAACAATTGGGGATGGTGGGTGGTGGGGAAGTAGGTGAGGTCCAGATGAAACAAAGTGCCTCAAGCTGATTAACGAGCTAAAGTGGGTGATGTGTGCAAATAGGTTCATTATACTATTCATTTTACTTTTGTAAATGGTTGCAGTTTTCATTATAAAGGTTTTGTTTTTGTTTTTTAGGAGTCTATTCTCTGACCAACCTGTCAGTGGGCCTGGCACATTATGTGAAGACGTATATGCTCTGCAGTGTTCCAGCCTGTCAACTACAAAGAGAGTAATAAGTTTTCACCTTGGTTTAATGAACCAAACGCATTTTACAAAACTATCATAGGTCTTGGGAATTTACCATTGGTCTTTCCACAATCAAAAAAAACTCCCAAGTCTATGATCGTCACTAAGGTATAATGTGAAATTATGCCGTGGCTAGGGATAATTAGAGAATGTCTCTTTTCAAAGATGTGCTCCCCTCCAAAACCATATAAAATCAAATACTTTTAAAGCACTATAAATTTTAATGTAATGAATACAAAATGGTCAACATTTGATGTTCAAAAGTCAGGTTTACTTAAGGTAAAATAATGCTAATTGGCAATAATAAGCTTTTAAAATTGAGAGAAAAGCAGGGGCTTAAAGGGCTATAGGAAGAAATAAAATCATGAAAATCTTTATGACTGTGCAGTTCTGCTCAAGGAAGTAGGTAAAAGTTACCTAGCAAACAGGCCACAGTGCACGCATGCATGTCTTTACCAGAACAAGGAGCAGTCCAAGGATTCCTCGCTAGCCCAGTGTTGAAAGGTTTCAACAAGACCACCAGATCTCTCTATAGGCTAGGAGCAAGCCTGTCCCCCGACAAGTTAGGGGACGACGGTTCCCTGTTGGTTTTCATTCACTTTGATTTACTTGTATTACGTATCATGTAAAACACGCATGCTTTAAGTAACATTACAAAAATAATGACAGGAACCGCTAAGTTCTGTTAGCGCACACACACATGTATAAGACAAGAGAGAGATGCACTGGGTGTGAAACTGCATACTGGCTCACAGTGCAGGCCCTTTCCAAGGACCATGCAGTCCAGAGTTACTGTAAAATCAATCTGAACTGATTAGGCTGGGACACATTTTTTTTTTTTTAAACATAGTAAACCTTTAATGTTCATCCACTTAACAGTCATTTTCCTACTTTTGGAACTTGTGTGTGTGTGTGTGTGTGCTCAGCAGTGTCTGACTCTTTTGCGATGCCATGGACTGTAGCCCATGGAATTTTTCAGGCAAGAATACAATACTGGAGCAGGTTGCCATTTCCTTCTACAGGGCATCTTTCCGACCCAAGGATTAAACCCGCATTTCTTGAGTCTCCTGCATTGGCAGGAGGATTCTTTACCACTGAGCCACCTGAGAAGTCCAGGCTGGGATATATTTTTAATGCCAGTTAGATATAATCTAGCATGTAACCATTCTTCTCAATCTTTTTAGGATCCAAAGGAAAAACTGTAATCTTGGGAAACTTACTTAACCTCTGCAGGCTTCAGTTTTCTTACCTGTGCACTGTGACAACATGGACAACAATGGTACCCACCCAACTGGACTGTTGTAGAGATTAAATGATATAATTCCATTAAACACTCAGAATAATGCCTGGCACATAGTAAGTGTTCAATGCATGCTAGCTACATTATGAGAATGTCTTTAGCAGACAAAAGCAAAGATGTTCTTAAAAAACTATCATGGGAGAACAGAGAAATATTTGAGGTAGAAGAGGTAAAAGAACAGAAATTGGATGGGAAGCTTGCCTAATCATAAATACTTAAGGTTAGGTTAATTCCAAGGAGACGAGAAAACAAAATTAAACAGCATATTTTAAATGGATAAAAATTAAGCATTTTAACAAAAATATTTAAACTGCATCTGCATATACCATGTGGGCCCTAATGGTGGATGCCGAATTAAAGACCAGTATGAGAAACAGCAAGATCGTGACCTCAAGGGGTCTGTGATCTGTTCAGCTCTCCACAGGAAGTGTCCACATGGACACACTTCGTATCTCCTTCTGTAAACCCAGATTTTCAAATGTCAGGCTTACTTAAGTGAGGTAAAATAATGTTAATTGGCAGTAATAAGCTTTCAAAGTTGGGAGAAAAGCAGGAGCATAAGGGAGCTTTGAAGCAAACGTTCGTGGACTGAATCAAAATAATAAGGTATAAAACTGGGAAAGGGATTTTTTTTTCCTACAAATACTTTTCAGTTCAGTTCAGTTGCTCAGTCGTGTCTGACTCTTTGCGACCCCATGAATCGCAGCATGCCAGGCATCCCTGTCCATCACCAACTCCCGGAGTTCACTCAGACTCACGTCCATCAAGTCGGTGATGCCATCCAGCCATCTCATCCTCTGTCGTCCCCTTCTCCTCCTGCCCCCAATCCCTCCCAGCATCAGAGTCTTTTCCAATGAGTCAACTCTTCGCGTGAGGTGGCCAAAGTACTGGCCGCCATGATTTTTTCTGGTTTTCAAAATCGTTTAGTAGTAAAGACAAACACAATCATTCCCAGCATATTATAACAATGTTTCCCATTATTTTCAGGTTCTCTCTCTCTCTCTCATACACACACACTCTCTCTCTCTCCCCTTCAACAGCTAGGCACCTACCACAGGGTCCTTCACAGTGTCAATCAGCTTAATGATATTTGTTCCACCACGAAGGTTCTCCAGAATCTTAACCTCTCGTTTTATCTTCTTTTTCTTCACTGGCTTAAATACACAAGAGTAATGAGAAGTAAGACTCCTTTTGAAGTTAATAAATAAAACTTTAAAACAATATTTCTATCAAATGGCTATTGCACTATCTTGCACAAGGGCATGTCTAAATTAGAAGAGATTGGGGAAGAAAATGAGGTTTAAGAGGAGCCTGTCCATAAGAATTTTTAAGATTATGTGAAATAATTCACAGACTCATACAGCTTACATGTCAAATCTTTTAAGTAGTTACATTTAGGACACATGAAATTTTGAATGCCTATGTCATACTTTAAAAATAAAATGTTTACTAGTTAACTGCCCAATGGCAAACATTATAGCTCTCAACAGCTGTCTATCATGCACTCATAAATGGAAAAACTGAAACGAACTGGTAAGACACCTGCTCTTCCAACGGGTCGCATGTAATTTTGTCTTCTAGGAGTGAAGACCAGTTCACTGACATCAAGTTACAAACTTGTTTCCCAGCTGCTGGCTCCCGTTTCCTGTCACCACTCCCATTTCCTTAATATCTAGACTCTGAAATCAGCTCAGAGCTGTAAAGCTTCGCAACAGACCCCATTCCTAAAGGAAGAGATGATGGATCACGAAAGGAAAAGACCAACCTCTGACACAGCAGTGACTGCAAACCCCTGCTACCCACTAACCTTTCAATCTGCTGGATAGGCAAACCGGAAACCTTAATCAAAAATGTCAGCATTATGCATGTTATTTCTTGTCATAAATGGGCTAAAGAGTCTGAAGAATAATTAAAGCAGCTCTAGAAAAATAAGCATTATCACAATCAATTATGCTTCATAAGTACTTAAACAGCAACTAGTATATAGGAAGAAGTCGATAGATGTTAGGTCCATTATTTTCATGTTTCATTCTCACAAAATTCCTATGTAGTAGACTCAGCCAAGTTGAGCTATTTGCAGAAGATCACACAGCTAGTAGTAAAGAGCAGGGGCAGGATTCAAATCTAGCCGGCTTGACTCTGCAGGCCTCGCCCTTAGCCACTGTGCTTTCATTTCCCAAGTGTGGCCATGGGAGCATCGTAACTTACGAAGAGGAGTACTGCCTCACCGAGACACTGTTACAACAGCACAGGCATAGACAAAAGACAGCCCAGTGGATTAGCCATGATGGAAAAGATGGAAAAGACTGTGTCTATGTGGTGGCGGCGGCAGTGGGATGGGTGGAAACGCAAGATACACACAAGCCAGAGAAACTACCATCTCTTGCTGGTCACCAAGCTACAGCTTTGAACACCAAACAGAGGAAGACTATAAAGCACAGAACACCTGCGTCACCTGTAAGAGGGCGCTGCACTGAGGGACTGGAGCCTGGCTGCACTCTTCCAAGCCAGCTGCCACAATCGTGCCCACTCCATTTTGTCAGGATTCTCAGCAGAACAGATCTGGCTACTGTGCTTCTTTCTCCATGTCCACTTAGGAATTTTACTATTTCCCCTTTTCATAATTACAGAACTCAATACTTTGGAAAAGTGAAGCACTCAAACATCAAACTTGGTCAGAAAACAGCCAGAGAAGGATATACTACAAAATAAGTAGTCTACAAGCTTTAAAAATGTTTATGTCACGAAACACACCGACTAAACAAGTACTCCAGATTAAAAAAATATGACAACTGAATGTAACGCATGATCTTAGATTTTCCTTTGCTCTACAGAACATTATAAGGACAACTGGCAAATGAGAACAGAGACTGTAGATGCATCAATATTAATTTTTGATTTTTGATCATGGCATTGAGTTATTTAAGAAATTGCTTTTGTTTTTAGGAAATATAGGAAATTAGGGATAAATAACATACTTTCAAGCACTTAAGACAAGTAAAAGAAATATAGTTATATATCAGCACATACATACATATCTGTATGTGTGACACGTGGGTGTATATATATAAAGAGAGAAAAAGATATTTAAGAAATCTGCATGAAAGATACATGGGAATTTTTGCAATTTTTCAGTAGTCTGAAATTTTGTCAAAAAGTTAAAAGAAAAACCAAATGTAACCAGTATATTCAACGTAAGAAAATTCTGGGGTTTTTTTTTGGCCACACTGTGACGCATGTGAGATCTTAGTTCCCTGACCAGGGATCAACCCTGTGCCTTGCCACAATGGAAGCTCAGCATCCTAACCACTGAATTACCAGGGAAGCCCCAACAAATTCTAGAGTTGTCATCCACTCCTGGAAAGTAGTTACAAATCTGTGGGAGTGGCAACAGAGGGGAAAAAAAAAACAATGGCCAGAAGCCTGTGTTCACCAAAACCCTCCTCTCCCTCTAAAAGTGAACAAGTACAAGGTAACCATTAAATAAGCTGCTTCTAGGACAATGTCCCATATAGAGCCTTGCCTTGTTCCGTTATTCAGCAACGTATCAGGCAGGCACCCAGTTCCTGGATAATCCAGTTCAGATGAACATTATCTTTCACTGTGTGTAAAGGTAACTCATAGAACAAGTGAAGCACATTTGACTGCCCAATTGTCACCTGTCAGACTGGGGACAGCAGAACAAATCTGAAGTGGCAAAATGGAGCCACAGTGCAGCTGGAGTCCTCACATACTAAGAAAAGACCAAAAGACTGTAAGGAAAGTGATGAACAGTGCAGGATACTACCCTCCAAAGCAGGGGCACCAAGTCTCTACAGGAATCAGGCTTCAGATAACTCTCCCTAGCCTCAAGCTTACTCCTCTGAACCTGAGACCTCCAGAAGCCGAAAAACCAATGAATGCCCAGATACTTATGACTGTGATGATTTACATTCTATAAATAGAATTCAAGAGAAAAAGTTAGGATTTATAAGGGAGGATCCTTGGCATCTGAAGGAAGACAGACCATGAATTTGTACAAAAATGAGGCTGCTCTGACCCTCCAGCCCACTGTCCACACTCACTCGCCACCACTGAAGTGGAAAATACATTTCCACCATTTCACATTTCATCTCCATGTTGAACTAAAAGCCCTTCTCTCGCCTAAGGTTCATTTATCCCAATTCAGAGAATATCTGGCTCTAACTGAATCAGTTTAGCTATTAACAAAACAACTTATACTCAAAGTCTAGTAAATAAAAAAGCTAAACAAAAGAAATTAAAGTATTAATTCAAGTTTTAATAATAAATGAATTTTGGCATACACCTAAAGAGAGTATTTAAAGGGGAAAAACGCCTTTAAATTTTTCTGTTCAAGAGCTCTGAAAAGAAAGAAAAAAAAGATTTTTTTCAGGTTTCTGCCCTCAGGTGAAGAGTCCTAGGTAGTCAGCAATCTTGGTTCAATGGGATCCAAATCTTGTTCAATGCGGTCCTGGTTCTCTTTCCCTATTCAGCAACATTAAACATTTTAAAACAAAGACCAATTTAGTGATGGCTGCTCAGAAAGACGAAAGTTGATAAAGTCAGTTATCTGTCCTATTTACTTACTCAGAGCTGATCTTTAAAAAGCCGGATCTGAGAATGATTTCAACTGCTAGCATTTAATTGTGACTGAATTTGCAAGCTAATGTCTACTAAAAGGCATTAAGAATTATGACCTCAATAAATCCCAGCAAATATTAACAGGCAAAGTCCTATTTTAATTTCTTTCCAAGCACAACTGAACTGATACATTCAAGGAAGGCAGGAACACAGCTCAGAACCTTCAAACCTGGGATTATTTTTGTTCCACGACCAAATCAACAACTGCCCCACTAAGATTTTAATTTCATCACCTGCAATAAACAATTACAATGAACAATGGTTGTCAGGACTGCAGGATAGAACAGAAAGAATGCTCAGTCTGGATGATGGCTTTTATTTTATTACCCTGGCAGAATCCACTGCAACTGACCTAAATATCAACATTATTTGTGCAGTGTTTATTCTTCACAACAAATTTCCCCCCGATTTTTCAACTCTCATCTTCCCCAATATACGATCAATTTCTTGAGGGCAATTGTTATCCTCAGGATTTAAAAAATTTTTAATTTAAAAGTGAGGCACACGTGTGACCATCGCTCAGGGTGGTGTGCTGCCCAACATCCAGGCTGTGCTGCTGCCCAAGAAGACTGAGAGCCACCACAAGGCCAAGGGCAAGTAAAGTGTTCACGTTCCCACGGCACTTCTACTTTCAGTTACCCAGGAAAAGTCGATATATACAAAGGCTCTTTTCAGAGCCACGAAAAAAAAAAAAAAAAAAAAT
>NW_011495034.1:17191808-17196772 GCF_000754665.1 Bison bison bison | reverse complement strand
AACAAATTTCCCCCCGATTTTTCAACTCTCATCTTCCCCAATATACGATCAATTTCTTGAGGGCAATTGTTATCCTCAGGATTTAAAAAATTTTTAATTTAAAAGTGAGGCACATAGTAGGCCTTTTGCATCTCACAGACAGCATGATACAGTCCTTTCTCCTATTGGCTCTGCCCTCTTAGCAAGTCATTAGGATGAGATCTGGAGGTACTGTATGTGTTAAAAACAAAAGTATAAGAACACTGGTCCTTATGATGTCAAACAAGGAAAATAACATTTCACTTATACGTTAAATATGCTGCTGTGGATACAAACCAGAGAAGCCAAGTCTGAGTCCCTATAATAGCTCTCCAGGCTTTCATCTACCCCACATGTCAAGCAGCAACCCACTGACGTCAGGTATTTCCTTCACCTGACGGAACACCTCCAAAAATCATTAGAAACAAACAAATTCCATTTGACTTATAGTGCATGCTCATCCATCTTTCCAGTTCAGTTCAGAACATCCAGCTGATGTCCCATTCGTGCCCCTCACATCTACCAAGATTCTGCAGCAGGGATGGAAGGTCATGAACCCAATGCTTCTATCTCACAGGCCACGGGACCCCAAGCAAGTTGCAGGTTCTCCTGGGTCTTGCTTTATCTGTAAAAACAGGTTTGGGTTCTAATAATGTCTATGCTTCCCTAATGTGATTCTGTTTCACAGGTTGACCACACTCTGAATCTCCGACCCCACACTCACAGCACTGGATACAGCACTGACTCGTTCACAATTTTTAAAATTTGTATTATTTTTAATACTTTAACAATCCTCTTTTTATATCAAGAGACGTATTAGCATTAATGTCTTGTTTCACGTAGTGGATGTCTTGGTACACTTGCCTAATAAAGCAAACAGAGGGCAAAAAACCTACCAGCTGAGAAAGCAGAAATAGAAAAAAACATCACTTTCATAAAACCTCCACAGCCACCAGCTCAACTGTGAAGTAACTAAAAAGGATCTGGGATCAATCATCTTTAACACTACCTCCTAACAGTACAAAGTTAAACTTGTATTACTACCACTCTTTGTTTGAAGCTTGATAATTAATTTGGGGGGGGTGGGGACAGGGAACGGACAAACTCTATATGAAGTAATACCAACAGGAAGCCTAAGATGAGGATTTCCAGTACTTGTAGCATGGGTCCAAAAACCTGCACTTTTGTTTTTTAAAATGTGGTATTGCTTTTAACTTCTATTTAGAAAATAGTTGAATTTGCAGCCTCCCAAGGACTTCAAGAAGAGACGAAATCTACACACAGAGGTGATACTCACAAAGTGCTAAAAGTTGTCCAAAGTGGCCAGATGCTTTTATTTCTGTGTACGCTCTCCTAAAAGGTACTCAAAAGAACTGAAAAAATGATTTTTCAAAATCAAAAGATGAAACTTTAGGCATGAAAGCGGCTTTCTGCCCTGCTATATTAACCCTTACCATCCCTGCCCCACTTCTCAAAACAACTTCTGTCAAAAAAAGACACAACCTCCCTATTGATTGGGAAGTGTTCTCTGAAGATTTCGGTTTCAGAATCTCAATTCAGGCCAAAAACATTCTGCTCACCAATTTCTAAATTCCTAAAACCTCTTATTAATATTTAGACATCTACTGATGTAAATGAAGAGATAAGAAATTCCTCTGTCATTCATCATCCAACCATTCTCATATGTTGGAAAGCACTGGATGGAAACATTCACCAAAGCAGCAGGCCGTTCCTGTCCTCAAGGAACGTACTCTGTCTCGGTCACCGTGTGCACATCAATACAGAAGTTCCTTCCTGCGGCTGAAATCCAGTAGGCCAAGATGAAGAGCAAGCTCTCTCTGGAGTCCTTCAAATTATGAGCAACTGGCATTCTATTAAGGAACTAATTTCCCGTGGCCAAACATGACAATAGTAGTATTAGTCATAACTCTGACTTATCTGAATAGGGGCACGTAACTTTGGATAAAGGCCCTATTCTTTAAAAAAAAAAAAAAAAAAACCACAATATTTTTAATCTACTTTAATTCAGCCTGTCGGAAAGAGAAAAGCCAACAATACCATCAGTAGTTTCTTAGCCCATCCTTCAGACAGAAGAAAATTTGGATAGAAATGTCACAGTGCTTTGAAAAACAAAAGTGAGTGTGCTTTTCATCAGCAGAAACAAGGTGGTGTGGGCTGCACCCCGAGAAGGACTTGTGTGGAAAAGATACAAGAAACACTGAGCCAGCTGGAACATCAGGGGGGCCTCCCAAGTCTTATTTCAGAACAATGGAACTTTCTCTGTGCTCAACGTTAAGATCTAACAACCCAATGCCAAAATGAGCAGTAAGAGACAGGGAGAAATAGGAAACAGGAGCCCTGGCTGAGGGTTACTTCAACACAGTGATGTCAGATATGTTTCTCTGTGCCTACCTTTCTTGTGGGTTAAATATAAACTTCAGCTTCCACACAGGGTTCCCTAAACATATCCTGTGCATCTTCAGAGCAGGGAGAAAACCATCTAGTAACTGAGGCTACGAAGTTCTCTACAAAGATGACCAAAGAGCAATGTGACGCTTCTCTAACTGAACATACTGTTACTTCCATGTACACCTGAATGTTGTTCCTTTTCAAAAAAGACACCACAGGAAGCTGCACGCTTACTCTAAAGATGCTTACTCTAAAATCACATGAAAGTTTAGACATTTTTCTGAAATTGCTTTAGCGTCAGCAGTTCATTCTTCCAAATGCACAGCAATGGAATGTGGATATTCCTAACTTCAATTTATGCCTTGCTTGCTTCCTAGAGAGATTTTAAGCAGCTTATAGTAAAAACATTTATGCTAATATACTAAGAAAAAAGCTGTATGGCTTTCCCAGGTGACTTCTCTGAAGAAAGCATCTTTTTAAATATTTATGCCTGTGAAGAAAAACAGTAACAAAAAAGATGACATGATTCTGTGGGTGCAATTCATATTTAGGGAAGAGGAGAGTCAAAAACTCCACATTTTCAATATCAGTTCCTCACTTCTTACCCCCAGCATTTCTGACAGCACAAATAAGTAACTTGCCTATTTCTCTCAACCGTAATCCTGTCTCTTCATCACTAGGCTAGGCTGGTACTGAGTATCAGTAGAGTCGCTCATTCTTCTGAAAAGCGATTTTCAGACAGTTCAAGCCTGACCCCTCTTTTTAAATAGGGACACAGCTGCCCTAACTCTACTTAAGATGACAAAAAAAGCTTTTCAATCCTACATTCTTATCCACAGAGCCTCTCCAAAATGGCCATACTGGAACTCCTGTTTGTGTAAAAGTGCTTATATTAGCTCTTTGGTCACTTCAAGATTCCACTAAATGACATGCACACAAGTGAAATAATCTGGCAATAATGAATACCCTTCACAGATTCTAAGAACTATTTTTTAGTCCATCCTGTAAAACATTATCAAAGCTACACAACCAGTTACCTGGAAGAGAATTTAGCCAACTCTTCATACTTCCTAAGATCATATCTCCATCCAAGAGATGACAAAGTGTGTATCTGTTAGAAACTTAGGCTGCTAAACCAGATTCAGGCTGGTTTGTTCCAATCATTATTTTAGCGATTCTAAGTGTACTCTCTACTGCTCCCAACTTCACTTTTACTGGCTGATAAGCAACTATGAACCTCCCTGGCCCTGCTGGCTCACTGTATGTACCCCATCTGAAACGTTTATCACCAAAAGAGAAAAAACAAGCAATTATTCACTGGGGTGTCTCCTTGCACTCAGGCTTCAAACTCCTCTTTGAAGCTACTCTGTTTCCATCTTTCTTTCTGGAATAACAAATTCAGTGCTTAAGGAGCCTTTGTATCAACTGGGCTCTTCATGAAGAGGCTCTACTTGCATGTGAATACCTATTTAGTTTGTAACAAATGGAGGCTCTTTGGAATATTCACTTTGGGAGCCCATAATTACATTTTAGAACAAGGATGTTCCTGAACTACAATGTTTAGATTTGAAAAAGGTCTGTGTGTAAAAAAGTTCAAACAAAAACAGTGTGGGAGGAGTAGCAGAGGGACATGGGGCAGAAGGTTTGTAAAATGAGTTTGTCCTGCTCATTCTAGAATGTGGTTGGAGTAGTTTGTATCCTTCTAACCTGTGAAAAAGAAATTTTAATGCTACTCATAAAACACTCACCTTGAGAATTTTTACCACCACTCTCTCGTTGTTGGTGATGTTAATAGCCTCAAATACTTCACTATACTTTCCTCGACCAAGTTTCCGAACCAGCTGGTAATCATCTTGATTACTGGGAAAGACAAGAAGGACACATAAATGCCAGGACTTGGGGTTAACCAACCCTATGCCCACTACACATCCTCATCCAGGCGCTTCCATTGATCAAGCACTTGGAAGTGTCTATATACCTCATGCCGTAACTTATTCCCTAAATGAAAGCCACAACATAAACCTGGCTCTTTTCACTGGACGTAGTTCCTAACCTAAGTGGTCCCTCATAACTAGGGGGAGACAAGGTGGGAAGGCAGGGGTCTAAGCCAATCTAGAGAGGTGAGCACAGCATCCATCCTGGAGGCTCACAGGTGGCCCTCTGCCCACAGCACCTGCCTTATTACTTCACTCCCGCAAGGTAGACAGCGCCCGCTTTGAGAATCTGGACGTCTTTAAAAAATTTCCTCCCACCCAGCCTCATTTCAAAAACCTCAAAAAGGCAGAGAATTTTAATAGCTCAAGAGGACAGCTGCTGACTTCCCACCCCAACAGAAACCCCAACGCGTGAGAAGGGAGGGCTGCTCCTTCACTTCCACCAGGCTCTGGTCCCTGGATCCCTACACTTGTAAGAGAGCACTCCCCGGGGTGAGAGGGGTGCGCACGGCTGAGAGGAAGGGACGAGAAGCGGGGAGAGAATATGGTGGGGAGGGTCTGCTTCCCACTCCAGAGCCGGAGGCGCGGGCCCAGCAGGGAGAC
>NW_011495034.1:17167380-17191065 GCF_000754665.1 Bison bison bison | reverse complement strand
CTGGCCCGCCGCGCTCACCGCAGGGTCGACCCCACCTGCAGGCTGCGGCCCTAGAGCCTTATGCCTCGTATACCGTTTTAGGCCTCCCCTAGAGACCCCTGCCCCAGACGCTCTGGCCTCTAGTCATCCAGAGTTTACCCACCCCAACCTCCCGGACGGACCTGTTGTGACCTTTTTGTCACCCAAACTGTTCCCATCAAGTCCCTTCCTAATGACTTGCTCTTAGCTCTCAGAACCGCTCAGTCGTAAGAGTTCCCCTTCCTTCCCAGAGACACGCCGTCTTCCACTCAATGGACCTTGACCTGTCACCCATAGACCCTTGAACCTCAAGACTTGCCCTTCTCTCTCATCTAGCACCTTCCTCATAAAACCCTTCTCATACACTGTCCCTAAAATGTCCTTCCAGAACCTTCCCTAAGACCCCTCTGTATGTTCACATCGGACACTTGGTTAAGCTGGAGTCAGCCAGGTTGCTGGCTGTAAAGCTCCTATTTTTCCCTCCATAATTAATAAGCGATACTTTGAGATCATGTAAATACTGTGGTTTTGTTTGGGACCACAGCAGGAGAGGAATTGTGAGAGTTCTGCCTGTAGGGTTGGGCTGGGGGTTGGGCATGGACTGAGGGTGGCCAACCAAACCTTGGCCTATTTTATTATGTTGCTTTCTAGCCCTGAACATTCTTCTCTCTTTGATCTTCTGGGCCTTTCTTTTGTCTTACTTTCCCATTCCACATGTTTTTTTTTTAATCAACACAACTTCCTCGCACAGCCCAGTTTGCTCTGATTCTAATCTTTTTTTCATATTCTATTCTCTAGATGAGACTATGTTTCCTCTTTTTTTTGATATAGTTAAGAGCACAGACAGTGGAGTCAGATCCATCCCAGGTTTGAATCCCAGCCCTGCTACTTACAAGCTCTGTGATCTTGGGCGAACAACTTAACCTCTCTGTGCTGTAGATTTTACAGCATAAAAACTGTAATGGCACCTACTTCATAGGGCTATGGGGAAAATTAGACAAGTTAAACTGTGTAAAAGGGGCTTCCTTGGTTGCTCAGTGGTAAAGAATACTCCTGCCAATGCGAGAGACATGGGTTCGATCCCTGAGTCGGGAAGATTCCCCAGGAGAAAGAAATGGCAACCCACTCCAGTATTCTTGCCTGGGAAATCCCATAGACAGAGGATCCTGATTGGCTACAGTCTACGGAGTCACAAAAGAATCGGATATGACTTAGCAACTCAACAACAACAAAGCATGTAAAACTCTTAAAATCTGAGTGTCTAGCACATGCTACATGCTTAATATTATTAGGATCAGATCAGGACCTTCTCCTGTGACTTTTCCCTCCTGGAGATCACCATGCACCCCTCTTTCAGTTCTTTCTAGCCTCCCAGCTTGGCAGGGTCACCTCCACCCCCTCTACTCCCATCTTCCTGTGCTTGACTCCTTTTTCCTCTTCAAGTCTCAGGTTTCAGTTCATTTTAAATGTTGGAGTTGATACTGCTTTATCTCAGCATCCACCCACATTTTTCAGAAAACTGTGTATTTTGTAGCTAGTTTCCTAGGACATTGTCCTCTTTAAAAACAGCTTGAGAACAAAGACTGAGTAGATACTTAGAGCTGGCTCACCCAGCATTTGCCAGAGCTCAAGGTTTTCATTGAATACAGTGTTGCTGCTGCTGCTGCCAAGTCGCTTCAGTCGTGTCCAACTCTGTGCGACCCCATAGACAGCAGCCCACCAGGCTCCCCGGTCCCTGGGATTCTCCAGGCAAGAGTGCTAGAGTGAGTTGCCATTTCCTTCTCCAATGCATGAAAGTGAAAAGTGAAAGTGAAGGCGCTCAGTTGTGTCTGACTCTTAGCGACCCCATGGACTGCAGCCCACCAGGCTCCTCAGTCCATGGGATTTTCCAGGCAAGAGTACTAGAGTGGGTTGCCATTGCCTTCTCCGAATACAGTGTTACCCTACTGTATTCATTGAGAACAAAGCGTGCATTAATTACAAAGGGGATCGTGGAGATCATCACTCTAATCATGAATCAAACTTAAATCATCGATAAGGGACCAACTGACCCTCTGATATGAGGCACCAAGAAGGGACACAACATTTGCCCCAAAACTTTAACTTGAATCCAAACTGGGGAGCATTCTGCAAAACAGCACCTGCACTCTTCAAGAAGGTCACTGTCACAAGAGAAAACAAGAAAACAAAACTCCGGAATTATGGGCTCTCGATCAAAGGCGCCTGAGAGAGATAACTAAATGAAGTGTATCATCCTAGATTAAATCCTGGATTTAAAAAAAAGATAGGAAAGGCGGGGGGAGGGAGAAAGGGAAGGAAAAAGAATACAGCTAAAAGGTCAGTACTTACTGGGACGACTGGGGAAATTTGAATATAGGATGTAAATTACATAAAGTATTGTGTCCATGTTAAATTTTGTGAGTGTGAGGATTGCCTTGTTAAGGCGGGTGACTCTCCTCCTGATCTTAGGAGTTACAAGCCAAGTGTTTAGGGATGTGGTAACATAACTTCTGCAATTTACTCTCAGATGATTCTCCAGAAAAACATGGGTTCCTGAGTGCACACGCATACATAGGGAGAGGAGAGAGAATAGGAGAACGTGTTGACCATATGTTGACAATTAAAGAGTGTGATTGAAGATTACATGAGTTTGTGATTTTTTGGTACTTTGAAAATTTTCAAAATAAAAGCTGGAAGAAAATGAAGTATTTATGGGTTAAGTGGGCTTTGGAATTTAATTGCCAAACCTGCCAGCCTCTGTTACAGAAGAAGACACAATCGTTCTCAGATTCTTAGTGTAGCCCTAGGGTTTCTTTCTGACAAGTCCCTGTGAACTAGTCTAGACAGAGGTTTTTGATCCTGAGCCTTTGGCTGAATTGCCTAGGTTTTCGGAAACCTGACGCTGTATGCAAATTTGTGCAGCAATGTGTGTGTTTGTGTGTGTATGCGTTTGGGTGTGTGTGCATTCTTTCCTTAGCATCCATAGAATTCTCAAAGGAAGCCATGACCCAAAAATGGTTCCAAGCTACAGGTCTAACTACTAGGTCCAACCCCAGCTGTGGCCCCATTCCTCACCTCCACCCTCGCCCACCTCTGGCCCCACCTACCGTCTCTGCACCTGCCTTTCAACCCTCACCGCCTAATGCACACCCATTTCACGTAACCTGCTCCCACACCTGCGGGATGTCTGAAGACTCACCCACACAACAGTCTGGTGCAACATGCCCTTGGATTTGGCTGACACTTCGCTAACTCAGCTCTGAAACCTGCAGTCAGCCCTCCCACGGCCAAATGGAATATGCATTTGTGGTTTCTTGTAGGTAGGTTGGGCACCCAGTGGACTTGGTAGAGAGACCCATCTCCTCTCTTTCCTGCTGGTTTGCTGTGCAGCGTGCTTGGTGTCAAATAAGATGGGCAACTGGAGATGGTACCAGTGCAGCTCTTACTGAAGGAATAAGACTCACTTGGGTATGGAGAAGGACAGGCTAGTGTCTTTGCAAGGGTGGCCAACAGGGAAAGGACATTCCATGAACCTGAATTGACTTCCCCTAATTACTCTGTGTGTGGGGGCTTGGGGATGAGTCTAATTCAGGGTTACACAAGGGAGAATGAAAGAGAGCATCTTGAATCAACAAGCCCAAGAATTTTGTACCAGCATCTGTGCCCCTAAATTCTATCCAATACTAAAAACTAACCCCCAACCCTCCAAATTTAAAAACCATCATAGGAACACTTTCTGTCTTCACAAAGCTTATTTCCAAAATATTTGAGAGGTTTACAGGCATTTATGCTATATTGCGGGCTTCCCTAGTAGTTCAGAGGTTAAAGTGTCTGCCTGCAATGCAGAAGACCCGGGTTCGATCCCTGGGTTGGGAAGATCCCCTGGAGAAGGAAATGGCAACCCACTCTAGTATTCTTGCCTAGAGAATCCCATGGACGGAGGAGCCTGGTGGGCTACAGTCCACGGGGTCGCAAAGAGTCGGACACGACTGAGCGACTTCACTTTCACTATGCTATATTGCTGGTTCTAAGAACCTAGCCCAGAAAATGATGAAAATTATGAGCAGAGAATTATTAATAGTATTGAAATTTTGTGTGTTCAACATCATTGAATCCTGCAAAAACTGCCAGGCTAAAAACTGACAGGACTGTATGGTATGTGAATGATATTTCAAGAAAACTGTTTAAAAATCCAGTGAGATCGGAGCTATTGTAAGGATCTCTTTTTTTGCAGTTGTGGAAACCATAACTCCAATGACATGGATAATTGAAGCAGAGCCTGGATTTGACCTCTGGTCTTTCTAATCACCAAGTCCATTTCTTTAACTCATTTAAAATTCAGTATATGTCCCCAAAGACCTAAAGGTGTTTATCATGAAAATCATCATCTTTACGGACTTTCTCGGTGGTCCAGGGGTTGCTGCTGCTGCTAAGTCGCTTCAGTCATGTCCGACTCTGTGTGACCCTATAGACGGCAGCCCACCAGGCTCCCCCTTCCCTGGGATTCTCCAAGAAAGAACACCGGAGTGGGTTGCCATTTCCTTCTCCAATGCAGTCGTGTCCAACTCTTTGAGACCCCATGGACTGCAGCCCACCAGGCTCCTCCGTCCATGGGACTTTCCAGGCAAGAGTACTGGAGTGGGGTACCATCAG
The DNA here is from genome assembly GCF_000754665.1 of Bison bison bison. NCBI lineage: Eukaryota > Metazoa > Chordata > Mammalia > Artiodactyla > Bovidae > Bison > Bison bison. The sequence goes on along the minus strand of NW_011495034.1, from coordinate 17,186,394 downwards.
TCCAGGGGTTAAGACTCCATATTTCCAAAGGAGTGGGTACAGGTTTGATCCCTGGTTGGGGAGCTAAAATCTCACATGCCTTGGGTCCAAAAAACCAAAACATAAAACAGGAGCAATATTGTAACAAATCCAATAGACATTTTAAAAAATGTTGTGTGTATGGTAGTCACTCAGTTGTGTCCAACTCTTTGGGACCCTACGGACTATAGACCACCAGGCTTCTCTGTACAGGGACTTCTCCAGGCAAGAATACTGGAGTGGATTGCCATTCCCTTCTCCAGAGGAACTTCCCCACCCAGAGATCGAAATGTGGTCTCCTGCATTTCAGGCCGATTCTTTACCATTTAAGCTACAGTAAAGTACTAAACTAGAATGAAGGTGAGTGTAGTGTTAGTCACTTAGTCGTGTCTGACTCTTGGTGATCCAATGAATTGTAGCCCTCCAGGCTTCTCTGTCTATGGGATTCTCCAATCAAGAATACTGAAGTGGATTGTCATTCCCTTCTCCAGAGGATCTTCCTGACCCAGGGATCAAACCCAGGTCTCCTGCATTGCAAGCAGATTCTTTACCGGTTGAACTTCAGGGAAGTACCATTTAAAAAATGGCCCATGTTTAAAAAGAAAATCTTAAAGAGAATTATCATCTTTAAAGTCATGAAAATGTAGACCAGCCTACAGATCCCAACTGGGGCAACCGATTAAATAAACAGTGGTGTGTCCCTACAGTAAAATATAGGCATCATTAGAAATTACGATTATCAGGGATTTTTAGTGATGACAAAAATTTTATTATATAAGGTTTTTTAAAACTTACACAAGTAATTGTGATAGCAGAAAAATACCACCATCCCTGCCTTGTTCCCCAAAGAGATCTACTTTCTAATCTCTGTGACCTGTGAACATGTGACTATGTTACTTTACACGGAGAAAGTCTTTGCAGATGCAATTAAAGGACTCTGAGATGGGGAGATTATCCAGGATTAGCCAGGTGGGCTTAATGTAATCACAAGCGTCCTGATAAATGAAAAAGAGAAGCAGGAGAGTCAGTCAGGTAGATGTGAAGATGGAAGCAGAGGTCAGGATGATGGAATTGCTGGCTTGAAAGGTGGAGCGGTCCACGAGGCAATGATTGCAGTCAGCCTACAGACTGGAAAAGGCAAGGAAATGGATGCTTACCTAGCACCTCCAGAAGAAAGGCAGCCTTGATTTTAGTTCAATGACCCCCATTTCAAACTTCTGACCTCTTGAACTATAATAGACCTGTGTTGTTTTAAGCCACCAGGTTTGTGGTAATTTGTTGTAACAGCAACAAGATGCTCATAACTCAACAAGAAACTCTACAAGAAACAGTAGAATATAGTTACTAAATATTCCTCAAGAAACTCATTCAGCAAAGTCAAAAGTGAACAGTGTCTTCTTTCTCTTCCACACTCCCACAGTTTGATGTGTTTCCTTCTAGGCCTTTTTATCTTCAGTTCAATTCAGTCACTCAGTCGTGTCCAACTCTTTGCGATCCCATGAACTGCAGCACGCCAGGCCTCCCTGTCCATCACCAACTCCCGGAGTTCACTCAAACTCATGTCCATCGAGTTGGTGATGCCATCCAGCCATTTCATCCTCTGTCTTCCCCTTCTCGTCCTGACCCCAATCCCTTCCAGCATCAGAGTCTTTTCCAATGAGTCAACTCTTCGCATGAGGTGGCCAAAGTACTGGAGTTTCAGCTTTAGCATCAGTCCTTCCAATGAACACCCAGAACTGATCTCCTTTAGGATGGACTGGTTGGATTTCCTTGCAGTCCAGGGGACTCTCAAGAGTCTTCTCCAACACCACAGTTCAAAAGCATCAATTCTTCTGCGCTCAGCTTTCTTCACAGTCCAACTCTCACATCCATACATGACCACTGGAAAAACCATAGCCTTGACTAGACGGACATTTGTTAACAAAGTAATGTCTCTGCTTTTGAATATGCTATCTAGGTTGGTCATAACTTTCCTTCCAAGAAGTAAACGTCTTTTAATTTCATGGCTGCAGTCACCATCTGCAGTGATTTTGGAGCCCCCCAAAATAAAGTCTGACACTGTTTCCACTGTTTCCCCATTTATTTGCCATGAAGTGATGGGACCAGATGCCATGATCTTAGTTTTCTGAATGTTGAGCTTTAAGCCAACTTTTTCACTCTCCTCTTTCACTTTCATCAAGAGGCTTTTGAGTTCCTCTTCACTTTCTGCCATATAAGGGTGGTGTCATCTGCATATCTGAGGTTACTGATATTTCTCCGGGCAACCTTGATTCCAACTTGTGCTTCTTCCAGCCTAGCGTTACTCATAATGTACTCTGCATATAAGTTAAATAAGCAGGGTGACAATATACAGCCTTGACGTACTCCCTTTCCTATTTGGAACCAGTCTGTTGTTCCATGGAACATGGAATATAGCATATGCTTTTCTGCTTTGCTTTGCACCAAAGTGTATGTACATATTTTGCAGGTAAATTCCCAGTCTTGTAACAACTGTGTAGAAAAGGGACTGCAAGGAGATACATTAAGTTCCTTTGAGTCTTGTAATCATTTATTTATATAATTGAAGAAATAACTAATGTTTAGTGGCTGTTGGCTTACCTTGGCCTTTCTCCCAATGCGTATGAGTTAATGGGAGCTTTTCACCAGTTGGGAGGTTGTAATGAGGTGGGGAGGCTTCCTGGTGGCTTAGACAGTAAAAAATCATGCCTGTGATGCAGGAAATGCAAGAGACAAGGGTTCCATCCCTGGGTCGGGAAGATCCCCCGGAGAAAGGAATGGCAACCCACTCCAGTATTCTTGTCTGGAAAGTCCCATGGACAAAGTAGCTTGGCAGGTGGCAGCTCATAGGGTTGCAAAGAGTGAGACCCTGACTGACTGACTTAACATGCATGCACGGGCTGAACTCTGGTAATAGCCACCACATCCCCTGGCAAGACCACTGTACTTCACAAACATTTATCCTCATCTGGGCAAACAAACTGCTCTTCCAAATTGTCCAGAATTACCATCAACTCCCACCTCTCATCCATCACCAAGTCCAGCTGGCAGCTCACTTCCACCATCCTGTCTTGATTTAAGGCTGAATCATTTCCTCCTTAGCTTTTCTGTGGGTCCTTTTCTGCAGCCATTTCTTGGTTGTCAGGCTTACCATGTACTAACCAGTGTGTGTGTGTGTGTGTGTGCGTGTGTGTAGGAGGGTCCTTAACCTGGGTCAGTGTGCTAGAATTCAGTGGGTTCAGAACCTTGGGTAAAAAAAATTACATCTTTATTCACTAACATCTAAATGAAATTTAGCATTGCCTTCCGTTATGGATGAAGTAAGAAAAACAAAAGTAAAAACAAACAAAGCACGGTAGTATTAGTGGTCCCTGCGAGTTTGTCGCCTGTGGAAATCCCAGATATGTGTTTGTTACTTTACAGTTGGTCTTATTTCAAATGAGAAAAGTTTGCTCTCCAGAAGGACCAGCTGTTCTGAATGTTGGAGGCAGAAGGATCTGGTGGAATCCTCCTGACTTTGGACTTTTCCCCTTGGATTCCAGTCCCTACTCTGCCACCATGACGCCTCTGTTTAGAAGACTCTGAACCTGAGATTTGATACTTTTTATTTCCCCTAATAGATTCTAGGGGATATACCCCGAGGAATAAGAAAAACACACACACACATAAACCAATAAAGAAGCAACTAAACGAACAGGTGATGTACTTGCAAGCTTTACTTTTTGTTTTAGAAAGGACATCATTTTCCGGATGCTTGAGGAAGCCTTCCTCTGTTTGACTGGACAATGACACGGAAAGCCCAAATGCTAGTATTGGGCTGACCCTGTGAATGGAGGGGCTGCCACCTCTGCCTCTCACAAGAGCACAACGTACAACAGAGGTTCCTGCGGATGGATTTCCAGCCCCAAAAAGCGCAATCCAGGCCCATGAGGAAAATCACAACTCCACACCCCTAACTGGGGACCAATCTGTTCACTGAAAAAGTGGAAGAGGAGACCCAGACCACAGGGAGAGAGACAGGAGGGAGAAGGTGGCCCTGGTGGCAAGCACAGCAGACACCTGTGGCATTGCTGGAACCATCGTGGAGTCAGGCAGGGACTCACCCTAATTAGCTCAAGAATTGGTTACTTCTGCCAACACCATAATCCTTAGACCCTCGTCCTAATTTTCCATTTCCCCACTAATATCCTTTAGGGCAAAAGGATCTCCTCCAGGACCCCATGTGGCATTTCAGTTCAGTTCAGTCACTCAGTCATGTCTGACTTTTTGTGACCCCATGGACTGTAGTGTGCCAGGCCTCCCTGTTCATCCTCAACTCCCAGAGTTTACTCAAACTCATGTCCATTGAATCAGTGATGCCATCCAACCATCTCATCTTGTGTCGTCCCCTTCTCTCGCCTTCAATATTTCCCAGCATCAGGGTCTTTTCAAATGAGTCAGCTCATTTTTTCAAGTTGAGACATAAAGGACATATACTGAGTCTTGATAACATCCATTGCCATACAGTAACTATTGTCATGGTTCTTTAATCTCTCTCAGTTGAGGACAGTTCCTCAATTTCTTCTAGAAAATTATAGGCCAGTACTTTTGTAGCTTGATCTTCACTTGGGGGTTATCTGATATTTATTCATGATTTGATTCAGATCGTGTAGGCTTGACAGAAATATTACAGAAATAATGCCACGTTCTTATAGCACCCATTCAGGTGACATATCATTTCTATTGTCCTGTTTGCTGTTGCTGTTTAGTCGTTAAATCATGTCCAATTCTTTTGCTACCCCATGAACTATAGCCCATCAAGCTCCTCTGTCCATGGGATTTCCCAAGCAAGAATGCTGGAGTGGGTTGCCATTTCCTTCTCCAGGGGATATTCCTGATCCGGGATTGAACCTGAATCTCTGCATTGTGAGGCGGTTCTTTACCACTGAGCCACCAGAGAAGCCTATCGTCCCCTTAACCTGAGGTACTAACTTCAATCACTTGCTTATCATGGTGTGTGTGCTCAGTTGCTAAGTTGTGTCCAACTCTTTGCAATCCCATGGACTATAGCCTGCCAGACTCCTCTGTCCATGGAATTTTTCAGGCAGGAATACTAGAGTGGGTTGTCATTTCCTTCTCCAGAAGATCTTCCCAACCCAGAGATCAAAACAGAATCTTCTGAGTCTTCTGAATTGGAAAGCAGATTCTTTACCACTGAGCCAACTGGGAAGCGATTATCATGGTAGTGTCTGCCAAATTTCTCCACTATAAAGTCACTCTTTTTACCTTTTTAAGGGATACATATTCTATAGGGAAGTGTTTTGAAAACTGTAATTATCCTGGTCCTCATCAGACTTCCCATTTGTTTCTTTATATTGATATGAAGGAAATGGCAACCCACACCAGTATTCTTACCTGGAGAATCCCATGGACTGTAGACTCTCAGGCTCCTCTGTCCATGGGGTCACAAGAGTTGGACACGACTTAGTTTCTAAACCACCACCATTGGTATGAATTCATAATCCATAGATTTCTGTTTTATTTATGAGTTATAATCAATTCTTGTCATTAGTTATTTTGGTGTTAAGACTGTCCCTTATTTGGCTAGTAGGAGTTCCTTCAAGCTGGTGCCTGTATCCTTTTGGAGTTCCATCATCCTTTGAGCACTTTCTTATTTTTTGGCACCAAAAAAAAAAAAAAATGTTCCAAGTGCATCTTATACTTTCCCCGTCCCAGGCCAGGACACCTGGAATTTCTCCAAGGTGTCCTGATTCCTTTTAGTGGAGAAGAGTATTTAGAAACCAAGATCTGGGTGCAATGTATGCTCATTCTTTTTGGAATGAGCCTTCTCGGGTGGACTGAACTATATAATATATATATTCTATATATATGTAAAATGTGTGTGTGTGTGAGAGTACGTACATGAGTGCACTCACATCCACACACCTTCTATATTTATTTCTCTCTATATCTGTGTATATTGGAAACCATGAGTTAGGACTCCCTGCCTCCATTGCAGGGGGCATGGGTTGGATTCCTGGTCAGGGAAACTGAGATCCAGAAAGCGTAAAACAAACAAAAAGAATAAAGTAGAACATTTGTATGCAAAGCGCTTAGCACAATGTGGATTTCTCCATATCTCCAATTCCAGTCTAACACCATAGAATTCATCCTAGTTTTCCCCCTTCTCCATTCGTAACCCTCTTTTTCTGACAGCGGGCAACTTGGTATATGCAGGCCATTTTAGATGGAGGAGGGAGTGGTAAGAAAGGTCTCTCTGAGGAGGCAACATTTACGCTGAGACACGAAGATGCTGGGAGTGTTGTAGGCAGAATGCTGCAGTCCTTGTTGTGAGCAGAAGCCCACGGGTGTGTCTGAGGAGCAGCTGGAGTCCTGTAGGTGAGTCAGTAAGCAGATGACATCCGCCAGGTAAGAGGGCCTAGTTCAGGTAGCAGCACCCTGTGTGGTGAAGACTTCGATTTTTATAGTAACTGAGATAGGAAGCCACTGGAGCATTCTGCATGCAGGAGAGGAATCTTTTAAAAAGGGTTGCTGTGACTGAAAATATGGAAGCCGGGAGCCTAGTGGGAGACTCCTGCAATAAACCAATGGGTGAGCTACGGGGCTAGGAAGGTGGTGAGGAAAGGTCAGATTCCAGAATCATTTTTCAGGGGGAGCCAACGGAATCTGTAATAAATTAGATGTAGCATGTGGGGTGTGAGAGATCGGTGGTGGCATATGGTGCTCCATAAGTGCTTGTTAGGAAATGAATCAGTAGGAACCTCTCTTGGTGGTCCAGTGGTTAGGACTCCCTGCCTCTACTGCAGGGGGCATGGGTTGGATTCCTGGTCATTTCAGGATTCCTGAGATCCTGAAAGCATAAAACAAACAAAAAAAAGAATAAAGTAGAACATCTGTGTGCAAAGCGCTTAGCACAACGTGGAACATATAATAAACTAATCGTGATCACATGTTTTAATCAGTTGATGAATGGAGGTGCAAACTCACCCAGGAGGCTTCTTATTCCAACTCTGGCCCCATCCTAGCCTCCAGCAACCTTACCCCTGGAGCACAGCTACCCCTTTCAACCTGTCCCTCCCCACCCTTCCCAGTGAGTCAAAACTCCCACTTCCTCTGAGCCATGTCTCTGCAGGATGTGGGTGAGCATCTGATAAACTAATAATTCACAATAAGGTATTGATATCTAGCGAGATGCCTACTCCTCCCAGAAGCATTCACATTTTCTAAAAGGTGGCAATTTATTTACTAAGCACTGGGTAAGGGTGGAGTCTCTGACAGCGTAGCAGGGTGTTGAAGGAGGTCATTTTGTTCTGGCCAGTACTCAAAGGACAGCTTATAGAGGTCTGGGGTTTCCTTGAAGGGGTCCAGCCCAGGGCTAGTCTGCATTCCTCCCCTCTTTTGCCTCCCACAACAACCTGGGTATTTCCCGCCTCCATTTACCACAAGAACCACTTGGCTAGAAGACCACGAGTTCTAAGTGCTTTCCCCAAGATGGTCAGGGCTTGGTTTAGCTGCCCTGGCCCTTCGGGAGCCCCCATCTGTGGGATGGCTCAGCAGGGTGGTCTTCACTCATCAGGCTCCTCTCCCCAAGAGAGACTTAAACCTTGAGGTCACTGGGCTGAAGTCCTGATTGTTTGCAAAATTGGTTTCTGAGCAAGGCTGGTTTAAGAGGCCAGACCACAAAAACACAATGAGGTACCATTTCAGACCCATTGGTGAAACTGAATAATCAGAGTTCAATCCATTACACCTGTAACTTGCCTTCACCAATCAAGGTAATTTGTTGCTACAAAATCCCTTGCATGTCATTCAAGTTGCACGTAGCCCAGGCCCAGACAATAAGATTTTTGCTGGAGTTGTTTCCCAGGAACTTGGAGTCAGCTGTGTTTAGTTAGAGCTGAGCAGGTTAAGACTGGATGGGACTGTTAGGGGAAGCACACTGATTGAAACCACCCACCCTGGCCAGGCACCATAGTAACCATTTGCATGACTTGTTTTACGACAGGAGGTCCTGGTAAGGAGCATGGAACTGATAAGCCTCCACCAACCGGAAAAGTTTGGGAAAGATCAAAAGGAGACACCACGTGTCTGACCACCTCCCAGAATCCTTCTCTCTGGCATCCATCTTGGCTGAACAAGGAGTGCACCACCAGGAAGGACTCTGAGTCAGAATGACTGGCTAAAGACAACCCAGAAACTAATCCCATCACCGTAAAACCCAAGACTGCAAGCCATGTGACAGAGCTGTTCTCCTGGGTTCCCTTACCCTACTGCTCTCCACTGGGATGCCCTTTCCCAATAAAATCTCTTGCTTTGTCAGCACATGTGTCTCCTCAGACAAGTCATTTCTGACTGTTAGACAAGAGCCCAGTTTTGGGCCCTGGAAGGGGTTCCCCTTCCTGCAACAGGACCGCTGATCCTCCAACTGAGTGTGCGCGAGTTTCTGCTCAGTGACCTTTTGATGTCAGATGGCCAAAAACTCCACCCTTAGATCATGTTAAGTGCCTCCATTTTTTTCCTTTTTATTTATTTTTTTCTTTTCCATTATGGTTTATTACAGAATACTGAATATAGTTTCCTGGGGTATACAGTAGGATCTTGTTGTTTATGCATTCTAAATATAATTGTTTGCATCTGCTCATTCCAAACTCCCAATCCAATCCTCCTCCCAAACTCCCAATCCAATCCTCCTCGTACCCTCTAAACACCTCTATCTTTGAACATGCATCCCACGAAGAAGCATGTAGCTCAGATAGATCTGCATGGAACACCAATTACCTCACCTTTTCCCTTCCTCTTTTCCCTGTTCCTAAGACCGACCTGCTTCTTTATCCCATAAATATCCCAAGCCCGTCTCCGGTGAGGAGGCAGATTTGACACTCGTTCTCCCATCTTCTTGCTTGGCTACCTCATAAATAAACCCTTTCTTTGTGGTAAAACTCGGTATCTCAGTGTTTGGCTTATTGCACGCTGGGCAGATGAACCTGCCTAGGTAATACCGCTGCTGCTACTGCTGCTAAGTCGCTTCAGTCGTGTCCGACTCTGCGCGACCCCATAGACAGAAGCCCACCAGGCTCCCCAGTCCCTGGGATTCTCCAGGCAAGAACACTGGAGTGGGTTACCATTTCCTTCTCCAATGCGTCAAAGTGAAAAGTGAAAGGCAAGTCACTTAATCGTGTCCTACTCTTAGCGACCCCATGGACTGCAGCCTACCAGGCTCCACCATCCATGGGATTTTCCAGGCAAGAGTACTGGAGTGGGGTGCCATTGCCTTCTCCCAGCTAGGTAATACTAGGATGGCTTTAATCAAAAAGACTGGTAATAACAAGTGTTGACAAGGATGTGGAGAAATTAGAACTCTCCTACACTGCTGGTGGGAATGTAAAGTGGTGTAGCCGCTTGGGAAAACAGCTTGGAAGCTCCTAAAAATGTCAGGTATAAAGTTACCATATGTTCCAGAAATCATACCTCCAGGCATATGCCCAAGAGATTAGGAAACGTGTTCACAAAAAAACTTGTAATTAAATTTTATGGCAGCATTTTTCATAAAATCCAAAAAATGGAAACAATTCATGTTCATCAACAGATTAAAATGTGATCTATCTCTCCAATGGAATACAATTTGGCAATGAAAAGGAATGAAGCTCTGACACAGGGTGTGACATTGATAGACCTTGGAAATACAATGCCAAATTAAAGAAACCAGATACAAAAAAACTCACAGGTTGTATGATTCCATTTACAGAAAATGTCCAGAATAGGCAACTACATAGAGATAGAATGTAGACGACCGTGTGCCAGGAGCTGGGAGGCATGGGGAGTGATTGCTAATAGTATAGGGTTTCTTTGTGGGGTGATAAAAATGTTTTAAAACAATGCACAATTCTGTGAATAAACCAAAAAACATAGAATCGTGCACTTTTTAAATTTTTATGGCCATACCATTTTTGGGGGTTGTAGAATCTTAGTTCCCTGACTGGAGATTAAAACTGTGCCCTCTGCAGTGGAAACATGGAGTCTTAACCACTGGACCAGGAGGGAAGTCCCTGGAATTGTACACTTTAAATAAGTAAGCTATATCTCAGTAAAGCAGTTTTATATATGTATATTTATCTCTTCCTTTTTTATTTTTTATATTATGAAAGTGCACATTTACAGAAGACTTGGAAAATACAGAACAAAGTTTAGTTTCACTATACATTACAATTATTTTTTAAAGTAGATAAATTAAGAGTTTTAGTTGGAGTTTCAATATCGAACTCTCAACAAGTAATGGAATGAATATACAGAATCGTAGAAGGATATGCGGCTACTGCGAAGTTGCTCCAGTCGTGTCCGACTCTGTGTGACCCCATAGACGGCAGCCCACCGTCCCTGGGATTCTCCATGCAGGAACACTGGAGAGGGTTGCCATTTCCTTCTCCAATGCATGAAAGTGAAAAGTGAGAGTGAAGTTGCTCAGTCGTGTCTGACTCTTAGCGACCCCATGGACTGCAGCCCACCAGGCTCCTCCGTCCATGGGATTTGCCAGGCAAGAGTACTGGAGTGGGTTAGGGTTATAGTAGACCTTAAAAGCATCATGAACCAAGTCAACATAATTAAGATCTATACAATTTTCACACAATAGGCTACAAATTCTATTCAAGCTCCTATAGATCATAGACTAGGAGACACTGAAACATATCCAGGGACATAAAACAAGGGGCAACAATTTCATGGTCTAAAGGCATTGGAATCATACAGAGTCTCTTCTTGTATAACTGTGGAATTATGTTAGAAATCAATGTCCAAAGATATTTGAAAATAGCATCTCTATATATTTTTAATGCAAGTAAGAAAGGAAGAAGGAATTCCCTGGCAGTTCAGTGGTTAGGACTCTGCGCTTTTCGCTAGCAGGGTCCAGCTTCCATCCTTGATCAGAGGAAACTAAGATCCCACAAGTCCCACAGGATAGCCTAAAAAACAAAAAAAATGAGCATATTAAATCAAAGTATAGGATGACATGTTAAAAAAAAAGAAAGGAAGAAGAAAGAGAGAGAGAGGGAAAGAAAGGAAGGAGTGAGCCATATTGACTAGGAAATCTTGCCATATACAGCAGTTCATTGGAAATACCCAGGTCCCTGGGGACTGGTCTTACCTCTCTAGAATGTGGATGAATAGGAGGAAGATGAGAGATTCCAAGGGGACCAAAGAATCCATGGCCACTTTCCCTTAGGGAAATACTGTGCAGGGTTTGCTTGGGGAACCAGGGTAATGAATAGGGATATTAAGAAAAATTACCCCAAACTCGGAAATCGAGCAAAAGGAGGACTGCATCTCCTTTCAGCTCATGCGGGAGCATTATCTAACCAACCACCTCTGAACTATTTCACTATCTGGAAGATGTAAGTTTGTTCAACTTAAATTTTCCTGTTGCTTGGATCCCACGTTCTATAAAGTTGTTTGTTAACTTGAAGAATTCGGTAGAGATGCAAATAATTTTTGCCTGGTAGAAAAGATAACCCCAAAGGTCACAGTTTTATTGCCCTGTAGAATAGTGATTAATGTTGTCTCTAAGCAGTAAACTGATTTTAGCATGTCTTTTCTGATGGACTAGATAACCCCTTTTAGTCTGATTCCTCTTTGAACCATCTTTCCCCATGCTGCTGTTTCCCTCACTAACAAATTCAACATATCTTGCGTGCAGCTCATTTGTATGAGTCGTGTTTTGAATGTTCTTAAAGTTATACTTTAACAGGGAACAGAGGTCATTTTCTGTATTTAAAAAAATGATATGGACATGTGGTCACCTTAATCAGTATAAACCCATCAGAACTTGAATAGTAAGGAGTAGCTCTCTGGATGTAGGAGCAGAGAGTGATGGCATAGCACTTTCAAAAAATTATTTATTAATATTTGGCTGTGCTGGTCTTAATTGCAGCACATGAGATCTAGTTCCCTGACCAGGAGAAGGGCGCAAGGAAAACCACCAAAATTATGTTATCAGTGTATCTGAAGGAGCCTGAAAGGAAAATTTTAATTTTCTTTCCTGGGCTTTTCAGTATCTTTCCACTTCCAGTCATAAATATGTATTACATTTGAAAGTTTCTCAAAGTTATTTAAAAGAAAACCCGCACATAAACTTAATAGAAAAAAATCTGGGAATAAATGAAGAGAAATTCACCCTTTATCTGGGCACCCAGGAGAATGGCAGGCTGAGAATATACAGACTTTCTCCTTGAAAAAACTCCAATACTTTGGGCACCTGATGTGAAGAGCCTGATGCTGGGAAAGATTGAAGGCAGGAGGAGAAGGGGGCAACAGTGGGCAAGATGGTTGGATGGCATCGCCGACTCAGTGGTCATGAGTTTAAGCAAACTCCGGCAGACGGTGAAGGACAAGGAAGCCTGGCCTGCTGCAGTCCATGGGGTTGCAAACAGTTGGACAGGACTGAGCGACTGAATAACAACCTCAAAAATCATAAATAATTGGTTTTACCAGAAACAAAGGAAGCAGAAACAGCTAAGTGGGTCACTCGTTGCTAAGAGAACTTCAGGTCGGTTTTGAGCTGAGGGTGATTTTGCCCCAGGGAACATTAGGCAAAGTGTGGAGACATTTCTGCTTGTCATAACTGGGGGTGGTGGGGGGAGGGTGGTGTGTGTGTGTGGAGAAATGCTACTGGCACCCAGTGGGCAGGGGCCAAGGATGCTGTGACATATCCTCCAACTCACAGACCTGCCCACAACTAAGAATTCTCTGATTACAACTGGAATTGTGCCCAAGCTGAGAAATCCTGGTTTTTAATAAAAAACCCGGGGGAGAAAAAAACAAACAAACAGGATCTGGGGACTTCTCTGGTGGTCGAGTGGTTAAGAATCTGCCTACCAATTCAGGGGATGCAGGTTTAATCCCTGGTCCAGGAGGATCCCACATGCCACGGATCAACTAAGCCTGTGCACCACAACTATTGAGCCCACCCACTCTAGAGTCCACGCTCTGCAACAAGAGAAGCCACTGCAATGAGAAGCCCTCATGCCGAAACTGGAGAGTAGTCCCTGCTCTGCGCAACTAGAGAAAACCCACATTCAGCAACAAAGACCCAGCACAGCTCCCCCCTGCCAAAAAAAGCTCCCCGGGTGCAGTTAGAGTTGAGAACCATTGCTTGGCAAGAAAAAATACTTCCACAGTCAGAGTAAACAGAGTACTGACTTAACCAGAAAATTGTCATGTAACTATATGGGAAGGACAAGGAGAGGGGAGGCAAGTAGGTAGGTAGGGTGCATATAAAGCAAGAAATCTGCATCTATTACCATAGGAAGGCAGCAGGTCATATTGATAAATCAGGACATAGAACATAAGCATCTTGTTTATAAATATGCAGTTAAACACCAGAAAAACAGCTGGAAGAGGAGTAAGTCATTTTCTCAGAAGCGCAGGACTCCGGAACAGTGGGTTTGTGGAGGTGTGAGGGCAGTGGGGTAGGGAATGCTTACTGACTTTTGCTATAAGGTGGCACTAGTGGTAAAGAGTCCGCCTGCCAATGCAGGGGGAGACACAAGAGACATGGGTTTGATCCTCAGGTTGGGAAGATCCTCTGGAGGTGGAAACTGTTGCCCACTCCAGTATTCTTGCCTGAAAAATTCCGTGGACAGAGGAGCCTGGTGGGCTACAGTGCCTGGAGTCGCAAAGAGTCGGACATGACTGAGCATAGTGCAGATAAACATTGTTTTGTGGTTCAGCCGCTAAGTCGTGACTGACTCTGCAATCCCATGGCCTGGAAATCCCAGGCTTCCCTGTCCTTCACTATCTCCCGGAGTTTGCTCACTCACGTGCATTGAGTTGGTAATGCCATCCAATCCTCTCATCCTTTATTTAATTTTTAATATCATTAACATGCATGAATCTGATCAAAATTTTTAAAAATAACTTTTATAAAGGGACAGAAGAAAAAATTGGGAGCCACCCAAGTATCCATGTATAAGAAGAGGCTGAATGAATTGTGATATAGCATTGAATGGACTACAAGAACGAGATAGCTGGGTAGGTCCTGACACGGCTGGATCTTTAAGACTCAGCATGACTGTGACTAGCAAAGACTAAGTATGATATGCCAGCATTTACGTAAAACACACGCACACAAAATAGAGCTATGTATTTCCCATGAGAATAGAAATACGTACAAATAAAAGCACAAAGAGAAAAGTAGGGAAGAATACACTTGGAAGAGGTCACAGGCATAACACCTGGGCCATGCAGAGTGGACTCAGACGGGGGATACAATTCAAGGCAGATTTTGTTCTGTTTCTTCTTTTTTTCTCAAAGAAGGTAAAATTTTGTGTTATTTGTAAAATTAAATTTTAAAAGTTGAATAGACATTAAGAGAATAAGAAAATAAGCCATAGGTTGGGAGAAAATATTTACAAAAGACACATCTGATAAAGCAATGTTATCCAAAATTTATAGAGATTCATATCTACTGCAGCATTATTTACAATAGCCAAGACATGGAAACAATCTAAGTATCCATCAACAGACTAATGGATAAAGAAAATGTGATACATATATGTATATGTATGTATATACATATATAGAGTGTGTCCAACTCTTTGTGACCCCTTGGACTGTAGCCCACCAGGCTCCTCTGTCCATGGAATTCTCCAGGCAAGAATACTGCAGTGGGTTGCCATTGCCTTCTCCACATGTATGTATATATATACATATGAATACTATTTTATTCTTGTTCAAAAAAACCCACAAAATATACAAAGAACTCTTAACACTCTCAGTAAGAAATCAAACAATGTAACTGAAAAAATGGGCCAGGGCTTCCCTGGTGGCTCAGTGGTAAAGAATCCACCTGCCAATGCAGGTGGCTCAGTGGTAAAGAATCCACCTGCCAATGCAGGGTTCCACTTCTGCTCTGAGAAGATCCCACATGCTGTGGGGCAACTAAGGCCATTCGCCACAATTATTGAGCCTATGTTCTAGAGCCTGGGAGTTGAAACTACTGAAGCCCATGTGCCCTAGAACCTGTGCTCTCCAACGGGAGAAGCCACCCTAATGAAAAGCATGCGAACTGCAACTAGACAGTAGCCCCCGCTTGTCACAACTGGAGAAAAGCCTGTACAGCAACAAAAACCCAGCAGAGCCAAAAATAAGTAAGTAGATAAAACTATAAAAAGAAAAATGGGCCAAAGACCTTAACAGGCATCTCACCAGAGAAGACATACAGATGACAAACAAACTTATGAAAAGATACTCTACACAGTATGTCATCAGAGAAATGCAAATTAAAACCCTGAGCTATCATTCCACACCTGTTGGAATGGCCCACATCTGGAACACTGACAACATCAAGTGTTGGAGACAATGTGGGGTAACAGGAACCTCTCATTCACTGCTGATGGGATTGCAAAACGGTACAGCTACTTTGGAATACAATTGAGCGGTCTCTTACAAAACAAAACATTCTCTTACATATGATTCAGCAAGCACACTCCAAAACCTGCACACAGATGTTTATAGCAGCCTTATTCATTACTGCCAAAACATGGACGCAACCCAGCTGTCCTTCAGTGGGTGAATGGTGAAATAAACTGTGGTACATCCAAACAATGGAATGTTCAGCTCAGTTCAGTCGCTCAGTCGTGTCTGACTCTCCAAGACCCCATGAATCGAAGCACACCAGGCCTCCCTGTCCATCACCAACTCCCCAAGTTCACTCAAACTCACGTCCATCGAGTCAGTGATGCCATCCAGCCACCTCATCCTCTGTCGTCCCCTTCTCCTCCTGCTCCCAATCCCTCCCAGCATCAGAGTCTTTTCCAATGAGTCAACTCATTGCATGAGGTAGCCAAAGTACTGGAGTTTCAGCGTTAGCATCATTCCTTCCAAGGAAATCCCAGGGCTGATCTTCAGGATGGACTGGTTGGATCTCCTTGCAGTCCAAGGGACTCTCAAGAGTCTTCTCCAACACCACAGTTCAAAAGCAACAATTCTTCAGCACTCAGCTTTCTTCACAGTCCAACTCTCACATCCATACATGACCACTGGAAAAACCATAGCCTTGACTAGATGGACCTTTGTTGGCAAAGTAATGTCTCTGCTTTTCAATATGTTATCTAGGTTGGTCATAACTTTTCTTCCAAGGAGTAAGCGTCTTTTAATTTCATGGCTGCAGTCACCATCTGCAGTGATTTTGGAGCCCCAAAAAATAAAGTCTGACACTGTTTCCACTGTTTCCCCATCTATTTCCCATGAAGTGATAGGACCTGATGCCATGATCTTCGTTTTCTGAATGTTGCGTTTTAAGCCAACTTTTTCACTCTCCTCTCTCACCTTCATCAAGATGGAATGTTATTCGGTGTTAAAAACCTTGAGCAATCTAGGCATGAAACTATATGAAAGAACTTTCGATGAATATTACTAAGTGAAAGAAACCCATCTGAAAGGGCTACATACTATAGGATTCTACCTGTAAGACGTTCTGGAAGAGGCAAAACCATGCAGTTGGTAAAGAAAGTGGTTACCAGGGATTGGAAAGAAGGGTGAATAGGCAGAGTACAGAGGACTTTAAAATTTTTATTTGTTTATTTTTAAATATTTATTTATCCATTTGACTGGGCCGGTTCCCAGTCAAGGCAGGCAGGTATCTTTGATCTTCATTGCAGCCTGTGGGATCTTTACTTGTGCCCTGTGGAATCTAGTTCTCTGACCAGGGATCCTACTCCAGCCTCCTGCATTGGGAGTGCAGAGTCTTAGCCACTAGACCAGCAAGGAAGTCCCCAACATTGTAAATTTTTTAAATGTTGTAATGAATAAAATTGCATTTGTATTATATATAGCATCTGGAATGTCCCACACCAAGCTGTTACTAGTGGTTTCCTTTGGAGCCTTGCTTGAGAAGGAGGGCAGGGAGGGAGAGAATACTTCCTCTTTTTCCTCTTTGTCATTCAATAATAATAGCTTGACTGTGATCATCTGAATGGCTTCTGAGTAGAATCGGGTTCTGGGGTCCTGGTAGTCCTGGCTGGCCTGTGTCTCTGGCTTTTGACACTGAAGGGCGTTGAGGGTTCCAGCTTGGCCAGGGTGGGGCGGGCTCCAGGGGGATCTGGTAGAACCAGCTGTGATGTCAGATGGGCATGTTGACAGAGTGACTCACTGTTCAGGACGGGTAGAGGTGACTCCCTCCTCTCCTGGCCTGCAAGCCGCCCCTGGGGCTGCAGCCTACAGAGTGCCCTGTTTCAGCCATCCTAAAGGAGGAGTCCTTTACAAATCAATAGAAACAAGGGACCATTTCAATCTGGGCCTTTGAACAAAGCTCTCTTGAGTCAGCCCGGGATGGGTTCGGGGGTGGGGGTTGTGCAAGGTTCATTGATTAAAGCAAAGGCTGAAGAGGAGGTGCTGGGAAAGAGCCTTAAAATAGGGATCTGGGGACCCCTTGGGCCTCTGGAGGGGGCGAGTTTGGGCTAATAAAAGGATTTTGTCATCCATTGAGCTTCATTAGTGACTTAAAAAAATTTTTTTTGACCATGTGACATGTGGAATCTTAGTTCCCTGACCAGGGATTGAACCCATGTCCCCTGCATTGAAAGCACAGAGTCTTAATCACCGGACCACCAGGGAGATCCCTAGTGACCTTTTATTTAAAAGATCTTGTAAGTATAGTTATTTTCTTATTTGGCTTCAGGGCCACCTGTGAGGTAGAAGGAACTGGTATAAATATGTCCATTTCTTAGATGAGGAAACCGAGGCCTGGCGAGATCAGACCATTTATCTGAGATGCAGGTTAGTAGCTGAGGGCAATGTCCTCTCAGCCTGGTGCATCACCTCTCCTTGCCTCCTGGTACAGGAGGTTACCTCTGAGGTCATGCAGAGTGGCTGGCAGAGGACTGAGATCATTTGTGGGCAAAAGGGAAACAAACAGAGCCACATGGAAGAAGAAGAAGGTGCCTGTGGGTACCCTAGATGTTCCCAACACACAGAGTAGAGGACTCCCGACGTCAGCAGTCCCTCCCTGCAGCCATCAGTTCTGCCAGCAACCTTTGGGGGAAGCGGGCAATGTCTCTTCACTTCAAGGGAGGCTCAGCGAGACTGAGTAACTTGTTCAGGTCACACGGCTAGTGGAAGATAGAAGAGGCAGCTGGGTGGTTGGCTTTGGACTCCAGATCCAGTCCCCCCTCCTCATCCCGTCATTCAGTGGAACTCAGAGGATAGAGGCTGAAACCAAGACTGAGAGAAATCCTGACTTACAGACAGACACCCCCAAGTTACTCTGAGGCTTTGAGGTTTATGAAGCATTATGACACTCACATCTTTATCACACTATCTGTCCCTTCTTTTGTGGTTGATTAGGACAGACTTCACATGTGCATCAGCAGGACAGAGGTGACACATTCAACTGGGTCACTGAGGACAGTGTAATCAAAGTCCTCTTTATTAAGGTGAAGCCAGGATGTAGGGAAACCAGCAAGAACTGCTGCTGGACCTGAAGCGGCAGGGAGCTGTCACCTCCTGTAGTCTGAGGGGCGAGGAGGGGGAGTGATGACTAGACCCAGGAGGAACAGTGCTATATGAAGAAGGGACAGGGAACCTTCAGTGGAGACACACAGACAGCCCACACTGACCTGGAAGACAAGGAGCTGGAAAATACACATCCCAACTACCCACTCTGCGCCCTCCAGTCTCCTGCCTGTGCCTTCGATTTGCTGAGCCCAACCCCAACCCAGAAGGCAGGAGAGCCTGATTCTATAGGCTACATGGGTCAGTCCCCCAGGGTACAGAGGGGGATGGAAACGGTGGGGAGTGGCTATGGTGGGGGCGGGGGGAGGGGGGAGCAGGGGGGGGGGAGCAAATAGAAGAGATCTAGCACAGCATGTGGAGAAGAAAATGGAGAAGGAAATGGCAACCCACTCCAGTGTTCTTGCCTGGAGAATCCCAGCGACGGGGCAGCCTGGTGGGCTGCCGTTCACTGGGTCACACAGAGTCGGACACGACTGAAGTGACTTAGCAGCAGCAGCA
>NW_011495034.1:17165690-17167280 GCF_000754665.1 Bison bison bison | reverse complement strand
GATCAATAGTCATCAGCCCCAGGGCCTTTGTTGGAGTTACTGGGTAAAAGTTCACTCTCTCTGTTTGCTGGAGTTGCTCAGCTTGTAGGATTTAAACCTGGTGCTACTGATGATCTTGCTGCCACATAAGAAGAGTGAAGATTCAGAACAAAGCCAACATAAAGGAAAAGTAAGGCCAGAAGAGATCGGAATCTTGACGGTATAATTGTGTCCCTGGATCCAGCCATGCCTGAAGGTGGGAAGCACCCTTAGGGCCAATGGATTTTGTTTTGTGTAAGCAGGTTGGAGTTGGGATTCTTTCATTTGTACCAGAAAGGGTTCTGACTGAATCACAGCTGCCTGCAGGCACTCAGGGATGAAGGCAGCTCAGAGTGGAGATCTTCCTGGGCCATGAGGGATAGTTTGTGAGCACCACTCCTTGGGGGCAGGGAATAAAAGATTGAGAAGTTGTCTCTAAGGGCAGCAGCCTCTGTGTGAAGTCATGACAACCACCAACATCTTGTGTAATCATACTCTCACTTGCCAGCTGCAGTTCTCTGTGCTTGACATACATCAAATGGTCCACCCTCTCCCAAATCCTCTGGGGGTGGTACATGCCCATTTTACAATAGAGATATTAAGTCACTTGCAGAGACAGGATTTGAAACCAGGATATCTGACTTTTCCTTTTTTTTTAGCCACACCGTGTGGCTTGTGGGATTTTAGTTTCCTGACCAGGGATGGAACCCATGCCAACTGCAGTGGAAGAGTGGAGTCCTAACCACTGGACCAGCCTGGCTCTTCTTAACCACCTTCCCCACCTCACTGTCCTAAAACTTCCCCAAATAAAACAGAGTAAAACCCCAATGTATCAAGATGTAAGACAGATATTAGCAAAGTTGTTTTGAGGGTGGGGGTCAAGATCGGGGTTCAGAGAAGACAGAGCTGCGCTGAGACTCACCATCACTGTGGAATTCTCTTTTCCTCTTCATTTAAGCACCATAGTAGAGGGCTGTTAGGGAGTACGCTGGGGAGGTAGAGAAGTAATTTAGACCCATATTCAGGAAAAACCTCAAATGTAGACTTTTGGTGTAACGGTCTGATGTGGATACAATTATATTTGCATCATATTCTTTTTTAAAAAACTATTGATTTGTTAAATGTAAACAATTAAACACCCACTGCAATATGTACAACACCCTCCCTCTTTTTGGACATATTTTCTCCTCCTCCTTTTCCTTGTTCTTCTTCTTCCCTTTAAAGATTGAAGGATGAATTGTCTTCTAAAAGAAACTAGGACTATTTGGAGAAATGGCTGTCTAGATTTGGGTAAGGGAAATGTAGATGAACATGTAGTTTGCCAGAAACTAAGCAACCACACAGAAAATGGTGCAGATATGTCAAAAGGATGAAGGAATCAGTTTGAAGGGGCTCCCACTGGCCAAATTTGGGATAATTTGAGCATTAAATAAAGCTGTGAACTTCCAGATGTTCAAGCTGGTTTTAGAAAAGGCGGAGGAACAAGAGATCAAATTGCCAACATCCGCTGGATCATCGAAAAAGCAAGAGAGTTCCAGAAAAACATCTACTCCTGCTTTATTGACTATGTCA
>NW_011495034.1:17156105-17165590 GCF_000754665.1 Bison bison bison | reverse complement strand
CAGTTGTCACCCTGCTTATTTAACTTATATGCAGAATACATCATGAGAAACGCTGGGCTGGAAGAAGCACAAGCTGGAATCAAGATTGCTGGGAGAAATATCAATAACCTCAGATATGCAGATGACACCACCCTTATGGCAGAAAGTGAAGAGGAACTAAAGAGCCTCTTGATGAAAGTGAAACTGGAGAGTGAAAAAGTTGGCTTAAAGCTCAACATTCAGAAAATGAAGATCATGGCATTCGGTCCCATCACTTCATGGGAAATAGATAGGGAAACAGTGGAAACAGTGTCAGACTTTATTTTTTTGGGCTCCAAAATCACTGCAGATGGTGACTGCAGCCATGAAATTAAAAGACGTTTACTCCTTGGAAGGAAAGTTATGACCAATTTAGATAGCATATTCAAAAGCAGAGACAATACTTTGCCAACAAAAGTTCGTCTAGTCAAGGCTATGGTTTTTCCAGTGGTCATGTATGGATGTGAGAGTTGGACTGTGAAGAAAGCTGAGCGCAGAAGAATTGGTGCTTTTGAGCTGTGGTGTTGGAGAAGACTCTTGAGAGTCCCTTGGACTGCAAGGAGATCCAACCAGTCCATTCTGAAGGAGATCAGTCCTGGGTGTTCATTGGAAGGACTGATGCTAAAGCTGAAACTCCAGTACTTTGGCCACCTCATGCAAAGAGTTGACTCATTGGAAAAGACTCTGATGCTGGGAGGGATTGGGGGCAGGAGGAAGAGGGAACCACTGAGGACGAGATGGCTAGATGGCATCACCGACTCGATGGACATGAGTTTGAGTGAACTCCGGGAGTTGGTGTTGGACAGGGAGGCCTGGGGTGCTGCGATTCATGGGGTCGCAAAGAGTCTGACACGACTGAGCGACTGAAGTGAACTGAATTGAAGGGATTACAAATCATAGAATAAAAGAATTCATACGTCCATACAGATATAAATAAATAAAGTACAATCTTGACTAATAAATGTAAGATTCCTAAGATTAGAAAAATCGCCATTTGGCAGCTGTCTCTGTAACAATTTGTTCAGGCAAGAATTACCAGTGATGGTGGGTGAGAGTACGATGAGAAACAGAGTATTTACAGACATAAATTATCTCTCCACAAAATGCTTATAAAGGACAGAGAAATTCAGTAACCTTAAAGCAGAGAAACCTGGCAGGCACCACTCTAGTCAAGTGACCAAAGTTGAAATCACACGCTATCAAATGCCTCCTGACACATTGTACCGAGAATGGCGTATCATTTCTGTGGTTTTCCTGCCCAAGATACAGAACCTGAATCTAATTATGGCGAAACACCAGACAAGCCCAAACTGAGGAGCACAGATCAAAATAATTGGCCTCGACTCTTTATAAATATCAAGGTCACAAAAGACAAAGACCAAGGAACTGTTCCCGTACAGAGGAAACTGAAGACACATGACCACTAAATGCAGTTCTGGACCAGAAGAATTCACGTGTCTGTTTTAATAAAAAGACATTAGTGAGGCAATTGACAAAAATTTAAATAAGATCTCTGTATTAGATAACAGTATGAAATCAATGTTAATGTTTTGATTAACATTATCTTTTAAGATAATATCCTTGCTATTAGGAAACACATCCTGAAATATTTAGGGATAAACAAGCGTATGGGGTCTGTAACTACTCTCAAACATTTCAAGAAAAATGTTTGGGTAAGGAAAATATAGATGAATGTCTACTTTGTTATATATATATATATTTATAAGGAGAGAGGGGCTTCCCTGATAGCTCAGTTGGTAAAGAATCCTCCTGCAATGCAGGAGAACCCAGTTCAATTCCTG
Organism: Bison bison bison; assembly: GCF_000754665.1. NCBI lineage: Eukaryota > Metazoa > Chordata > Mammalia > Artiodactyla > Bovidae > Bison > Bison bison. Next base: position 17,163,770 of record NW_011495034.1, on the reverse strand, counting down.
GGTCAGGAAGATTTCCCTGGAGAAGGGATAGGCTACCCACCCCAGTATTCTTGGGTTTCCCTTGTGGCTCAGATGGTAAAGAATCCACCTGCAATACAGGTCACCTGGGTTCGATCTCTGGGATGGGAAGATCCCCTGGAAAAGGGAAAGGTTACTCACTCCAGTATTCTGGCCTGGAGAATTCCACGGACTGTATAGTCTATGGGGTCGCAAAGAGTTGGACACAACTGAGCGACTTTCACTTTCGCATGGAGAGAGAGGTGAATGATGAAGAAAATGTAGTGAAATGATAATATTTGGAGAAGGTAGAAAATCTGGGCAAAAGGTGTATGGTAATTTTTTACTATATTTTGCAGCTGAATTTATTTCAAAATCAAAATTTAAAAATAACGCAATATTGGGGTTTCCCTGGTAATCCAATGGTTAAAACTCTGTGGTTCCACTGCAGGGGGCACAAGTTCGATCCTTGGTTGGGGAACTAAGGTCCCAAATGCCTTGAAATGCGACCAAAATAATAATAATAATAATAATAATAATGCTGTATTAAAAATATACCTCATAGAGTGGGATTATTATTGTGATCCCCAAATGGGTAACTTATGATCCGAGGCTAGTGTCTGGGATAACATTGGCAAATTCATCAAAAATACTATTTTATTACATAAAATAAGTTCATTGTTGGTTTGTTAAATCTGAAGGTTCTAATTTGTTTTCAGTTCAGTTCAGTTCAGTCGCTCAGTCATGTCAGACTCTTTGTGACCCCATGAATCGCAGCACTCCAGGCCTCCCTGTCCATCACCAACTCCCGGAGTTCACCCCAGACTCATGTCCATCGAGTCAGTGATGCCATCCAGCCATCTCATCCTCTGTCCTCCCCTTCTCCTCCTGCCCCCAAACCCTCCCAGCATCAGAGTCTTTTCCAATGAGTCAACCCTTCGCATGAGGTGGCCAAAGTACTGGAGTTTCAGCATTAGCATCATTCCTTCCAAAGAAATCCCAGGGCTGATCTCCTTCAGAATGGACTGGTTGGATCTCCTTGCAGTCCAAGGGACTCTCAAGAGTCTTCTCCAACACCACAGTTCAAAAGCACCAATTCTTCTGCGCTCAGCCTTCTTCACAGTCCAACTCTCACATCCATACATGACCACAGGAAAAACCATAGCCTTGACTAGACGAACCTTTGTTGGCAAATTATTGTCTCTGCTTTTGAATATGCTATCTAGATTGGTCATAACTTTCCTTCCAAGGAGTAAGCATCTTTTAATTTCATGGCTGCAGTCATCATCTGCAGTGATTTTGGAGCCCAAAAAAATAAAGTCTGACACTGTTTCCACTGTTTCCCTATCTATTTCCCATGAAGTGATGGGACCGAATGCCATGATCTTAGTCTTCTGAATGTTGAGCTTTAAGCCAACTTTTTCACTCTCCTCTTTCACTTTCATCAAGAAGCTTTTTAGTTCCTCTTCACTTTCTGCCATAAGGGTGGTGTCATCTGCATATCTGAGGTTATTGATATTTCTCCCAGCAATCTTGATTCCAGCTTGTGTTTCTTCCAGTCCAGCGTTTCTCATGATGTATTCTGCATATAAGTTAAATAAGCAGGGTGACAATATACAGCCTTGACATACTCCTTTTCCTATTTGGAACCAGTCTGTTGTTCCATGTCCAGTTCTAACTGTTGCTTCCTGACCTGCATACAAATTTCTCAAGAGGCCGGTCAGGTGGTCTGGTATTCTCATCTCTTTCAGAATTTTCCGGTTTATTGTGATCCACACAGTCAAAAGCTTTGGCATAGTCAATAAAGCAGAAATAGATGTTTTTCTGGAACTCTCTTGCTTTTTCCATGATCCAGCGGATGTTGGCAATTTGAGCTCTTGTTCCTCTGCCTTTTCTAAAACCAGCTTGAACATCAGGAAGTTCATGGTTCACATATTGCTGAAGCCTGGCTTGGAGAATTTTGAGCATTACTTTACTAGCGTGTGAGATGAGTGCAGTTTGAGCCTTCTTTGGCATTGCCTTTCTTTGGGATTGGAATGAAAACTGACCTTTTCCAGTCCTGTGGCCACTGCTGAGTTTTCCAAATTTGCAGGTATATTGAGTGCAGCATTTTCACAGCATCATCTTTCAGGATTTGAAAGAGCTCAACTGGAATTCCATCACCTCCACTAGCTTTGTTCGTAGTGATGCTTTCCAAGGCCCACTTGACTTCACATTCCAGGATGTTTGGCTTTAGGTCAGTGATCACACTATCGTGATTATCTGGGTCGTGAAGATCTTTTCTGTACAGTTGTTCTGTGTATTCTTGCCATCTCTTCTTAATATCTTCTGCTTCTGTTAGGCCAATTAAAAAGTACATAATTGAAAAAACTTGAAGGTAGTGTACATGCAATAAAGTACAATTTTATATTGTGCTGTGTGTGTGCTAAGTTGCTTCAGTCGTGTCTGACTCTTTGTGACCCTGTGGACCCATAGCCCATGAGGCCCCTCTGTCTACAGGATTCTCCAAGTAAAGAATACTGGAATGGGTTGCCATGCCTTCCTCCAGGGGATCTTCCTGACCCAGGGATTGAACTCACATCTCTTGTCTCTTGCTTAAGCAGGCAGGTTCTCTGCCACTGGTGCCACCTGGGAATCCCACAATTTTATATTATACATATGTAAATTTTGCAAGCTCGACTACCACTGATACTCACCCATTATTGAATCGTCTCAGGACCCTGACCAGGTGGGTATGATTATCTTCATTTTACAGAGAAGGAATCTGAGGAAGGTCACACTCTAGCAAGGGGTAGGATCCAGATTCAAAGCACTGTCTTTTGAATTCCAAAGCCAGTGTTTTTAAACACTTTGTTATGCAAATTATTGGACTTCCCTAGTGGCTCAGAGGTTAAAGTATCTACCTGCAATGTGGGAGACCCGGGTTCGATCCCTGGGTCGGGAAGATCTCCTGGAGAAGAAAATGGCAACCCACTCCAGTATTCTTGCCTGGAGAATCCCACGGACGGAGGAGCCTGGTAGACTACAGTCCACAGGGTCACAAAGAGTCAGACATGACTGAGCCACTTCACTTTCACTTTCATGCAAATTATTGAGGCTATTGTCATCAACAGACATCAATTGAGTACCAGCTACTTTAGCTCCTCATGCCTCAGTTTCCTCATCATAAAATGGAATCACAGTAACACTTTTATTAAGACACTTCAAATGCTCAGAACAGTTCCTGTACACTCATGTGTGAATAATTATTAGTACCTACTATGCCTAGGGCACTGGGATCACCATGAGATCTAAGATTCTATTCTCCACTCCCAGGCTACTCCCCACAAAAGTAAACAGCCACCAGAAGTATCTCACATTGAGGACCAGCCTGTGGATATCTGGTCCAGGGAACCAGGTAGAGGGACACCTTGGAGGGAGTGGCCTCAGCCAGCAGGACACTGAGATAGGCCTGCTGACATCACTCCTCAGTCTGGAAGAAGCAACTGCCTTTGTTTGGCAGCAGTCCTCATGGTGACTGACTCCCCAGGCAACTTAGCATGTGTCTAACAGAACCCCTGCCCCAACCCACAACAGGTCTCATCTGTCACCATCAGTGCCATGGTCTGGGTGAATGAGACTTGTCCTTCTGCCTGGAGATCTCCCCACTGGCCTTGCAGGCCCCTGCCAGGATCAGTCAGGATCCAACCAGAAGAGAAACCACTTCTAGCATCTGAAAAGCACATGACTGCAGGGACTTAGATACACACACGGTGAAAGAGTGGAGGGGAGCCAAAGAGCCACTGAGAGTAGGAAGTTATGGCCTCCTCGCAGCTGGAGGGGCAAGGGGGCAGGTGATGTCACTGGAGACCAGGGCCATGGTCACCTGCAGAAGCTGCAACCACAACTGGCCTGTCCCCTGGGGGCTGCAGAAGAGATGTGGCCAAAACTTGGAAAAAACCCTGGTGCTGGGGAAGATTGAGGGCAGGAGGAGAAGGGGACAACAGAGGATGAGATGTTTGGATGCCATCCCTGACTCAATGGAGACAAGTTTGAGCAAGCTCCAGGAGATAGTGAAGGGCAGGGAAGCCTGGCGTGCTGCAGTCCACGGGGTCGCAGAGTCAGACACAACTTAGTAACTGAACAACAAAGGCAGAGAGAGAGGAGAACTCCATCCTCCAACCTCCACCTCCCACCCCTGTGCCCCAAGCTTCTTCCTTTCACCTGTCCACTGGGCTCCAGACAGGGTCCACCAGCTGCCCTGGGAGCCTAGGAAATGCAGACTGAATGGCTAATTGTCATCCCCTGCCCCAACCCACCCCCCACATGGAAGATGAAGGGGAAGGAATAGATCTCAGGGCACAAGGGCCAAGGCTAGCCCATGGCTTTTCCACGTTGGCATTCCAACAGCTCATCCAGGGCCTGGCACACACCCAGGCTTCATAAACATGTGAACAAATGACTGACCATTGGGGCAGGAAGGCACAGTGCCCTATGTCACTGAATGTTTTAAAAAGTGAGTGAAAGTGAAAGTCACTCAGTCGTGTCTGACTCTTTGCAACTCCATGGACTGTATAGTCCATGGAATTCTCCAGGCCAGAATACTGGAGTGGGTAGCCGTTCCCTTCTCCAGGGGATCTTCCCAACCCAGGGACTGAACCCAGGTCTCCCGCATTGCGGGCGGATTCTTTACCAGCTGAGCCACAAGGGAAGCCCAGAACACCTGGTATAATCACTCGGAAAACTGGTAGTATCAACTAATAACGACTAACGCTGAACCGACTATGACCCAGCAATTGCACTCCTAAGTGTGTACTTAACTAAATGTGTACACACGTTCCCAGAAGGCATTTACCAGTGGTAAATGTTCCTAGTGGTGTTTATGACAATAGCCTCGTACTGGAAACCCCTCCAAAGCTCATGGACAGTGGTATGGATAAACACAATGGAATATCGTGCAGCCGCGGTAATGAGTGATCTATAACTACCCACATCAATGCAGTTGGCTCTCATCAACAGGACGGCGAGGGAAAGGAGCCAGACACAGAGGCGTATGTGCTGCACAATTCTATTTGTATAAATAGAAAAACAGGCAACACTAATGTCTGCTTCTGAAGTCAGAGTCCTGGTTGAAGCTTAATCCTTTGGATGGATCTGATCCTATGATTCTGAAGTCAAAATGCAGAGGCTACAAAAATGCCAGGCAGGGGGCAGCATTCACATGGAGATGCTGAAGTCTGTAGGAAGAAGTGGTCCCGGAAAACGATGGGTGAGTGTGACCTCTGGACTTTGAGCCTCTCCGAGACCTTTTCTGTTTGTAGCTACCTAGATTAGCACACACATTCTCCTTTCTTCCCCAAGAAGAAATGCCTCTCTCTGAATCAGGTTTCCCACCTCAACACTATTGATATTTTGATATAAATATTTGTTAGGGGAGCTTGTCCTGTGCCTTGAAGAGTGTTTAACAGAGTTCAGCAAGTCCCCCACATACAAACCTTCAAGTTGCGAATTTTCATGTCCAATCATGTAAGTTAGTTCATATGTCTGCCATACATTGTCATGTACACGCGTCCTCTACAAGTGTGGTTGTGCTGTGGCATACTTGACTGTCCTGTGTTTGTCTGTTTTTTACGCATTGCTCAGACGCTCAGTCATGTCCGACTCTTTGGCGTCCCCATGGACTGTAGCCCTCCACTTTATCCCTGAGATTCTCCCGGCAAGAATCCTGGAGTGGGGTGTTATTTCCTCCTCCAGGGGATCTTCCCAACCCAGGAATCAAACTCTCATCTCTTGCATTAACAGGTAGGTTCTTCATCACTAGCACTCCCTGGGAAGCCCCTTTTTATGTATTACTTGTGTATAAAGTATTAATATTATAAATCCATTACAGTACTGTATAGCCAATTGTGTTAGTTGGGTACTAGGCTAAGTTTGTTGGACTTATGAACGCCCTCTCGGAATGGAACTCATTCATATGTAGGGGAATTACTGTAGTGGGTGGAAAAGCATCCCTAAAAATTTATGTCCATCTGGAATCTCAGAATGTGACCTTGCTTGAAGTAATGATCCTTGCATGTCCTTATACAAAGAGGAGAGGCCACACAAGACACAAGGAAGAAAGCCATGTGAAGAGGTAGGAAGAGATTGCAGCGACAGAGTTACAGGGCAAGGAATGCCAGGGATTGCTGGGAAACATCAAAAGCTAGATAGGATTCTTCCCTAGAGCCTTCCAAGGGAGCCTGGCCTTGACAACCCCTTGATTTTGGACTCCTAGCCTCCAATATTGTGAGACAACAAATTTCTGTTTGTGGCAGTTTGTTATGGCAGCCTTGGGAAACTAATTGCAAGCACTATCTCTGACTTCTAAACTTAGGAAGTCAAAGGTACCCCTTTCAGTTATAACAAACAAAAATTTCTCCAGATACTGCAGAATGTCTCCTAGTGGGAGCAGGGGATGCAAAATAGTTGCCCCTCAGCTCTCGTTAAGATCTGCTAAGCTGATGGGGCAAAAATGGTGAGAGGACCAAGCAGAGTGGTCTTGGTGAAAGTCTAATGGTGAATGGTGAAAGTCACTCAGTCACGTCCGCGTCTTTGTGACCCCATGGACTATACAGTCCATGGAATTCTCCAAGCCAGAATACTGGAGTGGGTAGCCTTTCCCTTCTCTAGGGGATCTTCTCAACCCAGGGATGGAACCCAGGTCTCCCACATTGCAGGAGGATTCTTTACCAGCTGAGCCACGGGGAAGCCCAAGAATACTGCAGTGGGTAAGCCTATCCCTTCTCCAGGGGATCTTCCCCACCCTGGAATTGAACCTGGGTCTCCCACATTTCGGGATGATTCTTTACCAACTGAGCTATCAGGAAAGCCCAGGCAACTCATCTAAGCTACTACATTCCTCAGTTTCCGGATCTGTAAGAGGAAGAGAACAACACCAACTTCATAAGACTGTTTTGAAGGTGAAATGAGTTGATGACTATAAAGTGGTGTGAACCACAACACTGTCACCACCATTACTTCAGGTTGCAGCAGTTAGTTTAGGGGCTATCTCCTCATTTAACCAGGAGCTCCTTGACGTACTGAATGGTCTGCTCCATATATTCCCCCCATGATACTCAGGATCATATACTAATATGATCAATGCCTATTTAGAAATGTCTTGAGTTTATACCCATTTAATAATCAGCCAAGTTTTTCCCTTCCAGGAATGCAGATTATTGGTATCCGAGAGAAGCTGCAGTGAGTATGTATGAAGGTCCAGATGGTGAACAGAGTAGAGGCCTCACAGTGAGGTGGAAGAAGGAAGGCACTCCTGCCAATTCAATGAACTTTAGGGGTCTCAATTTCTCCATTTGGAAATCGAGAATAGATACTATTACAAGGTTGTTGAAAGGATTTTTATAAACTATGCTCAACGTGGTGCCGAGGGTATTAGTAACTGCTGAGCAAACAGCTGTTATTATCATCGTTTTAAGAATACTGTTGAAAAAGTAAACACGAATGCGCCTAGGTATCTAGTCCAAGGCCAGCGATTTCGCTTTGGTCTGCTCTGGGCTGGCCGAAGCACAGGACTGGGCCTCGGAAAGCCCCGCCCCTCCACTACCGCGTCGGGTCGCCCTGGCAACGCACTGCTTGGTCGCAGCCCGAGAGACGCGGTCGCTGGTCCCAGGCGCTCTTGGCCACAACTCG
>NW_011495034.1:17155746-17155918 GCF_000754665.1 Bison bison bison | reverse complement strand
GTAGCTTCGGCAGTGATGACGGACGACGACTCTGAGACTTCTGCCTCGGAAACACAGGGCCAGGAAGAGAGCGATCTGCCTGTTTTCCAGTTGTGTGGGCTGGTGGAAGAGCTCAGGTACCCGCCAGCCGGATTCTGAGGGTGGTCCCTACTCAGCGTGTGGGCTCCGAGGT
>NW_011495034.1:17152045-17155646 GCF_000754665.1 Bison bison bison | reverse complement strand
CCCCCCTCTCCACCCCACCACCAAAAAGTGGTAAAGGCGCCTACCTTTGCTCTTTATTCCCGTGTCTCCACCTTCAGGGGACTAACAAGCCACTGATGGAGACAAAGATGCGAAGCCTAGAGGGTAATTGGTGAAGCTAGAGCTTCAGCCTGGTGGGTCTGTCTGGTGCCACGCTGTGTGCTTAGCCACTTCTCTATTGTGCGATGACAGCTTGGACCAGGTGACCTCTAAGTCCCTTTCCAATGCTAAGATTCTATAATAAAATTAAGATGGAAGCAGATAGAAGGGAGGCTACTGAGATACTTTTAGTATGAAGCAACATACCTAAACCAGAGTATAAGTATAGAAGTGAACAGCAAAGAAGGACTAGCCCAATTTTCTATATTTTTAGCAATCTGTTTTAATATCTACTATGGCAAGTAAATTGGATATCAAGTTCTATGAGGTAATTGAGTTTAGTTGTACAACTTACTGATTTCACATAGAACACCCTGGCCTGGGAGTTGAATAGCTGTTACTGCAAAATGTTTATAAATAGTTTAGGTCAGAATTGAGGTATTATTACTAAAACAGCTACAATCTTGAGTGCTTATTATGTACCAAGTATTTTGCACATATGAACTAATATAATGACAAAATAACCCTAGTAAGATGGTGAGGAAACAGACACAGAAGTTAAGTCACTTTCTTACAGTCACACAGCTAGTCAGTGGTAGAGCTAAAATTAAGACTCAGATTGCACTATTGTATGTAAATTACATAACAAATAAGAACCTACTGTATAGCACAGAGAAATCTATTCAATGCTCTGTAATGACCTATATGGGAATAGAATAAAAAAGAGTGGGTATATGTATATCTATAACTGAGTTTGCTGTAAGCAGAAACTAAGACAACTTTGTAAGTCAACTGTATTCCAATAAAAAATTAATTAAAAAAAAGACTTTGGTGCAACTCCACAGCCTACACTGGGAACATGACATATGCTGAAAAAGAAAGATGCTTTGATGTATCAGGCTTTTCTGTTGAATCTTTCCCACTAATATTAAAATTCAGCCAAACAGGATTTTCAACACAGTAAACAGATGTTTAGCTCAATAACATATGAAAATATCAAAGCTGTTCTCTCTCTTATATACACTTACATACATATGTGTGTATTATATTGTTGCTGTTCAGTCTATAAATTGTGTCCGACTTCTTTTGTGACCCCATGGAACAGAAGGAGCCTGGCGGGCTATAGTCCATGAGTGCATACTAAGTCGATTCAGTCATGTCCGACTCTTTGCGACCCTACAGTCCATAGGGAATTTCCCAGGCAAGACTACTAGAGGGAGTTGCCATTTCCTTCCCCAGAGGATCCTCCCCACCCAGGAATTGCACTCACATTTCCTGCACTGGCTTATGGGTTCTTTACCATTGATGTATTATGTGAAAGTGAAAGTTGCTCAGTCATGTCCGACTCTGCGACACCATGAACTATATAATCCACGGGATTCTCCAGGCCAGAATACTGGAGTAGGTAGCCTTTTCCTTCTCCAGGGCATCTTCCCAACCCAGGGATCGAACTCAGGTCTCCCACATTGCAGGCAAATTCTTTACCAACTGAGCCACCAGGGAAGCCCTATACACTCATATGTAACATACGGGTATGTTATATAAGTTGAAAGGGTCACAATCTTGGCATATACAGGATAAACTAGCTTTGTCATCTCTAATGTTTAAAAACCATCTGTTCAAAGTCTTTTATAATAGACTTCTAGAGAATAATACTTCATCCACTGGGTGGCTGGAAATAAAAGAACTGAGAAATATAAACCAAAGTAAACCTCTGAAGATTGTGGATGTGTGTAACTTCAAGAATTCTGTAGTGGACTTCCCTGGTGGTCCAGTGGTTAAGAATATCCCTGCCAATGCAGGGGACACAGTTTTGATCCCTGGTCTGGGAAGATTCCGGGGAAGGCAATGGCACCCCACTCCAGTACTCTTGCCTGGAAAATCCCATGGACGGAGGAGCCTGGTAGGCTGCAGTCCATGGGGTTTCGAAGAGTCGGACATGACTGAGCGGCTTCCCTTTCACTTTTCACTTTCATGCATTGGAGCAGGAAATGGCAACCCACTTCAGTGTTCTTGCCTGGAGAATCCCAGGGATGGGGGAGCCTGGTGGGCTTCCGTCTATGGGGTCGCACAGAGTCGGACACGACTTAAGTGACTTAGCAGCAGCAGCAGCAGCTGGGAAGATTCTGCATGCCACAGAGCAGTTAAACCTGTGCGCCACAACTACGGAGCCTGTGCTCAGGAGCCCGAAAGCCACAATTACTGCTGTGCACCTAGAGCCTGTGCTTTGCAAGAAGAGAAGCCAAGGCAGTCAGAAGCCTATGTACCACAACTGGAGAGAAGCCCCTTGCTGCAACTAGAGAAAGCCTGTTTGCAGCAACAAAGACCCAGTGCGGCCAAAAGTAAAATTTAAAAATAAAATATTAAGTATTAATTCAGAAGGAATTTCACAAATTGGTTAGAAGATACTTGAAGATGAAACTTGTACCAATTTTCAGTATATAGGCATATCTCATTTTATTGCATTTTGCTTTATTGTACCTTACGGACATTGTGTTTTTTACAAAACAAAGGTTTGTGGCAACTCTGCATTGAGCAAGCATATTGATGCTATTTTTTCCAACATCATTTGCTCATTTTGTGTCTCTGTCACATTTCCATGATTTTTTGAAATATTTCAAGCTTTTTCTTTATATTATTATATTTGTTATGGTGATTTGTGGTCACTGATTTTTGATGCTACTATTGCAAAGATTATGACCTGCTGAAAGCTCAGATGATGGTTAGTGTTTTTTAGCAATAAAGCATTGTTAATTAAAGTATGTACTTTTTTTAGACATAATGGCATGCACACTTAGTAGACTACAGTATAATGTAAACATAATTTTAATGCACCAAAAAACCAAAAAATTCATTTGACTCACTTTATTGCACTATTTACTTGATTGCAGTTGTTCGAAACTGAATCCATTATATCCCCAATGTATGCCTTTAATCCTAGTGCTCTGAACTTTATGGCTCATTGCTGCTGCTGCTAAGTCGCTTCAGTCGTGTCCGACTCTGTGCGACCCCATAGACGGCAGCCCACCAGGCTCCCCCATCCCTGGGATTCTCCAGGCAAGAACACTGCTAGCAAGTGTTAAATACTAGGTACTTGGGATTTAAACTCCAGTTGGTGGAACTTTCTCAAGGGCACCCTCTGTTTTGCAGCTATGGAAACTCTGCTCTCAAAACTGAGACGGAGATGTTTGAAAAATATTATAATAAACTGGAGCTCAAGGATCAGCGACCTCCACGATTATCAGAAATCAAAATAACAGGAGCAGAAATTGCACAGGTATGCAAGGGAGATCTAAGAATTCTTTAAAGCTCTTTGCACCTTTAGATGCAAGTAGCATTTGTTATCTGCCTTTGCTGTGCCCTTCTTGGCCAAGTGGCATATGACTTTCTCCCTGTTCTAATTTTGGGTCTTTTCCCTCCAAGGTTTCTCTTTAGATTAGGATTGACATATATATACTACCATGTGTAAAATAGATTGCTGGTG
>NW_011495034.1:17151572-17151945 GCF_000754665.1 Bison bison bison | reverse complement strand
CTGCAGCCCACCAGGCTCCTCCGTCCATGGGATTTTCCAGGCAAGAGTACTGGAGTGGGGTGCCATTGCCTTCTCCTTATGGCTCATTAGATGTATATTAAAAAAATATATAGAATATGTAAATAGCATTTACTGTGAGCCAGGCACTGTCCCAGAGTCTTTGCTTTCCTTATCACAACCCTCAAAGATAGGTGCTATTATTATTCCCATTTTACAGATGAGGAAAGCGAGGCACCAGAAGTTAAGTATCTTACAAGGTCATACAAAGCTGCTGCTTTGCTGCTAAGTCGCTTCAGTCGTGTCTGACCCTGTGCGACCCCATAGACGGCAGCCCACCAGGCTCCCCCATCCCTGGGATTCTCCAGGCAAGAAC
>NW_011495034.1:17147775-17151289 GCF_000754665.1 Bison bison bison | reverse complement strand
ATCTGCTGTATAGCACAGGGAGCTCAGCTCAGTGCTCTGTGATGAACTAGAGGGGTGGGGTGGAAAGGGTGAGAGAGAAGCCCAAGAGGGAGGGGATACATGTATACACATAACTGATTCACTTCATTGTACAGCAGAAACTAACACAATATTATAAAGCAATTATACTCCATTGAAAAAAAAAGGAAGCTGACTCAAAAAAAATAGTACAGGGTAGGGGTCTATCTTTTGAGGATCAAACAATGCCATCTTCAGGTCCACACATTTCCTGGGTCACCTGCTTTTGACCTTAGGCTTCATTGCCCTGTTGTTGCTGTTCAGTCGATTAGTCGAGTTCTACTCTTTGCGACCCCACGGACTGCAGCATGCCAGGCTTCCCTGTCCTTCACTATCTCCCAGAGTTTGCTCAAACTCATGTCTGTTGAGTTGATGATGTCATCCAACCATGTCAATGCTTAGGAAATCCAACATTTTTGTCTGGTTTTTGCTGAAAACCATGCCCCCCAGTGCATTTTCTCTTTTATATCCAGCTCAGGAAGCACTGAGCTCTTACCCTGACACTGATTTGATTGCTAGTCTATAGCAATTTGCTTTAGTTCAGGGTTTCCCCACACTCAAGACACTTCCCCTTATTTTCAGTTCATTGTCAAGCATAGACCTTTGAAGTATTTTGTGCAGTACCTTAGGTTGACTTGTGAAATGAACATCTCCTCAGGCCCAGTGTCCAGCACCATTTATCATGGAGTTGGTTTGCTCTGGCCATCATTCAGCATTATTTCTAGCATGTTCGAGTGGTTGTTTTGATACCCACCTTGGGTTGCTTTCTTACCAGTTCCTACTTGACAATGGCTTTGTACTGCTTGTGTTACAGTTACGAAGCAGGCGTAAATCTAAGTCCCGCATGGGCATGGAACGTGTGATGGGCCTTAGTGTGGACCAAAAATTGGAACTTGTGCAAAAGGAGCTGGAAGACACAAAGGATGAGATCAGGCACATGAGAGCGAACGCTGAGCGCGACCTACAGCATCACGAGGTAGACCTTCCAGTGGGCCGTCCTCCCTGGGCTCCCCGCTTCTGCCTCGGCAAGAAGTATCTTTAGTATGTTCATATGATTGTTGGTGCTTTGAGAGAAACACACTCGGATAAAATAAACTGAGGACCTACCTTTAAGGAACTTACCACTTGCCTGAGAGGATATCAAATTTTAAACTTTTGGTCTTTCCTGGTATTCCAGTGTTAAGAATCTGCGTTCCAATGCAGGGGACACAGGTTCGATCCCTAGTCTGGGAAGATTCCATGGGCCACAGGGCAGCTAAGGCCCTGCGCCACAACTACTGAAGCCTTAGGGCTCCAGAGCCTGTGCTCCATTGAGAAGCCCATTGCACTGCAACTAGAGAGAAACCTCTGCTTGCCGCAACTAGGGAGAGCCCTCATGTAGTAACAAAGACCCAGCACAACTAAAAATAAATAAATAAATAAAATTAAAAAAATTTTTTTAACTCTTTAAGTGAAAAATTTCAAAATACACAAATGTAGAGAAGCTAGCACAGTGAACCCTTATGCATTCAACACCCGCACATAGCAGTCATCAACATGTGGCTGCTCTTGTTCCCTCCATAACCCTACCAACTTCCCACTCGTAACTGGCCACTGGGTATTATGAAGGGGATCTTACAGATACTGTTTATCTGTAAATATTTCAATATATGTTTCTAAGATATGGATTCTTTAAAAAAAACCCGTTATCAATAACCATCAGTTCAGTTCAGTTGCTCAGTCATGTCCGACTCTCTGAGACCCCATGAACTGCAGCATGCCAGGCCTCCCTGTCCATCACCAACTCCCGGAGTTTACCCAAACTCATGTCCATTTAGTCAGTGATGCCATCCAACCATAAATGCTCTTAAAAATTCAGAATAATTCCTTAATGATATACAGGGCTTGAGGTTTAAGTCAGTGAGTTGAGTGAAAAATCCCTTGTCACCTTCCATGGGTTGCATCCATGACCATGGTTCACGTCATATGGGAGACCAAGGTGGTCAGTTTTCCAACAGGGAAGAAACATCACTTTCATTTGGTTGCCAATAGGATGAAGTTGCTGGCTTGCATTTGATAGCCATCTTGTATGAAAAAAATAGATGTTTCTGTTCTATTTCTATTTTTTTTCCATTTCTAATGAAGGCGTCATATTCATTTCCTTGAAAGGGACAGATAGTGAACTCATGTCTCCATTAATAGAACCATCTCTATGGCATAAACCTCTCCTGCCCTTCCCCCTCTCTCCTCCTTTCTCTTTCCCAACCTGCTGCATTGAATTCCAACATGTTAAAGGAGCTCAGGATGTGGTAGCATTGTCCTCACATGCTGAACTATGTGATTAAACATAACGGTGTGGGTTAGAGTGGTCAGAGAAGACATGTTGGGGAGGTAGGGCTGGACATAGGACTTGACACGTGAAGAATGACGGCGATTGTTTAAGGAATAGGAAAACAAGGGCACCCTAAGTAAGGTGAATGACATGAACAAGGAAGTGGAGGTGGGAATGTTCACAGCAAGTTCATAACCCTGAGGAGGTTGGTGTGGTTAGAGAAGAACGTGCTTTGGGGGCTGTATTAGGAAATCAGGTTGAGTAGGCAGAGGGGTTTCTCTCTGATGTCTTAGAAAGCAGGACCCCAGTGAGGATAACTGAGCAGGAGAGTTATGTATCAGTTCATTTCAGTTGCTCAGTTGTGTCTGACTCTTTGCAACCCCATAGACTGCAGCACGGCAGGTTTCCCTGCCCATCACCAACTCCTGGAGCTTACCCAAACTCACGTCCATCGCATCAGTGATGCCATCCAACTATCTCATCCTCTGTCGTCCCCTTCTCCTCTCACCTTCAATCTTTCCCAGCATCAGGGTCTTTTCCAATGAGTCAGTTCTTCAGATCAGGTGGCCAAAGTATTGGAGTTTCAGCTTCAACATCAGTCCTTCCAATCAGTATTCAGGACTTATTTCCTTTAGGATTGACAGGTTGGATCTCCTTGCAGTCCAAGGAACTCTCAAGACTCTTCTTCAACACCACAGTTCAAAAGCATCAATTCTTCTGTGCTCAGCTTTCTTTATAGTCCAACTCTCATGACCACTTGAAAAACCATAGCCTTGACTAGATGGACCTTTGTGGGCAAAGTAATATCTCTGCTTTTTATATGCTGTCTAGGTTGGTCATAACTTTTCTTCCAAGGAGTAAGCATCTTTTAATTTCATGGCTGCAGTCACCATCTGCAGTGATTTTGGAGCCCCCCAAAATAAAGTCTCTCACTGTTTACCCATCTGTTTGCCATGAAGTGATGGGACCAGATGCCATGATCTTAGTTTCCTGAGTGTTGAGTTTTAAGCCAGCTTTTTCACTCTCCACTTTCACTTTCATCAAGAAGCTTTTTAGTTCCTCTTCACTTTCTGCCATAAGGGTGGTGTCATCTGCATATCTGAGGTTACTGGTATTTCTCCCGGCAATCTTGATTCCAGCTTGTGC
>NW_011495034.1:17135060-17147675 GCF_000754665.1 Bison bison bison | reverse complement strand
ATTTCTCCCGGCAATCTTGATTCCAGCTTGTGCTTCTTCCAGCCCAGCGTTTCTCATGATGTACTCTGCATATAAGTTAAATAAGCAGGGTGACAATGTACAGCCTTGACATACTCCTTTCCCGATTTGGAACCAGTCCGTTGTTCCATGTCCAGTTCTAACTGTTGCTTCCTGGCCTGCATATAGATTTCTCAGGAGGCAGGTCAGGTGGTCTGGTATTCTCATCTCTTTCAGAATTTTCCACAGTTTATTGTGATCCACACAGTCAAAGGCTTTGGCATAGTCAATAAAGCAGAAGTAGATGTTTTTCTGGAACTCTCTTGCTTTTTCAATGATCCAGCGGATGTTGGCGATTTGATCTCTGGTTGCTCTGCTGCTGCTAAGTCACTTCAGTTGTGTCCAACTCTGTGTGACCCCATAGATGGAAGCCCACCAGGCTCCCCCGTCCCTGGGATTCTCCAGGCAAGAACACTGGAGTGGGTTGCCATTTCCTTCTCCAATGCATGAAAGTGAAAAGTGAAATAAAGTCGCTCAGTTGTATCCAACTCTTAGTGATCGCATGGACTGCAGCCTACCAGGCTTCTCTGTCCATGGGATTTTCCAGGCAAGAATGCTGGAGTGGGGTGCCATCACCTTCTCTGTTGCTCTGCCTTTTCTAAATCCAGCTTGAACATCTGCAAGTTCATGGTTCATGTCCTGTTGAAGCCTGGCTTGGAGAATTTTGAGCATTACTTTGCTAGTGTGTAAGATGAGTACAATTATTCAGTAGTTTGAGCATTCTTTGGCATTGCCTTTCTTTGGGATTGGAATGAAAACTGACCTTTTCCAGTCTTGTGACCACTGCTGAGTTTTCCAAATTTTCTGGCATATTGGGTGCAGCACTTTAACAGCATCATCTTTCAGGATTTGAAATAGTTCAACTGGAATTCCATCACCTCCACTAGCTTTGTTTGTAGTGATGCTTCCTGAGGCCCACTTGACTTTGCATTCCAGGATGTCTGGCTGTAGGTGAGTTATCACACCATCGTGATTATCTGGGTCATGAAGATCTTTTTTGTACAGTTCTTCTGTGGATTCTTGCCACCTCTTCTTAATATCTTCTGCTTCTGTTAGGTCCATACCATTTCTGGTATGGTATACCTAACACAATCTAAAGATTGTGCCCATCTTTGCATGAAATATTCCTTTGGTATCTCTAATTCTTTTGAAGAGATCTCTAGTTTTTCCCATTCTATTGTTTTACTCTATTTCTTTGCATTGATCACTGAGGGAGACTACTTTCTTATCTCTCCTTGCTATTCTTTGGAACTCTGCATTCAAATGGGTATATCTTTCCTTTTCTCCTTTGCCTTTTGCTTCTGTTCTTTTCTCAGCTATTTGTGAGGCCTCTTCAGACAACCATTTTGCCTTTTTACATTTCTTTTTCTTAGGGATGGTCTTGCTCCCTGTCTCCTGTACAACGTCACAAACCTCATCCATAGTTCTTCAGGCACCGTCTATCATATCTAATCCCTTGAATCTAGTCACTTCTACTGTATAGTCGTAAGAGATTTGATTTAGGTAATACCTGAATGGTTTAGTGGTTTTCCCTACTTTCTTCAATTTCAGTCTGAATTTGGCAATAAGGAGTTCCTGATCTGAGCCACAGTCAGCTCCCTGTCTTGTTTTTGCTGACTGTATAGAGCTTCTCTATCTTTGGCTGCAAAGAATATAATCAATCTGATTTCAGTATTGACCATCTGGTGATGTCCAAGTGTAGAGTCTTCTCTTGTGTTGTTGGAAGTGGGTGTTTGCTATGACCAGTGTGTTCTCTTGGCAAAACTCTATTAGCCTTTGCCCTGCTTCATTCTGTACTCCAAGGCCAAATTTGCCTGTTACTCCAGATATCTCTTGACTTCCTACTTTTGCATTCCAGTAATGTATAGAAAGTAGCATTTAAGGTGGATAGATGTTCTGGCCTGTGAGATTTATGGGGAAGGAGGAGGCTATGGCCAGATGCTGGCCAGCAAAGGAAGATGCTTTTGGACCTTGGTGCCCAGTGAAAGAGCCTGATCAAAGATGATTTGCTCTGTGGCTACTCATTTTATTCTTTAAAATAATATCTTCATGTTTGCATTTTTAAATTTAAAGATAATCTCTGTTGTAGCAAAATTTAAACATGCAGGTAAGCTAAAAGAGAAACATTTGAAAACATCCACCAAGAGATAATTACTGTTGGTTCCTGTATTTGTCTCCTAGAGTTTAGATTTCCTATGTATATGTGAATGTCTTTATAAAAAGGTATCATATTATTTTGTGAACTGTGTTTTTCACTTACAGTGTATTGTATTTCACTTACAGTGTCTTTCTGTATCAATACAGATTCGTTATTACTTTTTTTTTTTCAAATTATAAAAGTACATAGTAAGAGTACTTCTCTGCCTCCCTCCTAGTCCATCTTTCCAGATACAGCTGTGGTTATTGTTTTGGCATATAACCTTCCAGATATTATATGTGTGTGTATATATATATGATATGGTATATATATGCTATATGATATACATATATATATGATATGGTGATATATGATAGATATTAGTGTTATAATTTTAATGATAAATAACATTTCAGATAAGGAAATACATACTTCTGGAGATACTCGAGGCCCTTTTTTGTTTGTTCTTCCCCTTTATATATATAGATACTGTAACTTTTTTGAGGCATGCTTTTTAATAACAAGGTTCATATGGTCCCATTTGTATCTTCAGGGTATCTTTCTAAGACTAAGAAGAAACGTTAGGCATTGGGACCCAAATAGGCCTGAGACCTTAGGTTTCCTTAGATGGATATCTCCTTGAGAAGTTTTGCAAACTGTCCTCTCTTTGCACTGACTCCCCCAGGCTATCATCGAGGAAGCTGAAATTCGATGGACCGAAGTCCAGAAAGAAGTGCATGAGTTTGAAAAAGATATTCTAAAGACCATATCCAAGAAGAAAGGGAGTATTTTGGCCACTCAGAAAGTGATGAAGTACATTGAGGACATGAATCGTCGGCGAGTGAGTTGGCAGGTGGTTAGAGCTTAGAGAGGGGAATACTTTCATGGAACGATGACACAGAAGTGGTCCACGTGAGGCTGCCCCACTCCGTTTGGTCCACCATAACAGTTGCCCACATATGAACATTTTTTGTGTCCCTCAAAGCGTGTGTGTCTTAAAATGCAAGTTTATCAAAGCCAAAATCAAACAGGCAGAATGGATATTCATAGTTATCTCAGATCAGCTTCTTCCTTTTAATTTTCTTGTTTGTTTCAAGACCTGCTGTCTTCTTGAGAAAAGTGTGAGCCTGTTTAGTCAGGTGATTACATAGTGTAGGACAAATAAACCTTAATTTCTTTGAGTTCCATTAGTGTGAGAATGAGACTAATGTTCCTTTACTTTCAAAGATTTTGTAGCCTATCAAGCTTTGGATCCTGCAGATAGGTAGTGGTACTAACCGCAACATGTTATATGTAATAAAAAATTATGTAAATTACCAAGAGGGTAATAGATCAAGGAATCATAAGATCATTTTGTCAGGAAAGGTCCCTATATCCAACAATATACTCAAGTTATCTTGAATTTAAAAGTAATAGAAAATTTGTGTAGTGCAGACCCAGTTTCCTCTGCTTCTTGCTCTCGAGCAAGGATATCATAGCAACACCAGCTTGAGTAGACATCAAAGAGTTAAAAATAAGTGACTGCATGTTAGGGCTCAAAGTTTAGTTTTGCAGTGGCAGACCTGCCGATAGGGAAGAAGGAGGACAATTGATTAAAATTTGCTTTTATTTTTAAGGATAATATGAAGGATAAATTACGTTTGAAAAATGTTTCGCTCAAAGTCCAGAGGAAAAAGTTGCTTTTACAGTTGAGGCAGGTATGTGGATTTGTCTTTCTTTCTTTCTTTTTTTTTTTAAGGTTACTGTAGTGGGTAGAACAACATCCTCCCAAAAATGTCCATGTCTCCGAATTCCAAAGATGTCCATGTCCTAATTCCTGGAGTCTGTGACTATGTTACTTTACGTGGCATAAAGATTTTGCAGGTGTGATGAAATCAAGAATGTTGAAATGGGGAGAATATCTTGGAGTATCTGAGTGGGTCCAATGTAATCACAAGAGTCCTTAGGAGAGGGAGGCAGGAGAGTGAGAGACAGAGAAGATGTGGAAATGGAAGCAGAGATCAAAGCGAAGGAAGGGATCATGAATGAAGGATGCAGACTGCCTGTAGCAGCTGGTAATGGCAAGGAAACAGATTCACCTCTAGAGCCTCCAGAATGAATGCCACCCTGCCAACTCCTTGGTTTTAAAGAACTGTTTTGGACTTCTGACCTCATGAGCTGTAAGAGAATACACTTCTATTGTTTTAAACCTCTGCATTTGTGGTCATCTTTTACGGTAGCAACAGGAAACTAATACAGTTTCTATGCTGATAAATCTGTAATGGAGCTGGCTTGAATTTAAAAGACCTTCATGGGGCTTCCCTGGTGGCTCAGTGGTAAAGAATCCACCTGCCATAGCAAGAGACACAGGTTTGATCCCCGGTCCAGTAACTAAGATTCCATATGCCGCAGAACAACTAACTCACAACTACAGAGCCTGTGCTCTAGAGACCGGGAACCGCAACTGCCGAGCCCAGGTGCCACAACGACTGAGGCCCGTGTGTGAGCCCTTGCTCCACGATAAGAGAAGCTGCTGCAATGAGAAGCCCGCAAACTGCAACTAGAGAGTAGCCCCTGCTCGCCTCAACTAGAGAAAAGCCCCCACAACAACAAAGACCCAGCACAGCCAAAAATACAGGAAGAAAACTATATGTAAAAACCCTCATGACATACTTGTTGACCCTTTTGGGGAGTGTGGCCTGGGTGGCACAGTTCGGAGTATGCTTTGCTGAGTCTTTGAGCAGCTGATCCAAAAGGCTCCTGATGAAAGGCAGACATGGCACAAGGCCTCTGGAATGTGGTTACATGGTTCCCTCCTCTCTGAGCTCAGTATTTCTGTCATTAACTCAAATGCAGGCACTGATGGCATAGCATCAGAGGTGGCCGCTGACAGTGACACAGAGTCAGGCAGGTGAGTTAATGTCTGGGGCCTGTGGGTTGATTGACTTGGGATCCCAAAGGCTCAACAGGTTGGGGGCAACTTTAACACATGAGGTAACTAAGGCCAAATGTGAGATCCTTCACTTTGATTCCCCCCAAATACCTACACAGGTCCTGGGTGGCTTAGTCGTGGAGCAGCTGATACAGTCAGTTCAGTTGGGGGCCATGCTGTGGCCTAGGCTGCACTCCACAATGCCACCTCCCTCCCCTCGCAAAGGGGTGGTCTCTCTGCCCTCTGTTCTGACGTTCTGAGTAACCCCACCTGGAGCACCGTGTCTCACGGAGAGCTCCACGCTTGAAGGAATCTGCAAACTAGCATCCACATAGGAGAGGGAACCAAGAGCACATCAGGGGACCTGGGACTCATGGGGCCAAGGAGCAGGGGTCCATGCTGCCTCCAAGTGCTCTCTCTGGCTGCTGTGGGAAAGGACCACACCACTTGGGAGGGTCCCCAGGGTGGAGCCAGGGTGGAGATGTCAGTGAAGGAGAGTTGAGTTCAGTGGAAGAAAGAACGTGGCCCCACCATGTTTTCAAGAATGTGCCTCCTGATACTGAGTTCCTGGTTCTCTGGGCTTCATGCAAGCTCAGGCATCCAGAAGCATGAGAGAGGAAGCAGATGGCTGACCTTGAACCTAAAAGCCATTGCTACCCAGAGATGACACTGACAGGGTCCTGTCCTCACAGGCTCACAGGGAGAGGTGATGGTGAGAAAAGGCGTAGATGTGTAACTGCTAGACGGAGATCACAGAAGCCACGACCAGGAGCCACAGAATCCAGAGACTGAGTGGAGGGAGGGGTTGCCTTCTGGTGTGGAAGATGGGAACAGTTTGAGCTGGAGGATGGGTCAAGTTAGGGCTTAAGGAAATTGTTGTGTTATTCGGGAGGAAGGGAAGAAGATGTCTTTTAGGAGGTATACAGCTTGAATAGCAAGTGGGTGAGGGGAGCAGTCCCGAGGTTGGCTTTTGTGACCACAGACGTGAGATGCCGTAGAGCTGATGGGACAGGTAAGTGGGGTGAGGGCTAGGGAGGCCACCCAATGCACTGATACACCCCCAGTGCAGAAATGTCATGCGACCAAAGGAAAGGCATTTATGTGCTGCTTATTCTGAGTTTTCCAGGTTAAAAACAACTTTTAATGGCCTCTTCCTTCACAGCCCTGTTGAGGCACCACCTCCTCGGGGAAGCCTCCCTGACCCGGCCTTGCATACTCTCCTGGCCTGCCTGAGGGGCTTCTGTTTGCGTGCTGCCCCTGTGTGTCCCACAACACCATGCTGTGATCTGCCTGTGAACTGTCATTGAGTATGGGAGTACTGTATTTACTCAGATCTCTATCCCTAGGGCCTAACACCATGCCTGGCACCAAGCAGATCCCCAATCCAAGTTTGTAGAATGACTGAATGATGACTGACTTCCAAAAGCTCACCTGAAATTGAATGTATGGCTATACAGAAGTCACAACCTCACATCATTTCTTTTTCTTTTTTGGCCATGTTCTATTCTTTATTATTATTGTTTTTTTTACTGGCATATAATTGCTTTACAAAGTTGAGCTCGTTTCTGCTATACAATGAAGTGAATCAGCTATACGTATGCATACACCCCTCCGGGCCCCCTAACCCCATCCCACCCCTCTGGGTCATCACGGAGCACTGAGCTGAGCTGCCTTGCTATACTGCAGGTTCCCACTAGCTATCTGTTTTACACACGGTAGCACATGTCGCTCCCAGTCTCCCAGTTCATCCCGCCTAGCCCTTCCCCCACTGTGTCCACAAGTCCTTTCTCTGCATCTGCATCTCTATTCCTGCCCTGCAAATAGGCTCCTCTGTATCATTTCTTTCAGATTTCACACTTACGCATTAATATATGTTTGTTTTTGTCTTTCTGACTTGTGACACTCTTCTTCCTGAGCTGTAGAAGGAGGAGGTAGGCGAGGCCCTCCACGACGTTGACTTCCAGCAGCTGAAGATCGAGAATGCTCAGTTTTTAGAGACGATTGAAGCAAGGAATCAAGAGCTGATCCAGATGAAGCTGGCA
This sequence comes from Bison bison bison, assembly GCF_000754665.1. Taxonomy (NCBI): domain Eukaryota; kingdom Metazoa; phylum Chordata; class Mammalia; order Artiodactyla; family Bovidae; genus Bison; species Bison bison. Next base: position 17,140,528 of record NW_011495034.1, on the reverse strand, counting down.
TCTGGAAACACCCTGCAGATTCTTAACGCGTACAAAGTAAGGTCCAAGCTCCTGCCCCCGTGCCTGGGGTTTCCTGTGCCACAGCGAGGTTCTGGGACATCACTGTGGCTTCACTGAGAGCCTAGGCATCCTACACTCCCCCGTTGCTCTCTGATTTCTCCCGACAAAGCCATATCTCCTGCTGTTGCTGCTGCTGCGTCACTTCTGTTGTGTCCAACTCTTTGTGACCCCAGGGACTGCAGCCTACCAGGTTCCTCTGTCCACGGGATTTTCCAGGCAAGAGTACTGGAGTGGGTTGCCATTGCCTTCTCCGGCTATATCTCCTAAAATCCCCCAAATGTCTCTATAACCCTGACTATGTGTTAAAACCAGTTGAGGAGCCTTTTTTTTTAAAAAAAAAAAAAAAGATAGACACAGTAATTCAACCCCGACCAATTGAATTAAGAGGTGAGAGCCATACATTTTTTTTAACTCCCCAGATGATTTTTATGCACTGTGAGTTTTAAGAACCAGCCACAATTAGGGCTGTATTTAATTTAGTCTGTAATAAGCACTTCCCTGGGGCTTCCCTGGTGGCTCAGTGGTAAAGAACTTGCCTGCCAATGCAGGAGACTTGGGCTCGATCCCTGTCTTAACAGGGAAGATGCCCTGGAGAAGAAAATGGCAAACCACTCCAGTATTCTAGCCTGGGAAATCCCATGGACAGAGGAACCTGGTGGGCTACAATCCATGGAATTGTAAGAGAGTCAGACACAACTGAGCAAATAAACAATGATAAGTACTTCCCTGCTTAAAACTCTGCAAAGGAAACCATCTTAGCTATAAATTAAAAAAAAACACACCTACTAAATAATTCCTTATCTACACAGAACTGTTTTTGGCGAGAAAGAGGCAATATTGACAATTAAGCAGGGACTGTGGGCATGAGCATGGCCTGTCCCTGGCAGACCAGGCGGCCTGGTCACTCTGCTGGCAACTGTCTGATGCAGTGGCCCATCTATCCTGCCCACTGGCCTGGGAGACAAGGGTGGTTTTTACAGAAGAACATTTGCAACTGATTTTGATAGAGAACACTCCCGTTGACACCCAGTTAAGTAAAATTGATTTCTCCCCTAGAAATTTCATTCTTCTCATTTGTAGACCGGTATCCCAAAATATTATACTTAATTATTTCATTTTGAATTTTATCAATAAAACAATTGTGGCAGTTTGTTTTCTTCTCTTGTTAATATAATTATACAGTGTCCTCAATTTTGCCTCTTGGCCTGCAAAGCCTGAAATATTTCCCATCTAACCTTTGACAGAACAAGGTTGCTGACCCTTGGCCTAGTGCCTTGGTGGCAACAGCAGCCATGGACTTCGATAGCTCACAAGCAAACTTCATTTGGTCCACACGGTGTCATTTAAAAATGTGAATTCGAATGTGTTTATATTAGGCTTATGTTTGTTCAATGTTTTCCTTTTACAAATGAAAAACCTGAGGCTGAAAGAGAGAGAGTAATTGCTGGATTCAAGCCACATGCTGTGATGGAGCTGGGGCTCCTAGTCCAGTGCGTGTCCTGCCTTACCCACTGCCTTCCGCTGGCAAAGTGTGTGTAGACAAGGTCACGCTTACATTCTGAAATTCTTGTGTCCAGCTAGAGAGCTGCGAGGTATGTGGTTACACCACACGGGACCTTGATCTGATCCTGAGGAATCAACTAAGTGGCCCAGGGCCAGTCAGGTCTTGTGGGGAAAAGTCAGGGCTTTGGAGTGGAGCTACTGGCTATAAAATACTAATATGACAGCCAGGCCCAGGTCTTGAGCTCCAGAACACGTAGTGCAGATTGATGGTGATACCCAAGCAGCTGGAACACAGGCAATGGTGGGCAGGATGGGAGCCATTCTGGTCAGAATCCCAGGGGCTAGGGTGCCTGTCAGCCTGTTGAGAATAACAGCAAGCAGATGGTGAAGCTGGGAGGAGACGCCTACAGGAGACCTATGGTGACACAGCCTGAAGCTGAGAGAGACACAGTTTGACTTTTCTGTATCTCAGTTCTCAGGTCTCCTGGGGAAAGCAGGGCCCAGCACTGGTGAGTTGTAGAGTCACGCCTCACCTGGGTTTGAATGGGGACTCCACTGGGAACTGTGGGCCGATGCTTCCCCTCTCAGAAGCAGGTTTTTGTGACTGCCCACCAGGACAGAGCTTGACTGGTCAGTGATGTGTCCCTAGCACTGAGGACAATGGCAAAGCAGGTGCTCAGTCAGAATTGTCAAAAAACTGCTAAAAATCCAGGTGTATGTTTATGGATGGATGTTCAACAGGTTGGATCATTTTCATTTTAAGGTCAAACACCCAAGTGTGAGACGTCATTAAAAATATGTAGAATGGGACTTCCCTGGTTGTCTAATAGCTAAGACTCCTTGCTCCCAATACAGGGACCTGGGATCGATCCCTGGTCAGAGAACTAGATCCCACATGCCGCCGCAGCTATAGAGGAAAGATCCTGCATGCCACATCTAAGACTCAGCACAACCAAATAAACACATATTTCTAAAATAATAAAAAAATATGTAGAATAATTTGCCTCTATTACTAAATATATGAGAACCTGTGGCACACTAGGCCCAGGGCTAAGTGCTGAGGGTTTGGCCATGAAGGAGACAGACACAGTGTCTTGTCTTCTGTGAGTTTTATGATTGAGTCTCAGTCAAGGGAGCCCCTTGGGGCATCCCTAGTGGCTCCATGGTAGCGAGTCTGCCTGCCGTTGCAGGAGACGTGGGCTTGATTCCTGGTCTGGGAAGACCTCACATGTGAGATCTCACATGCTCACAGTAGCATCCACCTCTTTGTCCAAATGGTGGTGGTAATATGCCATGTGCTGTCCGTGTGTCAGGCTCTGCGCTCAACACTTTACCAGGATTTGTCTCTGTTAAGCCTTTCCTGGTGGCTCAGACAGTAAAGGATCCGCCTGCAATGCAGGAGACCCAGGTTTGATCCCTGGGTTGAGAAGATCCCCTAGAGAAGGAAATGGGAACCCACTCGAGCATTCTTGCCTGGAGAATTCCATGGACAGAAGAGCCTGGAGGGCTACAGTCCATGGGGTCACAGAGTCAGATACGACTGAGTGACTAAGCACCACAACCCTACAAAGCAGTCAGCCCAAGTCTAGAGAGGTTCTCTTAGTAAACGGTGGGGTGGGATTTGGGTCCAGGTGTGTCTGGGTGCTTTGCAGGTGAGAAGCCTCCCGAGGTCCTCTCCTCCCCTGCCTCTTAGGCACCAGGATTCTGAAAATCTGGAGTCATAAGAAGGACAGACCCAAGTTCCTGGACGGTCCTGCTATTCTGCTGAATAAAGAGTTGTCTGTCTCTTTTTCCTATAGCGATCATCTTTGCTCAAGACTTCCCGTGTTGTTATATTGCAGAGCAAGCTACACCACGCCATGCAAATGTCCCTCAATCTGACCAAGGAGTTCTTGCTGAGAAAAGAGTTACTTGAAAAAATTGAAAAAGAAACCCTACAAGCAGAGGAGGTAGGCGAGGGTAAAACTCTTTCTGGTGTTTTTCTCCTTCTGTCAACAAGGACTTTGAGTCAGCCACCTTGGTTTTTGTCTAGAAAAGCCTAGATCAGAAAAATCAAAATAGTTCTGGGCCATCAGAGGAGAAAGTTCCCAGTCCATGGTGTTGGCATTTTAATTACTGCTGGGTTAGAATCTAGAGTCAGAAATCATCTAGAAACCACAGAGTCCAAATCACCCTTGAGAATTCCTTCCTTAAGTGATTCATAAGGTACCAAATTCAAAGTATAGTGTATTCAGTCTGGCAAAAAAATGTACAATGCATGTAATAATGTAACCAATATAAGAAAAAGAACACACAGCAAATGATAACGTTCTATGCAAAGGAGAGAAAGCTTTTTAGACGTGGAACTCTCACTTGGTACGATGGCTGCTCAGATGGTAGACTTGTGACCTCTGTCCCAGTGCACTCTAGGGCCTGTGGTCACCATGCGAACATCTGAGCTCCCTCCATCTGCATGGGGGTTGAGTGCTCTCAGTATTTTGCTGAGCACATAGAGGTGAATTCCCACAGCCTAAATGCACCTGGGATTCTCAAAAGGGACTTTGGGGGTGAAGATGGGGGACAATGAGCCCTGGACTTGTATTCTGAAAGCCTGGCATCAAGTTTGGTATTGCCAGTCTTTAGCCTTGAATAAGCCTTTGAAGTAGACAGAACTCAGTTTCCGCATCCAGGCAAAAGATGTCACAGCCTTTGTTGCGATGATCAGACAGGGTGGTTTGTGAACCTCTTACAACCATCCACCTGTTCAGTTATTACTATCATTGTCTCAAATGAGTCTGAAGTGTCCCTGACACTACCTACAACAGTCCCGAAGCCACAGGATTACTGTATCTGACTCAGTTTTGCCATGGCATCTGCATCGTATTCTTGGTGGAGAGCCCAAATCCTTTGCAAAAAAAAAAAAAGCTGGTCTCAGTACAGAGTGGCCTGTAACAAAGTCAAAGCAAAGATCTGGGTGTTCTCTCTATGTGGAATTCCTGTGGTCCTTCTTTGGGTTGATACTTCTTAGATGACAAGTAATATGTGAGATCAATCTTTAAAAGCCTGGCGTTAACTACTTAGGATATTTTCATTTTCTTAACTTTTTTTTTTTCTTTTTTTTAATATTTTTTTTTCTTTTTTTTAATTTCAGATATACACATTTTCTTAACTTTTTAAAAAACAGCTCAATTGGGATTTAATTCATGTATCAAATAATGTATCAATTTAAAGTGTAGATTCGAGTGGCTTATAGTATATTCCCAGACTTGCATAACCATCAGCTTGAATATTTTAGAACATTTTCATCACCTCAGAAAGAAACCCCGGATCCACTAGATGTCCTTCATTTTACCTCACCTCATTCCCACCCGCCAACCACTCACTCACTCACTTTAGTCGCTCAGTCGTGTCTGACTCTTTGTGACTCTATGGACTGCAGCACGCCAGGGCTCCCCGTCTATCACCAAATCCCGGAGTCTACCCAAACTCATGTCCATTGAGTCAGTGATGCCATCTAACCATCTCATCCTCTGTCATCCCCTTCTCCGCCTGCCCTCAATCTTTCCCAGCATCAGGGTCTTTTCAAATGAGTCAGCTTTTTGCATCAGGTGGCCAAAGTATTGGAGTTTCAGCTTCAACATCAGTCCTTCCAATGAACACCCAGGACTGATCTCCTTTAGGATGGAATGGTTGGATCTCCTTGCAGTCCAAGGGACTCTCAAGAGTCTTCTCTAACACCACAGTTCAAAAGCATCAATTCTTCAGTGCTCAGCTTTCTTTATAGTCCAACTCTCACATCTATACATGACTACTGGAAAAACCATAGCCTTGACTAGACGGACCTTTGTTGGCAAAGTAATGTCTCTGCTTTTAATATGCTATCTAGGTTGGTCATAACTTTCCTTCCAAGGAGTAAGTGTCTTTTA
>NW_011495034.1:17134432-17134960 GCF_000754665.1 Bison bison bison | reverse complement strand
CATCTGCATCGTATTCTTGGTGGAGAGCCCAAATCCTTTGCAAAAAAAAAAAAAGCTGGTCTCAGTACAGAGTGGCCTGTAACAAAGTCAAAGCAAAGATCTGGGTGTTCTCTCTATGTGGAATTCCTGTGGTCCTTCTTTGTTTGGGTTGATACTTCTTAGATGACAAGTAATATGTGAGATCAATCTTTAAAAGCCTGGCGTTAACTACTTAGGATATTTTCATTTTCTTAACTTTTTTTTTTTCTTTTTTTTAATATTTTTTTTTCTTTTTTTTAATTTCAGATATACACATTTTCTTAACTTTTTAAAAAACAGCTCAATTGGGATTTAATTCATGTATCAAATAATGTATCAATTTAAAGTGTAGATTCGAGTGGCTTATAGTATATTCCCAGACTTGCGTAACCATCAGCTTGAATATTTTAGAACATTTTCATCACCTCAGAAAGAAACCCTGGATCCACTAGATGTCCTTCATTTTACCTCACCTCATTCCCACCCGCCAACCACTCACTCACTCACTTT
>NW_011495034.1:17133723-17134332 GCF_000754665.1 Bison bison bison | reverse complement strand
GTCTACCCAAACTCATGTCCATTGAGTCAGTGATGCCATCTAACCATCTCATCCTCTGTCATCCCCTTCTCCGCCTGCCCTCAATCTTTCCCAGCATCAGGGTCTTTTCAAATGAGTCAGCTTTTTGCATCAGGTGGCCAAAGTATTGGAGTTTCAGCTTCAACATCAGTCCTTCCAATGAACACCCAGGACTGATCTCCTTTAGGATGGAATAGTTGGATCTCCTTGCAGTCCAAGGGACTCTCAAGAGTCTTCTCTAACACCACAGTTCAAAAGCATCTATTCTTCAGCGCTCAACCGTCTTCGCAGTCCAACTCTCACATCCATGCATGACCACAGGAAAAACCATAGCCTTGACTAGACGAACCTTTGTTGGCAAAGTAATGTCTCTGCTTTTGAATGTGCTATCTAGGTTGGTCATAACTTTCCTTCCAAGGAGTAAGTGTCTTTTAATTTTGTGACTGCAGTCACTACCTGCAGTGATTTTGGAGCCCCCCAAAATAAAGTCAGCCACTGTTTCCTCATCTATTTGCCATGAAGTGATGGGATTGGATGCCATGATCTTGTTTTCTGAATGTTGAGCTTTAAGCCTAACTTTTTCACTCTCCT
>NW_011495034.1:17132794-17133623 GCF_000754665.1 Bison bison bison | reverse complement strand
CCTTAAGGGTGGTGTCATCTGCATATCTGAGGTTATTGATATTTCTCCCGGCAATCTTGATTCCAGCTTGTACTTCATCCAGCCCAGCATTTCTCATGATGTACTCTGCATATAAGTTAAATAAGCAGGGTGACAATATACAGCCTTGACATACTCCTTTCCTGATTTGGAACCAGTCCGTTGTTCCATGTCCAGTTCTAACTGTTGCTTCCTGGCCTGCATATAGATTTCTCAGGAGGCAGGTCAGGTGGTCTGGTATTCCCATCTCTTTCAGAATTTTCCACAGTTTATTGTGATCCACACAGTCAAAGGCTTTGGCATAATCTATAAAGCAGAAATAGATGTTTTTCTGGAATTCTCTTTCTTTTTCGATGATCCAGTGGATGTTGGCAATTTGATCTCTGGTTCCTCTCCCGTTTTTAAAAACTAGCTTGAAATCTGGAAGTTCACAGTTCATGTATTGCTGAAGCCTGGCTTGGAGAATTTTGAGCATTACTTTGCTAGAGTGTGCTGCTGCTGCTGCTAAGTCACTTCAGTAGTGTGCGAATCTGTGTGACCCCTTAGACGGAAGCGCACCAGGCTCCTCCATCCCCAGGATTCTCCAGGCATGAATACTGGAGTGTGTTGCCATTTCCTTCTCCAGCTAGTGTGTGAGATGAGTGCAATTGTGCGGTAGTTTGAGCATTCTTTGGCATTGCCTTTCTTTGGGATTGGAATGAAAACTAACCTTTTCCAGTGCCATGGCCACTGCTGAGTTTTCCAAATTTGCTGGCATATTGAGTGCAGCACTTTCACAGCATCACCTTTTAGGATTTGAAATAGCTCAACT
>NW_011495034.1:17126660-17132694 GCF_000754665.1 Bison bison bison | reverse complement strand
AGTGATGCTTCCTAAGGTCCACTTGACTTCACATTCCAGGATGTCTGGTTCTAGGTGAGTGATCACACCATCGTGATTATCTGGGTCATGAAGATCTTTTTTGTACAGTTCTGTGTATTTTTGCCACATCTTCTTAATATCTTCTGCTTCTGTTAGGTAGCCACAGGTGACTACTAATCAGCTTCGTGTCTCTGTGAATTGGCCTTTTCTCATAGGGTCTTCCGGAGAAGGCAATGGCAAGCCACTCCAGTACTCTTGCCTAGAAAATCCTATGAATGGAGGAGCCTGGTAGGCTGCAGTCCATGGGGTCTCTACAAGTCAGACACGACTGAAGCAACTTAGCAGCAGCAGCAGCATAGGGTCTTCCCAGGTGGCTCTAGTGGTAAACAACCTGCTTGCCAATGCAGGAGATGTAAGAGGCGTGGGTTTGGTCCTTGGGTTGGGAAGATCCCCTGGTGGAGGGCATGACAACCCACTCCAGTATTCTTGCTTGGAGAATCCCATGGACAGAGGAACCTGGTGAGTCCATTGGGTCACAAAGAGTCGGACACAATTGGAGAGACTTAGCATGCCCACATGCTGCTTTGCAGACATATTCTTTACCACTGAGCCACCAGGGAAGCCCTATATATATAGTACCTCTATGTTTAACATTTACAGAAACTGCCAAGCTGTTTTGCAAACCGGCTGCTCCATTTTACATTCCCATCAAAAATGTATGTGTGAGGGTTCCAATTTCTGTACATCTTCACCAACACTTGTTATTTTCAGGTGTTTTCTTCAATGCTTTGCAATAGGTGGGAAGTGGTATTGATTTGAATTTCTTTATGACTAACGGCATTGAGCATCTTTTCATATGCTTTTTGGCTACAGGTCTGTCTTTCTTGGAAAAATGTCTATTCAAGACCTTTGCCCAGTTTTTTTTTTTTTAGATTTATTTATTTAATTTATTTTTGGCTGCATTGGATCTATGTTGCTGCGTGGGCTTTCTCTGGTTGTGGCGAGCATGGGTTACTCTTCAAGGATTTCTAATTGCAATGGCTTCTCTTGTTACAGAGCATAGGCTCTAGGTCCATGGGCTTCAGTAGCTTGAGAATGTGGGCTCAGTAGTTGCTGCTTATGGACTCTAGAGCACAGGCTCAGTAGTTGTGGTGCATGAGCTTAGTTGCCACTTAGCATATGGAATCTTCCCAGACCAGGGATCAACCCCCTGTCCCCTGCATTGGCAGGAGGAATCTTATCCTCTGTACCACCAGGGAAGTTCCCTCCTTGAGTTTCTTTATAATCTTCATGATAGCTGCTTTGAAGACTTTGCCAAGCCCTTCTTCTGGATTCTCTGTAAAGCAGTTTATGTTGCCTCTTTTTATCCCTGTGTGGATCACATGTCCTTGTTTCTTTCCTATCTCATAATTTTTCTTGCAAACTGGACATTTTAGGTAATATATTTTAGCAACAATATCTTGGTCTTGTTATTGTTTTTGCTTGTTGTTTAGTGATTTGGCTGCACTATTCGGTAAAGTCTCCCTCTCCTGCTGTTAGCCTCTGATGTGGCTCCTCAGAGGGTACAGCTCATGGATTCTATCTCCCTGACAACCAGAGTGATTTCAGCTGAGTTCTCTTTGACTCTTCCATCTTCCAGCTAAACCTCTTGCTGGTCTGCCTCTATTGGTACCACACGTAGCTGTTAGCCTCCATTTATTACTAGCTGATGGCTCTACTGCCTTAACACCCTGAGACGTTAATTGCTCCACATTCTTGATCTAATTAACATCAGGCTCGATCACAGGGGTAAAGCATTGCCAGTCATTGAGGCTTGCTCTAACCCCATATTTGTTGTTTCAACTCTTTGCAACCCCATGGGCTGCAGCATGCCAAGCTTCCCTGTCCTTTACTATCTCTTGGAGTTTGCTCAAACTCATGTTCATTGAGTCAATGATGCCATCCAACCATCTCATCCTCTGTCACCCCCTTCTCCTCCTGCTCTCAATCTTTCTCAGCATCAGGGTCTTTTCCAATAAATCAGCTCTTCGTATCAGGTGGCCAAATTATTGGAGCTTCAGCATCAGTCCTTCCAATGAATATTCAGGGTTGGATTCCTCTAGGAATGGCAGACTTGATCTCCCTGAGTCCAAGAGGCTCTCAGGAAGGCTCTTCTTAATTGTCTCTTTCTCTGGTTAAGTTAAAGATCTAACTGATCTACTTTTTGCTTGTTGCTACTTCTATGGAACTATCAGATTGATCTTAACCACTCGCCCCAAAGACCTCCACTGTTTCCCACAAAGTCCTTAGGCATGATCTCCCCACACTATTCCAAGTAAAGTTCATTTCTTAGGCCACATTCCGGAGCTCTTTGTTTTACAGCCTCTCCCCTGCACCACTGCCCTGGAGCTGGGCATGGGAACAATGGCCTGCCTTTCCTGTAGTTTCACCCTGCTCTTCAAGCGGGGTGCTGGGTGAGATTGCAGTCCCTGCTTTTCTGAACATACCCCTCATAGCTAGTACTTAATGCTTTAGTTCTTACTTCATTATATTCATCTCCGGTATTCTCTAATCATCATCCTCACAAGAGTGTCCACTGATGGTTCTGAATATATTTTTAGGTCTCCCCACAGTCGTGTGTCATGCTAAACAGATAGTAGGTATGCACTGTACACTTCCCGACAAATTTTTACTGCATTCTGAAAACAAGTTAATAAAAAATTAATTTTATTAGGTTGCCTTAAACTGAATTAAAATAGCACTTCTCAAACCAGAAGAAGACAATCAATAACTGGGGATCTTGTTACAAGCAGATTCCGATTGGATAGATGGCCTGAGACTCTGCATTTTCACCCAGTTCCCAGGTAATGTTAGTGTCGGAAGATGGTGATTCTTTTGTGAAGCAAGGAATCAAAATAACATACTTGGTTAGGAAGAGTCAACATCATAAGAATGTTAGTTCTATTTAAGTTGATCTGTGAAATAACAGTATTCCAATTAAAATAATAAAAGTTTTTGAAAAGTTTAAATAAACAGACTCAAAAATTCTTTTGGAAAAATAAGAAAATTAAAATTCTTAATAAGGAGAAGACTAGCCTTACCAGATACTGAGACATGTCATGAGGTTACGGTATTTAAAACAGGACCATTAAAAAAAAAAAAAAAAAAGACCATGAATTGACTAGAAGATCAAAGAAAAAATATAAGCCAATTGATATAAGTATACATTAATATTGATGCATTTAGTTTATGATAAAAGTGACATTGTAATAAAAGACAACAGATTATTCAGTTAGTAACAATTAACTTGGAACTTATATGTAATGGTGAAATTAATCCAGTCATATCATTAATTTAAATGTAAATAATAAAGCCATTAAAGTCCTAAATTTATATAGTGGGAACATTTTTATTATGATCATGGAATGGGGAAGACATTTAAAACGTAAAGCCCATAAACCATGAAATCAATAAAGTCAACTATATAAAAATAAAAATTTTTCTGCATGATAAAAACCATCATAAGTAAGGCCAAAAGATAAGTAACTGGGAAAATGTTGTATCTAAGATCACAAGGAGCAAATTTTCTTAAAACATAAATGCATTTTAGAAATTAATAGGAAAAATCTCACAAAAAGTAGGAAAAATAGGCCAAAGATTTAAACAGTTTACAAAAAGCTAAAAAATCTCAAACATATTAAAAATGTTCCTCTTCATCCATAAGGGTCAGAAAAAGTAAAACTATAATGAGGTACCATTTTTCCTCTATTAAACTAACAAAGATGAAATAGTAAGATTGTGTTGAGACAACAGGGAAAACAGGCAGTCTCAAACACTGCTGCAGAAGTATATTGGCTTGATCATTATAACAGAAGGCAAGTTAGCACCATAAATTGTGTACACTCACATGCTTAGGACAGAGTTTCTCAACCTAGACACTACTGACATTTTGGGTCAGATACTTCTTTGTTGTGGGGTCTGTCCTGGGCATGGTAAGGTATTCAGTAGCATCCCTGACCTCAGCCTACTAGATGCCAGTAGTACTCCCCTAACTATGACAAGCAAAAGTGTCTCCAGGCATCGCCAAATGTCTCCTGCGGGCAAATAGCTTCTGGTTGAGAACCACTGCCGTAGAATAAGCAATTTCACTTTCAGTAGCTTATCCTACTGATATATTTGCATTTTTACAAAATGACGTATACCCCGAAGATTTGTAAAAACAGCACTGTTTGTTGTAACAAGAGATGGAGAAGCTAAGTGACTGTGGGTGGGGACTTGTTAAATTATGGTGCATCCATACAATGGAAAATTATGCAGCTGTTTAAAAAGAGTAAATTCTTTATGTGCTGATACAGAAGATTCTTCAAGATTTGTTGAGGGGGAGAAAAAAGTTGGATAAATAAAAGTGAATAGAGATCCCCATAAAGCAGCCTGTCGGGAGCGGTACACTCTGGAGTGGGTGCTCCTAAATCTCACTTGTTTAATCAAAGAAGAAAACCTTCCTTTGCTTTTGAAGTGAATGCATTCTCATTCTATTGGCTCCAACAACCCCAGGCAGGAGGACCCTTGTTGGGGCCCCACTCGAAAAGCTCAGCAAAGGTGTCTAGGATAAGGAGCTCTCAGAACTGGAAGATCCAGTCCTCTTTCTTCCTGTCCTACAAAACCACCACTAAGGTTTGGGATTTTGGAATGGGTGATGGTGACTTCATGGCTTCTTCAGCTTCTCAAGTGTGACGGTGCCAGAGATTATCTTGTACAGAGATTGTACCTCCCAGCTTCCCTACTGGGAGAGAAACAAGTGTGGAAATGAGCAGCAGAAGTGCCTCTTCTATGATCTAGAAGAGATCTAAGCTGATGCTTTGAAGAAATCTCTTAGAGATAAAAGCCGGCAGAGTTGAGACTATATACCCAGCTGGAGACCAGCTTCATGCTAGATGAACTTCTTCACCTCAGAGTGTCTCCCCTGGAATGTTGCTGTTCATGGGGAGCAGATTTGAATCTATTTACCAACTACCTGGAGATTTGCTTGAGAAGCTTCTGAGTCTCAGTTTTAAGATGGAGGAGAAAAGAAAAGGAGTAATCTTTAAGAAAGACTGATCAACAAGCACTAGTATATTATTGCTGGTCTGTGCTTAGTCATTCAGTTGTGTCTGACTCTTTGCAATGCCATGGACTGTAGCCCGCCAGGCTCCTCTGTCCATGTGATTCTCCAGGCAAGAATACTAGAGTGGGTTGCCATGCCCTCCTCCAGGGGATTTTTCCATCCCAGGGGTCGAACCCAGGTCTCCCCCATTGCAGGCGTATTCTTTACTGTCTGAGCCATCAGGCAAGCCTAAGGATACTGGAGTGGGTAGCCTATCCCTTCTCCTGGAGAACTTCCTGACACAAGAATCGAACCAGGATCTTCTGCATTGCAGGTGGGTTCTTTTACCAGTTGAGCTACTGGAGAAGCCCAGTATATTATTGAGGCCAATAAAGACCTGCTTGGTCCCTAGGGCAGGTGAAACAATGCCATCCACTGGCCGGTTCCCCACACCGCAAAATGTCTCCAGGGGGTGCATTTGCTGAGTTTATTATTTCAAAGTATCCCAGTGATCCCAGATTTAGTATGAGGCTCCCCAAGAGATGCCAGTTCCTTTTAGGAGAATTTTGTATGTTCTAATTTTGTTTTCCCCCAGATTTCTACTTATTGTACTAAAACCAAATTAATTCCAAAAAGGGAAGGGGTCCTTTGGCTCTTGCCTTACTCATGCAGCATACATTTTCGTTATTCCTTCCTGTTTCTGGTCCTCATCGGTGTGCAGACATGTTTATATTGCTGAAGGTGTATTGAATTGATACAACTTTGTATGATCATTATTCTTAAAATTTACTGAGGGCAGAAAGTGAAAGTGAAAAGAGCAGAGTTGAAAAAGTTGGCTTAAAGCTCAACATTCAGAAAACGAAGATCATGGCATCTGGTCCCATCACTTCATGGCAAATAGATGGGGAAACAGTGGAAACAGTGTCAGACTTTATTTTTGGGGGCTCCAAAATCACTGCAGATGGTGATTGC